>NC_063333.1:137425016-137480243 GCF_021869965.1 Rhincodon typus
TCAGAGCTGAAGGCACTTCTGCCGTTGGTGTGAGGAAAGAGTGTACAGTGAGTCAAAGGTTTGGAAGGAGACAGAAATATGAAGAAGATTGCAAATGCCAGCCAAGTTGAACTATAAAGCAATTTAAAGTTAATGCCTTGGAAGGCAGGGCGAAAGAGTAAATGAACTGGGAACCAATGTAACACACTAGTGTTGAACACACTGGGTCAAATGTTCAAATGATCATCAAGGCGGCACTAAAGGCATGATGGCCCACAATTTCCCACCACCAGCTAGTGGGCCAGGCTCCTGAAATGATCAAAACTCTGGGCCATTTTCATTCGGGCGTTATTGGGGTTTGATGTAGTGAGTGGTTCATTAGGTCTAACACAGGGTCTACTAAGGGCACACTCCATATGTTAACTGGAATTTTTCACCGTGCAGATCCCCTTCCCCATTGTGGGTATAAGAACTGAGGCTGAAATGCAGCCAATGAAGGAAGGCAGCCTTACAGTTGGAGACCATGGAGAGAGGAGCAGGTGATGCCATGCCCCATCCAGCGGGGGAAACACTTCCCATGTCATAGTGATTGGCCCAGTTGCTGGCTGTCAGTGGAGGGGTTGTCCTGTAGCCCCCTGGCAGCAGTGACATTTTTGATGGTAAAATCTCTTCAGGGGAGTACCTTTATCTTGAGTGCACTCTCTTTCTTATTGCCCCGCCCCGCCCCCCCAAAAAAATTAAGAAACTCCTACCTCAGACAGTGGAGCTTCTGACGTCTTACTGCAAGAGGGATTTTCATTGACCAGGGAGCTTCGTAAATTTGTCTGCCATCCTGAATTGGAGGTGATTGCACTCTGCACTCTGGTCAATAATCATCCTGCTTGTTAAGAATTGTTTGGGTGTCAGGTACGGATTGGACATGATGTCAGGACCTGGAACTACACCCGACATTGGGATCCTAGCAGCAGAACAAATATTCTGCCCAATATGTCAAACATTTTCCATGAATTATGGAAGGGAGCATCTAGGAAGCTGGAAGGCAGATGCTGAAAATGAGAAAAGCACCAATAAGACAGCATTATTCAATGCTTGCTTCAAGTGAATTCTTTCCTTTTAGCCTGTAGAGTCCAGAATGCAGGGCGCACTTTCAAAACGCTTTCGGCTTCTTTTGTTTCTCTTTACGTATTTGTGTTTTGATGTTTGGTAATCTGAATAGCAGTCAGTACAGACGTAATGCTGTCTGCCCAACCTATTAAATCAGGAATTTACTGCAGAAAACAGAAACAAATAGTAATTATGAAAGAGGAATGTTAAATTGGGAAGTACTTCACATGAGTAATGTTTTAGAGATACATATTGTTCTGTGGTTTTGTTTTCAGTTTTGCAAAATAAATGTATTCAATTGTAAGTAGTCAATTCTGTAGAAACTGCATCAATAGTACATATCTATATGTATAATACCTATATATATAGCTGAAGAACTATCCTGGAAGGGTAAAATACCATAGAAATCTGAACAACAGTAGTGAGTTCCTGCTGCAGCTACACAAATAGTGTTTTCCACTAACAGGATGCTGCTGTCACACCAACATGACACATTGTCAACTGCACAAATGAGTAATGTATACAAATTTCAATGCTGATGCTTTGCAGCTAGGCTATAGATTCCAACAATTGGTGGATCAAATCAAATAGCACCTCCCTTTGGCTGTTTGCAATTTGCAGAGTACTGTCTATATTTGATTAATTGTATATATCATACCAAGGAACAAATAAGCCAATGAAAGACCAAGTGTTTGTATTGCTGGAGTGTTTTCTGAAAGCTAAAATTTCCAAACTGACAATTGAAAGGACATGACAAAATTGGTTTGGATCTCTGCTGTTTTTTTGAACAATTCAGGGTACATCTAGCTAACTGATTTGAGTGGGTGAGATAGTGAATTGTGGGGTTTGCAAGTCAGAGTCATACTGCGCGGAAACAGACCCTTCGGTCCAACTCATCCACACCGACTAAGTTTCCCAAACTAAACCAGTCCCGTTTGCCTGTGTTTGGCCCATGTCCCTCTTAAACTTTCCTATTCATGTACCTGTCCAAATGTCTTTTAAATGTTATAATTGTACCTGTATTTATCACTTCCTCTGGCCGTTTGTTCCATGTACGAACCACCCTCTGTGTGAAAATGTTGCCCCTGGGGTCCCTTTTAAATCTTTCTCTTCTCACCTTAAAAAATGTGCTCTCTCTCTAGTTTTGAACTCCCCCACCCTGGGGAAAACATCAAAGCTAAGTTCCACAGATCTAAGAGGAGAAAAAAAATTCAAAACAAAAAATTATCCCAAGTGGTCAGACTTAACTTTAATCAGGGGCTTCGATATGGGTTGATTCCTAGCGTACTGGAGTGCCATGAACCACTGAGCAGCATCCTGTCCTGATGGTAAGGACAACCCAGGGAAGAGCACCAGAGGGAAAGGTCCTCTGGTCAGTTACACAGGAATGAGGACATAGGATGTACAACTATAAGGAGAAAACTGCTGGCATCATACAAAATGGTTTATGAGGCATTGGAAGGATTGCTGAGGAGTTTTCGCCACTTTGTCTGGAAGTATACAGGAGTCTGCATCTGGGAGTACCTCAGGAGAGTTCAGTACACTACAGTCCACCCTGGAGATTACAGTCCTCTCCAGAGACTCTTTGAAGATATGTGAGAAATAACTCTAAGCTGTGAGAAATAACCAAGCAATTATTTATTTGTGCATGTTTTAAGGGGGTGTGGGGACTAGATTGCTAAATGCCATGTTTTTTTTCAGTTTGGTTTTGGAGTGAGTATGGATTCACGTCATTTTTATGGTGTTAGTAAACATGGAAATAAAAGGTGCAAACAAAGCACAATGATTCATTTCTGGAGACAAGGAATTGAAAGCCAAGAAATTTTGCTAAACTTCTGTAGGTCATTGATTTTGGAGCACGGTGTTCATTTCCATCTCGAAGTTTGATAGAGGGAGATGCTGAAGAAGGTGCAAAAAAGAAATATGAGGTTATTGTAAAAACAGAGATAACAAATTTGTTGTACAGAACTTGAGTTTTCCTGAAAATGTATGTATTACTGAAGCTTTATGTCTTGTACTGTGCAGGACATTTCACAAGAATACAAACTTAAAGCGAAGCCTAACATTTCTACTATATGAGAGGAGAGTGTCGATTGGTCGGCAAGTGGACTTTGGTGGAAAAATTTCTTTCGTTCATTCAGGGGATGTGGGTGTCGTTGGCTGAGCCAGCATTTATTGCCCTAGAGATGGTGGTGGTGATGGTGAACTGCCTTCTCGAATTGTTGCAGCTCACGAGTTATAGGTACAGCCATGGGGATCTGGTGATGCTGATTGACAGTTAACAGCCAGGCTTTGTTTAAATTTTGACTGGGCAGGTTGATTGTCAAGTCATTGACCTGACCAATGAACCAAGGAATGGCTGTCACCTAGTTTTGTTGAGTTGAAACAGGAAGTGTGTGCACTAATCTTTCTGTCTGGAAAGAGAGCAGGTCCCTCTGTATTGATAATATGTTTAAAATTTAAACCAAGCTTGACTGTTAGTTGTTAATCAGCAATAATAGGCGCATTCTCCATGGCTCTACCTATATCACATGAACTGAAGCTCCCATATTTACAGGGAGGCAGAATGCGATGTGGAAGACTCAACAAACCAGGGATATGAGGACCTTGCTGATATTTAGCTCGGGGCCTCATTAGCATACTGCTTTGTGCTTGGCTGCCAGCCAAATGGACAATCTGACCACTGGGAGTATGGGCAAGGAAACTAATGGCTGGAAGCTATAGCCAGTGACTTGTGGCAATGTGGGTTGGCACTGAGAAAGGATTAACTGTATTGCAATTTGCAATTGGGAGTGCTGTCATAAAGCTCGCAGTTGAAAGGCTTGTTATGGAGGCTGGTAATTGGGCCTGAAGGGAGCGTAGGTCATGCATGAGGGGCTGAATGGGAGCATCCTACTCCTTCTGGCCTTGGGGATTGTTAAGAGGCAATTATCATGGAGCTGGTTTTGGATCGTGTTTGGATCAGTTGCTGGGAATCCGATAGTGCAGGCCATCCCCTCTTGCACTGTTAAATTTAAGTTGTGGTGCAGTTTATGTCAACAAGCATTGAATTTGGTCGCTAACTTTGAAATTAGATCCTGTGTGCATTTTGTTGGAGCCTCATTCAAGACCTGATGTCTGCATTTTAGAAAATTGGTAATGGGATCAAGTTGTTTGAATTTGAGTTAGCTTTATTGTCACGTACTCGCATCAGTGAGAAGTTTACAAGTTGCCACTTAACGGTGCCATTTTAGGTACAAAGGTACCTAAGTACAGAATCTTGGTATAAAGCAGAAAACTAAGGAAAACGAAGTTTTAAAAAGTTAAACATTACAGTCCTTCTTATTAAAAGGTAGAAAAAACAAAGAAACACAGATAACAGTTCAAAACCGTAGACTATAAGCGCCTGACCATGCTGGGCTCGCACTCCTCACAAGGGTATGTCTTCCCCTGTTCCACGCTCGATCTTGCCCCCGCCAACTCCCCAAACTGCGTGCTCTGACTGCCTCCACTGGGCACCTTGTGCTGCTTGCTTTTCAACTGCCTTCCAGCCTGTTCCTGCTATCGCTGTCGACCCAGGCTGCGTGCCATTGATGCCCAGGGACCCCTTTTACTGCGTGTTGTCCCCACGCTGGCTCTATCTCCTCTGTGATGATCTCCTTCATGCTGCACAAACCCGCACCTTACGTAATATATGCAGATTAAACTAAGAAAAACAGGAGTGAAAGAAGAGGAAAAAGTGCAAGACAAAAAGAAGTTTAAACAGTTTGATCTTGATATTTTAATCGCCAACGCCACCTACCAGCTAGTTTGTTCCAGCTTGTCAGTGTAGTTTGATCTGGGTTCAAAACAGAGGGCCCTAAGTATGATCATCACAAATAAATCCAATAGGAAATTCAGGAGAATCTTGAGAACAATTAGAATGTGGACTGTGAGTAGTTGAGGCAAATAGCAAAGATATTTAAGCTGGGTAAGCACATGCTAGAGAAGTGGGGAGAGGATGTGCAGCAGTGGTTGGTTAAAATGGATTGGCAAGAGGCTGGTGTGGAGCATAAACACCAGCACAGACTAATTGTACTGGAGAGAACCCCGGTGTCGCTGTGGTAGTGCCTCTAACTCTGGGTCAGTGAGTCCATGTTCACATTCCACTTGCCCCAGGCACATGTGTCAGATAGGATGATTAAAAATATCTGGACCAGTTGGGCTGTGTTCATGTCTACATTTGTTGCAGGGCAGGATGTATGTATTTGCCACCAAGAACAACAATTGAATTCTCCGACCAATCCACTGTTTATTTCCTTGCCCAAATCTGCCTTGGAGAAGCATGCTGCAGAACTTAGTGTTTGCAGTGAGATAGCAAGAACTGCAGATGCTGGAGTCAGAGATAACACAGTGTGGATCTGGAGGAACACAGCGAGCCAGGCAGCACCAGAGGAGCAGGAAAGCTGACATTTTGGGTTGGGATTTTTTTTTTTTTTTTATTTGAAAAAGGCATAGCAGTTTCTGCCCTGTTGTTTCTGGCCTGCAGCTTTCACAATTGAGAGACCAAACTATCTAGCACACTCGCGTGAAGAGCCTCTTGCACTCTGTTTTCCCACAGAGGCATTGAGTGTTGATGTGTCATTTCAAGAGAATGGTATTGGCTTCACGAAAAATGTAAGGGATGTGACAAAATGCCTACTCCGCTACACATCTTCCCTGACCTATGCCATGATGCAGCAATCTGCAAGCTGGTCCTTCCACCGCTTGAGGTTGCCCACCAGAGCCATCTGAGATGTGCTCAATGGAGGCTTTGCAATCTTCCACCTCCCAATCTGGAGCCACCAGATTTGTAGGGTTGGGGGAGAGGGGCAACCTTTATAACAAACTAGGGCTTTTGCAGTGTGACTTTTAATTATTCCTGTTAACTATTATTCACATATTAAATCGAACTTCTTGATTTGGAGTGGTGTTTTGCGAACATTTCGATGTAATGAACAAATGTGCATATGGCTCGACTGAGGGAAGTAGATGGAGAATGTTTAGTAAGGCCAATAGGGCTATTAATAAATAGGGATGAGAAAGCAAGTTCATGTGAAATGCTCATGGATATTTTCCTGTGTAAATGAACTTGATTCAGTTCCTTGATGATGTGATGGAGTGGGTGGATGAGGATGGTGCAGTTGACACTATTCACCTGGACTTGCAAAAGGCTTTTGATAAAGTACTTCAATATATCCTTTGTTAGTGAAATTGATAACCATGAGATTTCAAGTGCAGTGCGGATATGAAATTGGTAAAGGAACGGAAACCAGGAAGTAATGGCAAATGGTTTCTTTTCAGCTTAGAGGGAAATATACCGTCATATTTCATAAGGGTTGATATTCAGACTACAATGTCTTTGATGTATATTAATGAACCTGACTAAGGCAGCAAGGGTATAATTTCAAGGTTTGTAGGATCATGAAATTCAGAAAAGTAGTAAACGGGAAGGAGAGCTGTAACATAAACAAACCAGTGAAATGAGCTAATGAAATTTAAAGCAAATGAGCATGCTGTGATGCATTTTTTCCCTCAAAATGCAAGAATTGATGTAATAAATAACATTGGGACAGAAAGACATCAATGGGTCTTCCTGACATGACTTATTCAGGGTGGAAAGCAGGGAAGCAGCACAGTCCCCCTTGGAGGGGGACATTAAATACCACCCATAGAGTAGCATTATGATTCTGCGTTCATTAGAAAGTGTTCTTTGTATATCTGTTGTGGTTGTGGTCTCTTGCATAGTGTCTTTCTTTCTTATCCCAGCTGGTCACGCTCTGTCTTCTTTCTCGTGCCATCTAGCCACACCACACCACCCACGACTGGAGCTAAACTGTTTTGATGACAAGTGCTGGTCCAGCACCAGCAAAAATTTAATGGCCTGACTTCAGTGGTCAGCAGTGAATGACAGGCGCTGTCTGTTCATTACACAATGGTTCCCTGTAGTAGCGCTGTACTATAATTGAGTTGATCACCCCAGCCCAAACTCGCAGACTGAGCTGAGGCTCCAGGCCCTTAGGTAGGCCCAGGGTCAGCAAAAGGGACATACGGTGGACTGACGGCAGACTCTGGAAGAATGTCAGATGGGGAACAGGAGGGACAGAACCAAGGCATCCCCAGGCTCAAGACTGCAGCTCAGATGCAGAGGTGACGGCAGCAGAGGCCCTAAGCGAGACCCCAAAGCCTGCTACTGAGACCCAGGAACCCATTTCAGAGCCTCCAGATGATGTCAAGCAGTAACTGGAGGAGCAGCGGAGGAGGAACAAGAAGAAGAAGAGAGAAAGATGAACTTTTGCAGTAAAATCTTGCATTACATTCAGTGTTTCAAGATGACACCAGAGTGTGGCGACACTTTGTGCATAATACGCAAAAATAACACTTTTCACTGTATTCTTATAAACATGGCAATGAATCCAAATCAAATCAAATAGAAAACAAATCCATAGACATTTGAGATAACAAGGTGTAGACCTGGATGAACACAACAGGCCAAGCAGCATCAGAGGAGCAGGAAAGTTTTGGGTCTCAAACCTTCTTCAGAAATGGGGGAGGGGAAGGGGATTCTGAAATAAATAGGGAGAGGAGGAGGCGGATAGAAGATGGATAAAGGAGAAGATAGGTGGAGTGGAGACAGACAGATCAAAGAGGCAGGGTTGGAGCCAGTAAAGGTGAGTGTAGGTGGGGAGTTAGGGAGGGAATAGGTCGGTCCAGGGAGGACAGACAGGTCGAGGAGGCGGGGTGGGGCTTGACGTGGGTGGAGTAGATAGGTGGGAGGACAGGTTAGGGAGGCGGGGACAAGCTGGGCTGGTTTTGGGATGCGGTCGGGAGAGGGGAAATTTTGAAGCTTGTGAAGTCTACATTGATACCATTGGGCTGCAGGGTTCCCAAGCGGAATATGAGTTGCTGTTCCTGCAACCTTCGGGTGTCATCGTTGTGGCACTGCAGGAGGCCCAGGATGGACATGTCGTCTGAGGAATGGGAGGGGGAGTTGAAATGGTTCGCGACTGGGAGGTGCAGTTGTTTGTTGCGAACCGAGCATAAGTGTTCCACAAAGCGGTCCCCAATTCTCAGCTTGGTTTCCCCGATTTATAGAGGAGGCCGCAACGGGAACAACGGATACAGTATACCACATTAGCAGATGTGCAGGTGAACATCTGTTTGATGTGGAAGGTCTTCTTAGGGCCTGGGATGGGGGTGAGGGGCGAGGTGTGGGGGCAGGTGTAGCACTTCCTGCGGTTGCAGGGAAAAGTGCCGGGGGTGGTGGGGCTGGAGGGGAGTGTGGAGCGGAGAAGGGAGTCACGGAGGGAGTGGTCCCTCCGGAAAGCAGATAAGGGTGGGGAGGGAAAAATGTCTTTGTCTTTGGTAGAGGGGTCAGATTGCAGATGGCGGAAGTGTCGGACGATAATGCTTTGGATCCGGAGGTTGGTGGGGTGGTACGTAAGGACGAGGGGGATTCTGTTTTGGTTGTTATTGTGGGGAAGGGGTGTGAGGGATGAGTTGCGGCAAATGCGATAGATCTGCTTTGCGTGACTCCCTTTTCCGCTCCACACCCCCCACCAGCCCCATCACCCCCGGCACTTTTCCCCGCAACTGCAGGAAGTGCGCCTAAGTGCACCTATCTTCTCCTTTATCCATCGTCTATCCACCTCCCCCTCTCTCCCTATTTATTTCAGAATCCCCTTCCCTTCCCCCATTTCTGAAGAAGGGTCTAGACCCGAAACGTCAGATTTCCAGCTCCTCTGATGCTGCTTGGTCTGCTGTGTTCATCCAGCTCTACAACTTATTATCTCAGATTCTCCAGCATCGGCAGTTCCTACTATCTCCATAGACAGTTGTATGCTTTTAAGCAGCAACGTTCAATCATTTGTACTTAGCATGGTGCCCTCTGCAGGCTGTCTGGAAACTGCAGAAACAGCAAGCAGCAGTGTGCCTGCTCAGGCAGAACTACTGTAGAGTCATAGAGTCATACAGCATGGAAACAGACCCTTCGGTCCAATCTGTCCACGCCCACCATAATCCCAAACTAAACTAGTCCCACCTGGCTGCTCCTGGCCCATATCCTTCCAAAACTTTCTTATTCCTGTGTCTATGCAACTGTCTTTTAAACATTGTAATTATAGATTGAAAGATTCCTAGTCAGTCATGCAGAGTGGACAAGTTTGTATGCGAGATCGAGAATGTTCAAATCAGGCATCAATGGACCACTAGCCAACATGAGATGACGAATAGAGGTGAATGGAACTTGGTGTAAGTTAGAATACTGGGGGAAATGAAATTTATGAGAAACTGAAAATTTATTAAGAGGAAGATCATATTCAAACCTGGAGGTAACTAAAACATGGCCAAGTGATTCAACAGAGGAAGAGTTGAGCAATTAAAAGTGACGATATTTAAAATTTCTTTATTGAGTAGCCTGTCTTCTTTGTTTAGTAAAGTAGTTATATGCGCACATAGGTTCTGTGTGAAATACTAGACTTTTTTTCATAAGAATTCCAATTGCATTATATTCACACTGACATTTTTGCCTCTTTTCATATCAAGTCTCTTCTCAGAGGTTTTCTAAACTTTATTCTGAAATAAGTTTTCCAGTTCACCAACTGTACAAATAATGTCATGAATCTCACCATCCATTTTTATCTTCAGCTTTGCCACACATTTACTTATATACTAATTAACTAAATCGGGACTGAGCCTTCTAGCGCAGTGTAGTGGTAACTTTACTGGAATTACACTGGAAGTTGGGACGTGGATTAATCAGAATTACCATTAGCCTTGTGTAACACAGTGGAGTCTATGCCTGAATGGCAGCTGTGGCCTCACAGTGCTGGGTGTTCCCACATCCTTGCTATCAGAGAGATCCCACACAAGTTTGGTGGCATTGCTACAGTCCAGGTGTGCTGATCCCGAATGGTGGAAGTGGGTCTCTGAGTTGGTGATGGAGATGGTGGAATTCATGCCAAATTTGGGATCTGAATCTCCAAAGAAAAGAGGGTGAGTTTTAAAAAGATGTTGGTGTGGGGGTGTGTGGTAAAAGCATTGATTGTGGTAGGTAACTGACTTGCCTGAGTAGAGTGTCCCTACCTTAACCCACCTTTGCACAGCCCAGGAGGTCACACAGCAGATTAGAACCTGCATGTAATGCAGTGGCTCAGATCCTCACCATTCACGTGCCACACAGAGGGAATGTTCCCTTCACCTGTAAACTTTGGATGGAGAAGTAGAAGTCCTGGGAAAACATGCTGATCTTTCCTTTGGGGTCCACTGCACAGTTGGGTGCCTCTGTGTAAGCACTGTACATTCTGGGGGTAATTATTTTAGCTAGTAGTCAAACAGTAAATATAAAACTGGTGCGTGTATTTCTTTTCAAGGAGGTCGTTCAGTTTATCTCATTCTCCATCGCATCTTTGGAAACCACCAAGTAGATGCTCAAGTGTAAGCAGTTTGGTCAGCAACTATTCACAAGTGAGTATCAGAATCATAGGCTGGTATGTACACTTTGCAGAGATAATTAAATACAGTTGATAAGTACCCTTCTTATTTTGTGTCGTGTTATTAGTGATCTTCTCTTACTCCGATGGCAATCTTCAATTTTTCCTAACATTACAATTACCTACCATGTGTTTGTTAATTTAAGTAAGGCTCTAACATTTTATGTCTACGTTAGCACACTTTGTGCATTCATAAGAAATAGTAGCAGGAGTAGGCCATTTGGCCCTGTAAGCCTGCCCAGCCATTCGCTGAGATCATGGTTGATCAGCTGCAGGCCTCAACTTTTCTTTTGTGCCAATTCCTCATAGCCCTCAACTCCATGAAATTTCAAAAATTTATCTAACTTCTGTTTAAATACTTTCAATCTTCTAGCCTCCACAGCCTTCTGGAGTAGAGAACTTCAGAACTCAATACCCTCCAGGAAAAGATATTCCTTCAAGCCTCCATTGTAAATGAGTGTCCCATTATTCTTTACCTATGTCCCCTACTGAAGATTTGCCCATTGGAAACACCTTTTCAACTTCTACCCAATCAAACCCCCACACAACGTTTTATGTTTCAATATGACCAGCTTCCGTTCTTTTAAATTCAAACTCTAGTGTTTGAACTGTTTTATTTTTCAGAATGTGGTATTGCTATTTGGCTGCATTTATGTCCTACGTCTTGAGTAGACAATATGATGAAGGGGGACTGAAGGCACATATAGGCCAGATGGTTGATTTCTTTCCCTAAGGGTTATCAGAGAACCTGTTGATAAATTGGGGAATGGTGGAAATAATTTGTACGTTGCTAATAACCATCTCGTAGCCGGTTAGGGCCCATTTGTTCATTTGGATTCGAGGTCTGTTTTCTGAAAAAGTAAGTTATGTTGTAAAGTTACACTAAAGTTGTTTGCTATAACATAACTAATATTCAGATTCCATCTTTGTGTAGGCTCCAGACTGTTTATTGGCTTCAGAAATAAACAACCCGTTGATCGCAGAGCAGCTGGAAACCCTTGATGAGTTACGTGCTGAACTCGATCAGTCTGATATAAAGCAGAGGGAGATGCAAGAGAAGATCCAGCAGATTGAACTGGAGAAGGAGCGGTTACAGAGGACAATAGCTTTGAATGAGCAAACTGCAGAAGCTAGGAAGGAATCAACTGCTCATACCGTGGAAGTAAATCATAAGCTGAATCAGATGTTGGAAGAATTAAATCGGGATTTTGCAGATTCTGTTTTTGCTAACGCTATGGTTAAGGAATTTCAAAAATCTTTGCAGATATTTGAAGACAGTTCCAGTGAAAAACAGAAGGAGCTTCAGGAGAAGATTTTGGAGCTAGAAGACTGCACAGCAAAGTTTCAGTCATTAACACAAGAACTGGAAAGGATCAAGGCTTCTGAGGAGACAAAAGCTGGCATTGTTAGTGAGCTTCGGACCAAGCTAATTGCAGCGGAACAGAAGAATGTAGAGCTGCTCGCACGGATTGATGCTATTCTGACTGAAAAAGGGCAACTAACAGCAACCCACTATGATTCAGCACAGAAGATCCATGAGCTTCTTGACAAGCTGAATGACGCTGAGTGGGAGGAAATTGGGTTGCAGAGATTAAACAATATACAGCAGTCTCAGCTGAACAAGTTAACAAATGATTTAGAATCAAAACAGTCCCTAATAAATGAGCTTGAATTAAAGCTAAAAGAAGCAGCTTCAAAGCTTGAGGAGAAGAATGCTATGCTTGCAAAGAAAGATGAAGAGATAGAAAGTACCCTGAATAAATTGAGAGAAATTAAAAGTGTACATGAAATGGACCCTACAGATCTTGAATCAGGGCAGAAGTCAGTTCAGGAATTGAGAAAAGAGCAAGAAGAAATGCAAATCAAATATGAAGAATTAAAGGTCACTTTAGAGAAACAAGTAAACAATCTTTCCAACCATCTGCAATCCAAAGAATTGGAATTATCTGCTGCTCATAACAAGGCACAGAATCTTCTGGAGACTCAAAATAAGCTTTTGGGTGAGAAAGAAGATCTTACAAAAAAATTGCAAGGTTTAGAGGAAATACTAGCCAAGTTGAACACTAGGACAGAAGACCTTAATGTTGAATATCAGAAATTGCAAGTTGAGAGCAAGAAACACCAACAGATTGTGCAGAAACATGTTGAAAGAGAGGAAGAATTGGAGAAGACGTGTTTAACTCTTGAAACTGAGATAGATAGATTGAATGCATCAGAGATGCAATTGCAGGGCCAAATAGCAGATGCCATGGTGACAGTGGACGAAAAAGAAACCAAGATAAGGGAAGAAAACAGGCAGTTGAATGAGAAACTGCAAAATGCTCTCAGGCAGGTTAAAAGAGCAGAAACAAAGCTGGAAAAGAATCAGATGGAATTTGATGATCTGAAAGTAGAAAAAAATACTTTGAATGACCGCTTACTAAACCTCCAAGTATGTTGCCAGTCTAAGGAAGAACTGATTTCAGACCTGCAGAATAAATTGGTCGAATCAAAGCAGAATGAAGATGCACTTGTTTCCCTTCTAGATAAGAAGGAAGGTGCTTTGCTTGAAAAGGCTAGCACATTAAAGGAGTTATCGGAAAAGATTGAGGAAAGTCAGGTAGCGATAGAGGCTTTGGAGAGAGAAAAGTTGACTTTTGAGAGTAACTTTAAGCAGCAAACGGTGCTTTCAGAAAGCCTAATGGCTGAGAAAAATGCAATAGTTGAAGCTCAACTACAGGCAAGAGAGCTTCAGGAGAAAGAAGTGCAGGAAATAAATGCAAAGTTAGTTACTACTAAAAGTCAGCTTGAAATTCAGCAGGCTGAAGTAATGAGGTTACAGGCAGAGAGCGAAGAGTTCAAACTAAAGCTTAAACATGCTCTTGAGGAAAAGGAAAATATATGCAGTAATCTAAACCTTGCAGTATCCTCCAAGGAAGACTACAGAGCCTTGGTTCAAAATCTAAAAGAACAGATACAATCAATTAATCATGATCATGCTGAGAAACTCTTGCTGTTTAAAGAAAAAGAAGATTCCCTTAAAAAAGAAAGGGAGAAATCAGTGCAGCAGGTAATTGAACTTGAGGAACAACTTGTGACTGCTAAAGAAGAATTGTCCCAGCTGAAACAATATATTGAAAAGATAGATGTTGAAAATATGGAGAGCAAAGATCTACTCCACAGGACGAACACTGAACTTGCGGAACTTGGTATGCAGATTTGTACACTCAGTGCAGAGAAAGCCGACGCTGAGAAGAAATGTATTATGGTTTCTCAACAACAAACAGCGTTTTGTGAGGAGGTCAAAGTAGAACAAAACCAACTAAATCTTAATGTTTCCAAACTCAAGAGTGAGAATGAACAGCTGCTGGAGGAGTTAAGGAGGTCCAATGAGTCAGAAGCAACTATCATAGAATTGCAGAGAAAGCTAGCACAAGCACAACAGCAAGCAAAGAACTGCCAGGAAGCTGCGAGAGAAGAGTTGTCAGCAGTCAAATTTCAGATGAGTGGAGAGATGATGGATTATCAGAATAAATTAAAGGTGATGACTATGTCCTGTCTTTGTAAAACCAGGGATTCTGATGTAATGGTTGTAATGTAATAGAGAGAGCTTCTAATTATGTTTTAATACTGTTTTAGACACAAACTAAGCTGTGAAGAACATCACTAATTGCAATGAAGAATTTTGAATTTAGCAGGTTTTATAGCCCTGAGTTTCTGTCTAATACCTGTAATTTACCTGGCTTTGATCATTTTTAATTGAATATTTGACCTCCGATTTCTGTTGTTTTTATTAATTTTGAAAGTGACATATTTATCTTTGTTTTAAAAGGGAAAGCTTTATTTTTAGCACCTCTTTTCTGGACTTCATGTTACCAGTAAAGTACATTATATATTTAGCTTACAAAGATAACGTTGAGGGCTGTTTTGTGGTGCAGTCGTGTTGACCCTACCTCTGGGCCAGAAGGCCTGCATTTAGGTCTTGCCTGCTGCAGAGATCATAGAATCCCTACAGTGCAGGTGATGGGCTGAGTGGCCTCTGAGTATGCACCAATCTTCTGAAGAGCATCCCACCCTATCTCCATAACTCCATATTTACTATAGTTAACCCGCCTAGCCTACACACTACAATTTGACATGGCCAATCCACTGAATGTTTGGACAGTGGGAGGAAACCCATGCAGACACGGGAAGAAAGTGCAAATTCCCTGCAGACAGTCACCAAAGACTGGAATCAAACCTAAGTCCTTGGCACTGAGGCAGGAGTGCTAACCACTGAATCACCCTTGTTATTATAACATGTCTGAACAGGTTGACTAAATGTAATTAGACCCAGTTTACAGTTTCCTCTGTACTGCTGTTAACCATGTGTTTGGTGATGAGTGATAACAGCCTGCTAATTTGGTCTATTCTGCTCGACCATGGGGAAAGCCTTTCTTAGCCTCCCCTACTTTAAATACCTTGCCATTTAATAATTTTGCCAGTGCATTAGTGACCTCTCTATCTGCATGTAATTCCTGTTCAGGTTAGCTGTCATTTGTTCTAGCATGAGATGCCATTGATTTTCCTGACCCGAAACATCAACTTTCCTGCTCCTCTGATGCTGCCTGGCCTGCTGTGCTCCTCCAGCTCAACACTTGTGTTATCTCTGACTCCAGCATCTGCAGTTCTTACTATCTCTGCCAATGATTTGCATTGCTTTCCTGAATTTTCCATTGGATTAGTGAAATTTGTCATTTCCTAATTAGGATCAAGTTTCATTATAAATGTAATTATTGCATTCACTTGATCAAGGGATATTACTTTAAGTTGGAAATAGTAGTCAATTGCAACATCACCAGTATTGATGTGATGCAAAATTTTGATAACGATTCTTTAATTTTGACAGACCATTATTGAAGAATTGGAGGCTGTGAAAAAGGATCTTACTGAGCGACAAAGCCAAATAACCTCAATGGATAAACAACTCCTCGAAGTTCAGGTGAGTCTAAAATGTACAAATGCTCAAAAATTGAAATGAGTTTTTCAGGATTTTCATTGAGGTAAATCTCGATAATATACCTGCATTTCATCATTACTTAACATTTGTAATTATTTTTTGATACATTATCATAAAGGATCGCAATCGCAAATTAATGGAAGAAGTGGAACGAAAAGCACAGACAATTGTGGATTCACAGTTATTGAGAAATGAAAAGGAGGAGAAGCTAAAGTCCCTTTCAGAAAACTTGATCAGGTATGACTTTAAAACATGGTAGGAAAGTTAATCTCAGTCTAATCCATTGCTTTCTGGTTTGTGTTTTGTGTAAAGATTGCTGGAACTTAGTTGCAGATGATTGTAATTAAACCATAAACTGGAGGCAGTAATTGGTGCAGCATTTTATTTTCTGCCTCAAGATATGTACAGTGTTTACTCCATTTCTTTCCGTGCGATGCCGTGAGACATCTGCAAGTCATGCAGTCTAATGTTCTATCTTTATAGCAATTTTAAATACTGCTGAGTTTTGAATATGTATGCTAGTTTATTTGCAGCAGTCGATTGATCTGTGATTAACACTGTGAGGAAAATAACAATTTGAATTTTTAACTTCCTCCAAACTACTTAGTAATGCTGAAAGCCAGGAACTTTGTGCTCAGTTCTCTTGCGGTATAAACAAAGGTAATACCTTGTTTGACATGTTTATCTTCTTTACATGGTAAAGACTCACTTCAAATGGGGATTTTGATGTCAAGAAATAGGGCCAGCGATACACTTTCTTCCTTGTAGTCCCTTCCCCAGCCTTGAGAAATTAGTAACACTGTGAGGTGCTTTGTTCACAGGGCAGTACAATGGGCAAATCTGATACAGCTATGAACATAGCAGAGCATATCATTCTATCCAGTCAATAGTACCATTTACCTCAAGGTAAACTAATCTAGAAATGAGTTAGCCTATTAGGGAGATGGAACTGATGTCTTAGTCCTTCTGTCAAAAAGACAAGCAAGTCCACGAGGCTGATGTATCAGATCATAGCATCCAATGCTTAGTTGCATCTAATATTTTATTGTTAAGATCCCCAGGCATCGCTATTGTTTTACTAAATATCAGGCATACTGTAGGAGATAAGATCTGATTGCAGGGGCAATTAGTGAAGCTGAACATATAAAAACTATCCAGCATCAAAAATAAAATTTGTATAGTTTAATCATTTGCTTGATGCCACACAACTTGCTGAAATCTAAATATGTTCCATCCATAGAATTTCTTTGTTCCTTAAGATCTGTAACACCCTCCAATTTCAATAAAATTCTTCAGCAAGGGTGTTCATAAATTCATGTTGACTCCATGAGTGCCTTACTACCCAGTAGGAGTTCAGCTTTCATGATGGAAGACTTGGCCCTATTTACCATTGACCAGCAACCGAACTGGACCAGTCATATTAAATACTGTGGCTACAATAGCAGGTCAGAGGCTGGGAATTCTGCAGCAAGCAGCTCACCTTCTGACTCCTCAAAGCTTGTCCACCATCTATAAGACAAAATCAGGAGGTGACTTTGTCTAGGTGAATTCAATTCTTCATCACTTGGAAATCTTGACACAACCCAGGACAAATCAGCCCACGTGACTAGTACTACATCCACAACCAATCACTCCATCCATGTAGCATCTGAGTATACCATATACAAGATGCACTGCAGAAATTCATTTCGGCTCCTTAGAAAGCATCTTCCAAACCCATGACCACTGCCATCAGAAAAGACAAGGACAGCAGATGCATGAGAATTGTCGCTGGGCCAAAATCCTGGAGCTCCCTCCCTAACAGTGTTGTGAGTTTACCTAGACCAAGTGAAGAAGAGCGGATCAAGAAGGCAGCTCATCATCACTTCATGAAGGGCAGTTCAGGAGGGGCAATAGATGTTAGACCAGCCAGCGAAACCTATATTTCCTGAATGAATTTTAAAAATAGTCTCCTCGGCAAACACAAAAAGATCAGCTCATTTAGGCAGTTGTTAATTTTTTATATAATATTTTGGATATTTCAATAGCCTATTATTTCCTTTTCTCATCAGCTTATAATTATATTTACAAACAAATACTATGATTTCTATATAAATCTCATGCCATCCGAGTAAAAACAACTTTAATTTAGTGAATAGTGGGGGGAGAGGAAATCCTCTCTCAAAAATGACAAGTTAGTGATAAGTCAAAATAAATCAGCATTTTAGCAACGTCATGAAGAAAGTGAGGTGAGCGCTTAATCAGAGTGTCTTTTTTTGTAGGACATTGTTAGAACAAAAATCCTTTGTCTAAGGGACCATTTGAGGCTGACCTCATTGCATCTTGTGAAGGAAAAGTGGATTAAATTCTCAAGTGGAAAAATATATTGAGCTGGGGTTGGAAGTGGGATCAAGGTGCCAGAGTTCATGTTAGGTTGCTCAAGCAAAGAACCGAAACACAGTGGATGAACCTAATGGTCTTTTTGTGTTCTCAAGGTCTTTGGCTCTGTCCAAACCTTGTGTTTCTATGCTAATTATCCCAACCAGTTTCTTTAAAAGGTGTTAGGCTTGTCCCAGCAGTAGTGCTGTTATCCATCAAAATCATTGGAGCCAGCCTGTCTCCAAAGACTTGAACATATAATTGACGTAGGTACCTCAGTGTAGCACTGAGGGACTGCTGCACTGTTGGAAGCAATGTCTCTGGAATGAAATGTTAGATCGAGGCCTCATCCACACTCTGAAGATCATAAAACACTGTTTAAGGAAGAGAAGTGGAGATGTGCCCAGTAAATTGGCCATTATTTATAGGACAATATGAAAATAGTGAGTCATTTGGTCATTACTGCCCCACACCTTGATGGCTGAATGAATTGTAAAAAAGTTATACACACATTTCCTTGCCAAACTCATTTTCCCTTTCATCCACTTTCCCAAACTTGTAACTACTCTCACAGTTGTGTAATGTCCTGAGAGATAAAATAAAACAGGGCCAATTATAGAAAAGATACACTGTAAAATTACCCTCTGACCCACCTCAGGTGATCTAAACCAGGCCAGGAGATCACATGGGCCAAGTATTGCCTTTTATTCATTAAGAGGTAAGTAAGTATATGAGGTAATCAATGTTGCTTAAACAAATGTCCTGGATATTATCACATTGTGGTTTGTGAAACTTTGATGTGTTCAAATTGGCTGCCTTATTTCCTACAGCAAAATAGTGACTATAATTCACTGTAATTGACTGTAAAGCTCTTTGAGACACCTTGAGATTTTGAAAGGTACAATCCTAATGATCTTGGAGATAGCAAGAACTGCAGATGCTGGAGTCTGAGATAACATAGTATGGATCTGGAGGAACACAGCAGGCCAGGCAGCATCAGAGGAACAGGAAAGCTGATGTTTCGAGTTGGGACCCTCCTTCAGAAGGTCCTGACCCGAAACATCGACTTTCCTGCTCCTCTGATGCTGACTGGGCTGCTGTGTTCCTCCAGCTCCATACTGTGTTGTCTCTATCTGAATGAAAGCCTTTTTACTTTCATCTCCGTATCACTGCACCATGTTACCCACAACTCTCACAGGAATGTTCTCAAACTTAATATTGAGTCACAAATGGAGATGTTATGGATAAATAATTAAAAGGTTGGTCAAAGAGAGAAGCCTTAAAAAAAAGGGCTTTAGAAGAAGGCACAGGTAGAGCAAGGAAAATCATTTAATGAAATCAATTCATGATGCCTACAAAAAGAAAGCTTGCATTTGTTCTTTGGGGACAGCTAGTAAACTTATAGCCTGAGGAGTTATGGCATTATGCACAATACTTTTACTAGAGTATACTTTGTATTTAATAACTTTAGTGGTGAGTAAACGCCGATGAAATTGCTTTTGGATTTGAATGTTGTTTAATACATTGGATGTCCTCAGGCTTCATAGAGTTACCGATGGCTGCAGTTTGCTGGTAAGTTACTGAAACATATTTTTTTCAATAGTACTCAGCAGGAATTGGAAGATGTAAAAAAGGAGCTTGAAGATTATAAACAACACCTCGAGAAGACCCAAGAAGAGACTGAGAGAAATGAACAAAAACTTGTGGCTGAATTAGCTGACATGAACAGAACTAAAGAGTTTTTGGAAGAGCGCTTAATCGAACTTATTAAGTATGATGCAACAATCAATAAATCTTTCTTTTCCAATAGTTAAATATTATTTCAAATGTTTTTATAAGGTACTTTAGGTCTAACAATCTTTGATTATTTACTTCATTGATATACATTTCATTCAATTTAGGATTAGGATTTACTGCTTTTCATTGAAAGGAGCAGCATATCTAGGATACTACATTCTGAAATCTGCCCTTAGTTTTTTTTTCTAATCAGAACAATTATTACCAGTTCCCTATAAGCAATTGATGTTTATAATTTTCAAGATTGCATTCTAGTATAAATTAGCACTATTCTACCTTGGGCTTGATTTTACAATCAGCAATGTGGCTCAAAGCTGACTTCAAGGTAAACGGCCCGCAAAAATCTTGTGATTCCTGCTGTATAGATTTCCTCTTTCCTGACTCAGTTTGAACCTGACACTAAATTGAAGGAAGGCTGCAACATTGGACCTGCTCTTAGGAAACTAGGTCAGTCAAGTGACTGAAGTGTCAATCGGAGAGCACTTTGTGTCCAGTGACTATGACTCTCTTAGTTTTCATATAGTTATGAAAAAGACAGGACAGGTCCACGGGTTAAGGTGCTGAACTGGAACAGGGCCAATTTTGGGGCCATTAGGCAGGATCTAGCAGAGGTCGACTGGGTGAGTCTGTTTGAAGGAAAAGGAATGACTGGCAAATGGGAGGCTTTTAAAAGTGTGATGTCAAGAGTCCAGGGACAGTATGTCTCTATTACGGTGAAGGGAAAAGCTGGCAGGTTTAGGGATCCGTGGCTGACGAGAGATATTGAGGTTCTGGTCAGGAAAAAGAGGAAGGCATACATTGGGTTTAAGCTATCAGGCTTAAGTGAATCCCTAGATGACTATAAAAAGTGTAGGAACACACTTAAGAGGGAAATCAGAAGAGCAAAAAGGGGGTATGAGATGGATCTGGCAGTTAAGGTTAAAGATAATCCCAAGAGGTTCTATAGCTATATTAAGAGTAAAAAGGTGGCTAGGGAGAGAATAGATCCCCTTAAAGATCAGCGTGGTCATCTGTATGGAGCCACAGGAGATGGGGCAGATTTTTAATGAACATTTCTCCTCCGTGTTTACTGAGGAGAGAATCATGGATGCTAAGGAAATAAGGGAAACAAGTAGGGATATTTTGGACCACGTACAAATTACCAGAGAGCAGATGTTTGTAGTCTTAGATCGATTTAAGGTGGATAAATCCCCTGGGCCAGACCAAGTCCATCCTCAAACATTGTGGGAGGCTAGGGAAGAAATTGCAGAGGCCCCTGCAGTGATTTTTGCTTCACCTTTAGCCACCCTCCAGTCTTCCAGAACTTCACCAGTGGCTAGTGTTGTTCCATTGTTTAAGGAAGTTCGCAAAGACAATCCAGTGAACTACAGGCTGGTGAGCCTGATATCAGAGGTAGGCAAGTTATTGGGGAGGATACTGAAGGACAGGATCAACCAACATTTGGATAGTCAGCGTGGATTTGTACGTGTGAAATCATGTCTGACAATTCTTTTAAAGTCTTCCAAAGAGGTAACTGAGAGGATAGATGAGGGTAGGGCAGTGGATGTTGTCTATATGGACTTTAGTAAGGCCTTTGACAAAGTCCTGTGTGGCAGGCTAGTCATGAAGGTTAGAAGTTGCGTGGGATCCAGGGAGACCTAACTAATTAGATTCAAAATTGGCTCGATGGTAGGAAGCAGAGAGTGATGCTTGAATGTTGTTTCTCAGACTGGAGGCCTATGACTAGTGGTGTGCCACAGGGGTCAGTGCTGGGACATTTGTTGTTTGTTATTTACATAAATGATCTGGATGTGAATGTACAAGGCATGATTAGTAAGTTTGATGATACAAGAGTAGGAGGTATCATTGATAGTGAGGAAGGTTATCAAAAATTAACAGTGGAATCTTGATCAGATGTGGAAATGGGCTGAGGATTGGCAAATGCAATTCAATACAGATAAGTGTGAGGTGTTGCACTTTGGAAAGTCAAACCAAGGTAGGACTTATACAGTAAATGATAGGGTCCTGAGGGGTGTTGTGGAACAGAAGGACCTAGGAGTACAAGTACATAGTTCGTTGAAAGCGGTGTCACAGGTGGACAGGATGGTGAAGAATGCATTTAGCATGCTGGCCTTCATCAGTTGAGGCATTGAGTGTGGGAGTTGGGACGTTTTGTTACAGTTGTATAAGTCGTTGGTGAGGCCGCACTTGAAGTATTGTGTACCATTTGGTCACCCAGTTATAGGAAAGAAGACATATTTAGACTGGAGAATGTGCAAAGAAGATTTGTGAGGATGTTGCCAGGACTAGTAGGCCTGAGTTGTAGAGAGAGGTTTGCCAGGACTTTATTCCTTGGAATGTAGGAGAATGAGGGTTGACCTTATTGAGGTGTATAAAATCATGAGGGGCATAGATAAGATGAATGTATGTGGTCTCCTTCCCAGGGATGGGGAATTGAAAACTAGAGGGCATAGGTTTAAGGTGAGGGGGGATAGATTTAAGAAGGACTTGAGGGGCAACTTCTTCACGGAGAGAGTGGTGCATTTATGGAATGGGCTGCCAGAGAAAGTGGTCGAGGCAGGTACAATAGCAACATTTAAAAAAACACTTGAATAGATACATGGATGGGAAGGGTTTAGAGGGATATGGATCAAATGTGGGCATTTGGAGCTGGTTGAGTGTGCACCGTGAACCAGTTTGGGCTGAAGAGCCTATTTCCATGCTTTATTACTCTATGGCTCTATGAAGAAATCTCCAGAAGCTCAGCAGCAGTAAAGTCATGGCAGGACAAACTGGGCCTGTATTCTCTCGAGTTTCATAAAATGAGAGGTTGACAGGGTAGATGAAGGGAAGATGTTTCCATGGTTTGTGAGTCTAGGGTCATAGAGTTGTACAACATGAAAACAGACCCTTCAGTCCAACTCATCCATGCTGACCAGATAACCTAAATAAATCTAGTCCCATTTCCCAGCATTTGGACCGTATCCCACTAAACCCTTCCTATTCGTGTACTCATCCAGATGCCTTTTAAATGTTGTAATTTTACCAGCCTCCACTATTTCCTCTGGCAGCTCATTCCATACACACACCACCCTCTGTGTGAAAAGTTGCCCTTTAGGTCTCTTTTAAATCTTTCCCCTCTCGCCTTACACCTGTGTCTTTCAGTTTTGGACTTCCCAGCCTGGGAAAAAGACCCTATCCATGCCTCTCATGATCTTATAAACCTCTATAAAAGTCACCCTTCAGCCTCTGGTACTCCAGGGAATATAGCCTCAGCCTGTTCAGCCTCTCCCTGTAGCTCCAACCCTCTAACCCCGGCAACATCCTTGCAAATCTTTTGTGAATCCTTTCAAGTTTAACAACATCTTTCCTATAGCAGGGAGACCTGAATTGAACACAGTATTCCAAAAGTGGCCTGACCAATGTCCTATACAGCCACAACATGACCTCCCAACTCCTATACTCAATGTACTGACCAATATAGGGAAGCAAACGAAATGCTGTCTTCACTATCCTGTCTACCTGCGCCTCCACGTTCAAGTAACTAAGAACCTATGTCTCGCTCTCTTTGTCTCACACGCACGCGCGCGCACACATAAATCTATGGCATGAATTTGTGTTTGCAGATACATTCTATTTTGTTCAAAAAGCATACAATTTATAGACAGTCAGTTAATGTGGCATTTTATAAATTCCTTCTTTAGAAATAAAACCAGTCTGACTCCAAACCAAAACACAGATTCTAAACAAGGCCTCACACCTAAACATGCATTGTCTGACTACTTCTTTACACTGATAAATCCTTCAGTTCTCTCAGGACCGTGACTTGAAAGGAATTTGGGGATTAACATATACATATTAATCAATTAAAACCTTCTAACTGATTAAGGATTTAACAGCATCTTAGGTTTGTTTTATATATCCTCATCAGTAGTGTGACCCTTTTGATCTTTTACTTATAAATTCTGTGTCTGATACTATCTCTCTCACTACCACCTGAAGAAGGAGTGAGGTTCCGAAAGGTTGTGTTTTCAAAAAACCTGTTGGAATCTAACCTGGTGTCATGTGATTTCTGACCTTGTTCACCCCAGTCCAACACTGGCACCTCTGCATGATCATTACATTTTAATTAAAAGTTTATAAAAACAGTGATTCTATTTAATCTTCTGATTTGTTGGCTGTAAAAATAACTCAATTTGATTGATTGCTTACCCTGGTTAATGACATTACCAATATTGGCCCTTATAATAGGTCGGCACAACATCGTGGGCCAAAAGGCCTGTACTGTGCTGTACTGTTCTATGTTCTTCAGCTTAATTCGGTTCCAGATTCAAATTAACATCCAGAATGTGAAATCTGTGCGTTCTAGGATACAGATTCTTTCTAGACAGCCAATGAAATCCACATCAGCAATATACATGTTTCTTTGGTCATAATACATTTTGCAGACTGTTTATTTGTTTTCATTTCTCAGAGATAAGGATGCCCTGTGGCAAAAAACTGATGCATTGGAATTTGAACAAAAACTCCGTGCAGAAACTCGATGGCTTGGGGACAAGGAGGTTAACCACTGCCTGGATTGCCAGAGTCAGTTTACATGGTGGTTACGTCGGCATCACTGCAGGCAAGTCTTTAATGTTTAATGAGACTTAAATAGCTTTCAGTGGCTTGACATAAAGAAAACTACTTGGGATTTTTGGCTATTACTCTCAATGTTCACGCAGGTAAGTGCAGAAGTGTAAAACCCCGACTACCGTTCGCAAATGAGATTGTTGACCTCTTTTTACAATAAGTGAATGGAAAATCTAGCTCAGGTTGCTTCCTACATTATGTAGCACTGATCAGAAGATCATTCAACGGTAGAATTTGTACATAATTAACTGCTACAGCATTTATTTATGTAATATTTTCTGATGTTTTGGGGGAATTTATTGAGACTTCATGTAAAACCCCAATAGGAGAAAAACATATATTTCATGAGATTTTATATTAATTCAATTAATGCTGTTGTTTTTCTATTAATAACCATATTACTGAGGCTTGCGTCATAGATACTTATGTTAGTCTTATCCACATTGCAATGTTCACAATAATAAGCTTAGCATCATAAAATAGTAATACATAGAACTTAAAGTACGTAAACAACCCTATCAGTCAGCTCAAAGGGTCTGTGCTGTTACTTAAGAACCACATCCCATTTCTGTGGTGACAGCTTGATTATATTTCAAAGAACAAAGAAAATTACAGCACAGGAACAGGCCATTCAGCCCTCCAACCCTGCACCGATCCAGATCCTCTATCTAAACCTGTCGCTAATTTTCCAAGGATCTGTATCCCTCTGCTCCCTGCCCATTCATGTAAACATTTCCCCTCTCACCTTGAAATCGTGACTCCTAGTAATTGAGTCGAGTCCCCCACTCTGGGGGAAAAAGCTTCTTGCTATCCACCCTGTCTATACCTCTCATGATTTTGTAGACCTCAATCAGGTTCCCCCCTCAACCTCCATCTTTCTCATGTAAATAATCCTAATCTACTCAACCTCTCTTCATAGCTAGCGCCCTCCATACCAGGCAACATCCTGGTGAACCTCCTCTGCACCCTCTCCAAAGCATCCACATCCTTTTGGTAATGTGGCGACCAGAACTGTACGCATTATTCCAAATGTGGTCGAACCAAAGTCCTATACAACTGTAACATGACCTGCCAACTCTTGTACTCAATACCCCATCCAATGAATGAAAGCATGCCGTATGCCTTCTTGACCACGCTATCGACCTGCGTTGCCACCTTCAGGGTACAATGGACCTGAACACCCGGATCTCTGTGCATAAATTTTCCCTAGGGCTTTTCCATTTACCGTATAGTTCGCTCTTGAGTTGGATCTTCCAAAATGCATCACCTCACATTTGCCTGGATTGAACTCCATCTGCCATTTCTCCGCCCAACTCTCCAATCTATCTGTATTCTGCGGCATTCTCCGACAGTCCCCTTCACTATCTGCTATTCCACCAATCTTAGTGTCATCTGTAAACTTGCTAATCAGACCATCTATACCTTCCTGCAGATCATTTATGTATATCACAAACAACAGTGGTCCCAACACGAATCCCTGTGGAACACCACTGGGTCACAGATCTCCATTTTGAGAAACTCCCTTCCACTACAACTCTCTGTCTCAATTTTAATCCATGTTTCAATCCAATTCGACCCAACGTCAGACTTGCGTAAGTGCCACCCAAGTCAGTAAATACTGCTTTTACACCAAATACACTCATGAATGTGTTGCAGTACCCATGTCAGCGGTGTTTCTAATCACCGTGGTAATGGTTTTTTTTCATGTCAGTGTTTGAATGTGTTGCCAATGTGGAAATGCATACATCGTATTATCCTGATTAATACTCATTATTATACCTTGGTTATTGATACAAATGTTATTCATACGCTTTAGATATTCTGCTGTCTGAATCAGAAGATTAGCCCCAGAACCTGAACATGTCACCTGTGCTTACATTTATGTACTGCACGGAGGAAGCGTTACATTGGAAGTATAGGTTATGAGATTGGACAATACCTGAAAACAGGGGCAGGGATTATGATATAACAAGGTGTAGAGCTGGATGAACACAGCAGGCCAAGCAGCATCATAGGAGCAGGAAGGCTGACGTTTCGGGCCTAGACCCTTCATCAGATTATGATGCACAGTTAACCCTCACCTGTACCTTCTGAAACAGGGAGCAGGCACACTTTATTCTGTCTGCTAATTCCAATGATTACAGCATGTAACGAGTAACATATGATAGTTAGTGGCTGTACAACTGAGCAGGGTTTGCAAATTCATGAAAGGCTAGATCGAGTTCGAACTAATCTGCATTCCTCAAACCAGTCTGCACCTTTTAATGGGCAGGTGCATTTTGACTGAAACAGGTGTTGAAAGTCATTCTAAACATGGATTTGACCAGGGAAAGATACAAGAATAGCACAACACGGCAGAGAACAGGCTCCAGGATTTTCTGAAGCGGAACTGGAGTGGAGAGGAGGAGTGATGTTATCTGACCAGAGGAGGCCCTCCAGACACCTTTCAGTAGGCGTGCAGGCCAGATAGATGAAAGACTGTTGCGAGGACTCAGGCCCTGTGGACCTGGATGCAGCAGCGGAAAAGAAGTTCAATTACCTCGCAGGAGTGGAAAATAGATCGGATAGCTTCAAATGCCATATCCACCAACTGAATCACTAATTGCTTAATGCATCACAGCCCCATCTTTCACCTATGAGCAATCTCTATCTATCTGAACTCCAACTTAACATTCATTGCTACATCTCACCCTTACACAGTTAGCACTGCTGCAAGCCTTGTATCCACATGCAGTTGCTTGCATACTGTACAAATAGTCAACCATGACAACCACGTCACTCATACACTATGCTCACTGACCCTTCCTTATTTCTTGCAGGATAAGGTGTCGCATATCCAGAGGAAGCAGCACTCAATATATGAGGGACAGGAACATCTGTAAGTCCTTACCCCATTTGGGTGATGTACTTGCCATGACAAAGACTGTAACCAACAGAGGGTCTGAACCCAACACAGATGATGGTGCCTTTAAACCTGTTAATTCAGAGACCCTCTCCTTCATCTCACTTCTCCTATCATCCCACAATCTCTTCCGATATATAAGCTACAGACCATGGAAGTTTGCACTACTTGCCTTCTACCACAATCCGAACCAGAGCCTTCTTCCTTTCAAATATACAAGAACTACATCTAAAGCAGTTGTGGAGAAGCAGGAAGATAGGAGGAAGAAACACCATCACTTGCTCTTACACCTGCATTCATTACTCAGATACTGGCATGTATTTTAGAGGATAGCTTAGTGGTGCACATTCTGATGCACTAGTCATGAGTGACCTGCTATTAGAGCAGGGGACAGTTACAGCATAGGCTCTAGCACCCTGATGGGCTCCAGATGATCTAGACAAGGATTTCAATGGCGTAGCCTGCAGAAGAAGACTAATAGGCATGCAGAATGAAACACTCACTGAAATGGTGCTCGTGTTGCAGGCAGTGTTTCAGATGTTAAAAAGCACTCAGTAGTGTGAAAAACTGACTGCCACCAAACTGAATTTCACAGCCGCAGCCTTTGGCCAGACTTCAGTTAACCCAGCAGGAGCTGTATTTCCACCAGCATATTTCTGAAAGCTATAGGAACTCAAAACGTCAACACCCACATTATTGATAACCACTTCAGTAACAATGACATCACACACACTTATAATTGAAACATTCTCATTGTACCATTCACATTCCCACAGCAGTCACACCCACAACCCATTAGCTATATCCTAATGACCACATCAATAACATGTTTCTCATGATATCCACATCATGTTCTGTTAATGACATCCACTTCAGTGAAGTACCCATGAAAAGACACTGGATTTCAATGCTCCCATTGTCTTAATTCCCAAAACAGGAATCATATTAGTATTAATGTTTTGAGTCTGGTGACCCTTAGTTCTCTAATTTTTTTCATAGATGCTGCCAGACCTGCTGAGCTTTTCCAGCAGCCTCTGTTTTTGTTCCTGATTTACAACATCCGCAGTTCTTTCAGCTTTTATCATATTAGTATTCCCATGTCACAATGATAGCTACCTCCTCCATAGTAATTACCATATTGTGATATTACAAAAGACACATCAATGATAACTTGGATTACAAACTTCCCTGCACATGGATTTTAATTGCCGATTTTCTATATCTGCTTTCTTTTCTTTAGGTGCTAAGTCTTTATTTTTAGCATGAGGGACAAATCGGGGCAATGTTTGAAGTTCAAACACTAAGAAAATTAACTAGAATATCACAACACAATCATTATAAAAATTTGTTCCAATGGAGAGAAATTTTCAGGGACATAAAGCATTTTAGAAGTGAAATACATTCTTAATATGTGTGAATGAAACACAGACTCTGAAATATTGATGGCTGAATGTTATGCTTTGCTCAAATGGGCATATCACCAGCATAGTGTTATTCAATTAGTATTTAAGTCTGACAGAAACATAAAACGACTGATGCTAAAAGCTTAACTTTGGAGCTGAATTGTTACGTTGCAGTTGTTATCTGCAGTTTGTTGATTTTTTTTTTTGAAGAGCTTTACGCCTTAACAAGTCTGTTGGTGCAGTTCATTTTTTCTGCTTTCCTCAAGAAATTGTCATTGTTCCATACAATAATTTTCTTAAATGGGCAAGTCATGATGCACATTTGCACATTTTGAAACGCAGTGTTTTATCTCCATTCTTAAAATCCTCTTACTTTGCTTAATTGAGTCACCTGAATGTTGACAAGTGATGTAATTCACACTTGTGCTTGAATGACTATTGTTCAGCGTGCTGCTTATATTATTGCATTTTCTAGCATATGAATTAGGAGTAGAAATAGACATTTAGCTCTTCAAGCCTGCTCGTCCATTCATTAAGGTCATTTTTATGTTCCGAATTCCACATTTCCATCCACCCATCCATCCTAAAAGAGTGACCCTATAATTTAAAACTGTGCTTCTAGTTCCAGGCAAACCCACGAAAATAAATATCTTTTCTATATCCACCTTATCAAGACCATTCTTGTAAACTTAAATGAAATTACTCCTCACTCTCTTGTGATAACAAGCCTAGCCTGTCCAATCTTTCGTCATAAAACAACCCGCTTATTCCACTGTCAAGCATCTACATCCTCCTGAGCCACATCTCATTATAAGACCCTGGGATGAAATCCGTCAGGACCTAGGGACTTGTCAACTAGTAGCTCTATTAGTTTGCTCAGTGCTGCTTCCCTGGTATTATCACTAATGCTGTCTCTCCACCTCCTGAGTGAGCTGTAAGACTGGGATGTCATTTGTGCCCTCTACAGTGAAAACAGAAGCAAAATATTTATTCATTACATCTGCTATTTCTTTATTATCTATTAACTCCCCATTCTCACCCTCTAAAGGAACAACACTCACTTTACTGTACTCATTTCCTTTTTAGGCACTTAGTGAAAATGTTGGTATCATTTTTACATTTGTAGCTAGCTTTCTTTCATGCTGTAATTTATTTATCCTGATTTAATGTTTCAATCATTCTCTGCCATTCTTCATATTCTGACCAGTTGTCTGACTGGCAACTCATCTTTGTGCAGTTATATGCTTTCCCCTTAGGTTTATGGCTCTCTTTAACGTCTTTAATTAACCGTAGATGGTTAATTCATAGATGGTAAATCAAATCCTCCCCTTAGAATTATATTTGTAGAAGGATTGTATTTGTGCTGAAATATACCTTTTAAATCCCTGCCACTGTTCTCTTCAGCTAGCTTAGCCTTCCTGCCCACACAGTTTTCACTTTTTAATTTCAAAATACTTGTCTTAGATCCACTCTTTCCCTTTCAAACTTGGATGTAAATTCAATCATGTTATAATCACTGCTATCTAGAAATGCCTTTACTCTGAGTTCATTAGTTTCTTCATTTTCCCCACTGTGTAAAATCTCCTCTAAGTTATTTAATACCTTGGGTCACGTTGCCTCTCTTAAGGTGCTGGAAGTCAGTTCTTGGAAATGCGTACATTGTATTAGTATCATCATCATGTATGTTTCGTGTGTTGTCACTGCAGTGTGTGAGAAAATGCTACTGACTCTACACAGGCACATTTTGGTAACATTAAGACCAATGAGAATCAATTTATTTGCAGACCAAAAATCAGATATTCTTTCCCCTGAACATCCTGGAAAAATCTGAGAATTTGTATCAATGGAGATTTGCTTTGAAAAGTATCTGTAAAGTCTGTCATCATTTATAAAAATTATGGGAGGTAAATAGGTAACTTTTGAGTCATTCACATTACATGATTGAAGTTACATTGGCTAGGGTAATAGGTTTTGAAGCAAACTAACTGGGCTTTTAACATTAACCTACAGTCTTCAGTCATTTTTCTACTGCATTCTCACGCTTTACCAAACAATCAAATTCAATATTACAAGTTATTTTATCACCATGTAAAATCCCAAAATCATCTTTGATGATCGTACCTGAATTACGTTCTTTGAAGACTCTGAACTCCATTTGAAACTACAAAGATGATTTTACCAGTGATCTGTACAAGATTAGACTAGTTTACTTAGCAAGTAAGTTCAGTACTGATATCCTGTAACTCACATTAACAATACATGTTACAGCAACTGAAGGAAAACAAAAACTCCACATCAAAATACGTCTCTAGTGATGTGTGTGCTGGTGACACCCACAGTGGTAAAGCTTTTTACAAAATGGTTAAATTTACAAGATTCAAATCTGTACAAACCACATTACTGATTCTTATGTCAGATTTTGATATAATTAACACCACATTATTTGCAACCCAGATTAAAATTGAAAATTAGCAAACTACAATTAACAAATCCTTAACAAATACAATCAGAATTCTGACTTAATGATGTGATTCAAGCTCACTTTTTTTTATGCATGGTAAAGTGTGGCACATAAACACAATTTAAAGGTTGCAAACACTCTATGGAAAGCTATGGAGACATATAATGTAAGTGGGTGAGGGCATAGGGTATCAGGTGAATGTGAGGGGGTTAGGATGTCAATTAGATAGGGATGAAAGCTTAGTGGGCAATGAGGAGTGCGTCAGGCAGGAAGAGTGGCAAGTGGTTGATGGTATAGTGAAGCAAGTGAGTGAGAGGTTAAGGTGGCAAGTAAATGTGTGGGGTGTGGTAAGATGGCCATGTGGGTGGGGAGTAAAGTGGCAGGTAAGTGGGTAGGGTGGCACATGGATGATTGAGGCGGTAGGATTGCAGGTGTGTAGAATGATGGCAGCTGGGTAAGGAGGTAGGGATGGACCAGGGGATGGGGTGGAGTCTTGGAGAGAGGAGTTGTGAGTTGGAGGAGAAAGAGTCAGAAGGCTGGGGAGAGTCAGTTGTCCAGGGATGTGGGTGGAGTGCGTTTATTTTTTTTTAATGTACTCATTCACAGGACAAGGGCATCGCTGGCTAGGCCAGCATTTATTACCCACCCCTAATTCCCCAGAGAGCAGTTAAAAGTCAACCACAATGCTGTGGAGGTCTGGACACTCATGTACGCCAAACCAGGGAAGGATAACGGTTACTTTCCTAAAAGACATTAGTGAACAAGATGGGTTTTTCCGACAATCATTCTTAATTCCAGATTTTTATTGAATTCAATTTCCACCATCTATCATGCAGGATTCGTACCTGGGTCTCTGGATTAACAGTCCAACAATAATACCACTTGGCAATCACCTCCCCTAAAGTGTGGTGGGGTGTTCAATTGTTACTCAGGGAGGTGTGGTTGTTTTTACAGTTACCTAGGAGTTGGAGAAGATTTTAATCCTCCGGTGTTTCCTGGCACCTTCCCTATCCAGATAAGTAAGTTGGAACTTTCTAAAATCCCCCAATCTGACTCTGACCCAGCTGATCATTAGTTATATATTTGTAGATGATAGTGCGTCGTGTAGGTGGGAACAAAAAGTTATAAAGAGACAGAAACTCTTACGTGAATGGGATATCTGTGGAGTTTAATGTGTGAGATCATCCACTTTGTATCCTTAAGAAGAAGTTTTCTTGACAATGAGTAGTTAGAAACTGGTGAAGCAAATGGATGTCCAGGATACAAATCACAAAGATCCAGCACACCAGTACAAACATAATCAAGGATTCCTGAAATGTTGACCACTATCACAGAAAAAGAACAGTGAAGAATTTATGCTGCAGTTTCTCAGAGCCCATTTGAAATGTTGCAATCAGTCATGGAGAGGCACCACACATTACAAAAGTTGATTTTTATAGCATTTTTGTACCAGAACAGTAACAGCTCCATTGGTTAAATTACAAGGAAAAGTTGCATTAACTTGCATACATTCCCGTGGGTTCAGAATGATGCTGGGTAATCTAATTGAGGTACTATCTTAAATTATGAAATGATCCATTGAGACAGATCTGGGAGGATAATCTTAAAAATCAGAGCTCAGCCGTTGGGGAATGAAACCAAGAGGAAATGTTTCACATGAAAGATCGTAGAACTGGGGACGCCTCTCAGAGGGTGTAATTGCTAATTCTATTGAAATTTTCAAGTCTGAAATTGTTAAGATTTTGCTGGGTAAGGATATCAAAGGGCATAGGAGCAAAGTAGGTCATTTGTCCCATTGAGTCTGTGCTGGCATTCAGATGAGATTGTGGCTGATTTCATAACCCTCAATTCTACTTTTCTATCTTATCCCCATAACCCTTGATTCCCTTAATGCTTAGAAATCTGTTTATCTCAGCCTTGAATATTCTTAACGATCCAGCCTCAACTGTCCTCTGCAGTAAAGAATTCCACAGATTAACAACCTGCTGAGAGAGACCCTTGTCTATGCTCTCAGGTCCTCTAACAACCTCTCTGCATTCACCCTGTCAAACCCTATAAATCTTACAAGTTCAATAGGGTCTCGTCTTACTCTTTTAAATTCCAATGCATATGAACCCAACCTACTGAACCTTTCTGATAAGAAAAGGCCTTCATACCCAGGATTAACCCAGTAAACCTTCGCTGGACTGCATCCAATGTCAGTATATGTTAGATAACAATTCCAAAACTGTTCACAGCACTCCAGATGTGGTTTGACTAGTGCCTTGTAGTTTTCGCCAGGCCTCCCTATTTTTAAACTCAATTCCCTTAGAAATGAAAGCCAAAATTCTATTTGTCTTCCCTATTAATCCACTGAATGTAGGTGATAGCTTTATGTGATTCGCATGTGAAGACCCCCAAACCCCTCTCAGCTGCAAATTTCAGCAGTCTTTCACCATTTAAATAGTATTCAACTCATCCTCCTATCCCTCTCTTTTTAGTATCTCTCCCTGCCACTGCCTCCTTGTCCAAATACATCCCTGGCTTTTTAAACAGTCTATGCAGATATTTAGCAGTGAGGCAGATGTGAAGTTCAGATCTGAAACTGTTTCTTAAGAGCCCTTTGCGAGCTGTGGACTCGTGTCATTTGTGAGTGAGCGGAAACCACAACAGCTGCCAGTAGCAGTGAAGTGTCGGCAAGAGCAGACCCATGAATTAAAGCTGCCTGAAGACAGGAACCAGATGAGCAGACAAAAATAAAGCTAAAGAACTGCGAATGCTGGAAATCAGAAACAAAAATAGAAATTGCTGGCAAGACTCAGCATGTCTGGCAGCATCTGTGGAGAGAAAGCAGAGTTAACTTTTTGGGTACAGTTCTAAAGGAGGGTCACTCGAGGTAGTCATCAAAAGAAGGAAAATAAAACAATAATCATTGATCCTGATAAAAAGGAGTCAAACAATATCTGATTGACATGGACGAGTTGGATCAAAGAATCTGTTTCTGTGCTGTATAACTGCGATTCTCTCACTTTTTTATTTTAAGGCTGGTAATTTCACGTATATTGTAATTTAGGAAGTTGGTTAGCTCAATTGTCTGGAAAACTGATTTGTGATGCAGAGCCATGCCAAGGTACAAGTTCATTTCCAGTGCAGGCTGAGGTCACTACAAAGGTCCCACATTCTTGACCACATTCTTCAGCTGTGAGGTCTGGTGACTTTTAGGTTAAACCACCACCAGTCATCTCTATCTAAAGAGAGAGCAGCTCTGTGGTCCTGTAGGACTGTGGTGGCTTTATAGTTGTCTGGATAAAAATACTGCTTATCTCAGTTGTACCTTGAGGCTATAGTGGGTATTCTTTTCTAATTAGGGACTTCTTTTAGAAGCAATTTCTAGTTCCTAAATAGGATCCTTGGAATTGGACTTGGTTTAATCCATCTATATTTTCCAGTGCAGTTTCCTTTGACTGTTTATCTTCTGTAGTGGGTCTTCCGCATACTCCTCAGATACTCCTATAGACCTGCTGTCACCTTCTTTTAAAAACTGATGCAGCTACTTACTAACCGCCTCCATCATTACCTCATTCTTGAGTTCAACTTGAAGCATTTATTTCGAAGGGTAGAATCTTCCCAGCCCCTGAATGGTATGAGCCACGGTGAGAAATTTGGGAAAAATGGGTGAGACGTCCAACGAGAGTGTTCCCAATGTTGAGATGAAGTCCCATTTTCCAAGCAAGTGTTGGACTCAAGATTCTCACACATGAGCAGAGAGAGGCCTGTTTATGTGGATTCATGCTCATTATCAACCTCCTTTACTATCTAAACTCACCTCATTGACGTGGTTTACTATACTCCCATCCACCAGATAGAAACGTGACACCAAGAATTCCCAATGTGAAACTCAGCAGGTAACTGGTGACTGCGGCTCACCACGTGCTTGTTCAGACCTCCATCTTGGACACCTGGTACCATGGCTTGGGACACACGCCATGGGGCAGCAATGTACTGAGCCCACTTCCATGGGTCTTTGCGTTCAACACATACCAGCCTCACTGCACCATCATGGCACATCACTAATATGCTTACAGCACACTTCTTCACTGCTGCAGTGTGGAGTGCACCACTACCTTTCATTGTAGTGCTACTGCCAGGACACTTGACACACAGGGACAGGTTTGGTTTGAACTAGGCTACATTTCAGGGATGCTCGCTTGCTGTCTTGGCACTCGCTGACTTTGTACCTACTTCGATGCTTGTTTTGTCTTGCCTTTTTGTGCTTTGCTGCCTCAGCTAAAGCTTAAAGGCTCACAGAGTTTCTACCTTGATTTGCCTTTCAGTGTAGATATAAAGCCAGGCAGCTTGCCATGGTTGTCAGCAGTCATCATTCAAGAGGATTAACTTATTGCTGTACACCATCGTGATGCATCTGAATTGTACTAGGTGCTCGCCATGTATGCGCCAAACGCACCCATTGTGCTTCAAGCAAACGACCATGTCTCAAAGCCTAATGGGAGTAATCCCCAGTCAAGTCTAGGGAGACACTTTTTCAAGCTTGTAACCATAAATCAAGGGCAGCCTCCGATATTAGTCTAGAGCCTTGGGACAGTGAGTGTTTCCATCCTTTCTTTGAATACCTTTCTTTTGTGTATTCTAAATAAAAGGCTATTGTTTTGCACAGATTCTTATTGTGCAAAAATACTTCATGTACATAGGTAAGAAATTGAAAACTGGCAAAAGGACTTGTTAAATTTAATTTCCTCCCTGAATTGAAATTTGTTTTCACCTGGAAAATAATCATCCTGTTTTATTTTCAGGCTCTGTGGGCGTATCTTCTGCTACTACTGCAGCAATAATTTTGTAATGACAAAACACAGTGGTAAAAGAGAGCGATGCTGCAGAGCCTGCTACACAGAACATAGCGCTGTGGTTCAAAGACTGAATGATCCTGGTTCTTCCAGTACTCCAAACAGCCCTGATGAATCACCCTCACACTCCGCTTCTGAAGGACCAACTAGCAGAAACACAGGTAATGATTACTCAGATGGTTTGGAAACAAATTATTCCTGTAATCATGGTACAAGTTACAATGTAGGTACTAATTACCAATACGTTTCAGATGCACAATAGTTTGACAACTAATTATTAACATAATAGGTATTAATTACGAAGTAGGTTCCTGGTTCTGTATCACATGATAGGTTTATATGTGTAATTCAAACTTTAGGCCAAACAGGATCTTGTGATGCACTGCTAGTGTCCCTACCAGAAGACCTCAGTTCAACTCCCACCTTCCTCAAAGGTGTGTAATAACATTTCTGAATAGAGTCATGCAGAATGGAAACAAAGCCTTTGGTCTAACTTCTCCATGCCGAGCAAGTTTCCCAAACTAAACTAGTCTCGCTTGCCTACACTTGGCCTATATCTCTTCTAAACCTTTCCTATTCATGTGCCTTTCCAAATGTCTTTTAAATGTTATAACTGTGCCTACATTTGCTGCTTCTGGCAGTTAATTCCACATTCAAACCACCCTCTGTGTGCAAAGGTTGCCCGTTAGGTCCCTTTTAAATCTTTCTCTTCTCACCTTAAAAATATGCCCCTGTGTAGGTTAATTGAAATAACTATAATTGAGGCTGACACTCCACTATGGCGGGAGTGCATCACTATCATGGATGCAGTCTTTTAAATATGAAATTGAAGCTGTCAAGTAAATATAAAATATCCTGCAGTATGGTTGAAGAACCATTATCTTACTGTCCTAGTTAGCATATGTATCTCAACCAGAACAATATAAAACCGAAAGTGCTGGAGGTACTCAGCAGCATCTGTAGAGAGAGAAACGGGATTAAGGTGACTTCTTTATACGAGTAAAAAAAACCTTGAAACATTAACTGTTTCCTTCTCCATGGATGTTGCTAGACCTGTTGAGTTTTCTGTTTCAGGTATACACCATCTGCAGTATTTTGGTTCTATTTCATTCAGAATGATAGCTCAAATGAACAGTTTAAATTATGGGACTGGGTTACATGAACAAGGCTTGATGCCCCTCAAATGTAGGAGGTTGAGAGATGATCTACTTGAGCTGTATGAGATGATACAATTGATTATGTGGCGAGAAACAATTTCATCTGATGAGAAAGCCCAAAACAAGGGGACATTTTCTTAAAATTATTTAGCACTATGTCATAAAGTTTTCAAGTAAAAGGTAGTGAAAATCTCAACTCACTCACAAAACACAATTATGACAAGGCTGGTTTAAAACTGAGTTTAATTGATTTACAATAACCAATGAAGAGATTACCTGGCAGCTTAGTACCATTGCTGTTTGTAGAACCTTACAAAGAGCTCAGGCATCTTATCTAGGTCAGATGCATTGCTCAGCTAACCACGGCATCCAAACAAAAGTCCCTCGAGTGAATTTAAAAATAACCTCCAACTACACTGCATTCCCCCAGCATTGCGTTTCAGTGTTGTTCTGACTTATGTGCTGAAGTTCTTTTGAGGAGGAGTTGGGGGGAGCAGGATCGATTTCCTTACTAACTGTACCTTCCATGAAGAAAATGAAGAACATGAAGTATCAGGGTTTGCAGGCTGGTTAATAATTCAGTGATCTCTCCTCACATGACTGTAACAATATCTAAATACTGGCCAATAGGGTGGTTAGATCTGGTCAGCAGTTGGAATTTTTATTCATCTTTTGATAGATGTGGGCCATGCTGGCAACATTTATTGTCCGTCCCCAAGTGTTCAGAGAGCAGTTCAGAGTCGACCACCTAGCTATGGGTTTGGATTTGCATGTTGGCCAACTTCATGCTGGGAACTGGGTTGGGTGAACATGAGGGGTAAGTGTTTAGATGCAAGGGGAGGAGCAGGTGAGAGGGAAGAACGAAGGAGGGCAGAGTTGAGTGTGAGGGAGTGTGCATGTGCAAGAGAGGTGGAAGTGAGGGTTTGAGTGAAAGACAGAATGGTGAGGGGTTGGGTGGGGGTGTGGGTAGGTGTTGGGGGTGCGGTCCCTGACTTGCGAATGCTCGACTTGCAAATGCTTGTACATATGAATGTGATCCCACACAGGGGTGTATTAATGTGAATTTTAAAGATCCAACATGCAAACGTTTCCTTATTCTTATGAAAAGCTATATTTATATATTGTCCCGCATTGTGATCTGACTTACGTACTAATCAATTTGCGAACAGACTCGAGAACGGAACCCGTTCACAACCCAGGCACTGCCTGTATTACTAAATAACTAGGTGTGGGAATGTGTGGAGTTGGGACAGTCGTGGAGTTGCGAGAAACAAGGAAAGGGTTTAATGAATGAGTGTTGAGATAAGAGACACAGCAAGTAGTTTGAGAGGGAGTGAGAAAGATAGAGGTGAGATAGTTATGTGGGGAAAAAATAAGGTTTTGGAGGGAGAGGGAACTGGTTGACAGGGAGGGAGGAAGGTTGAGAGTGCAATTTGCTCTTTTTTCATTCTTAAGAATTTCTATGTGAATAGTTGTTTGGTTGAGTGGAACTTGAGCGTTGCTCAAAAAAGACACATTTTGTTGAAGCTTTTTAATCTTGTACTCATTGGAACAGTTCACAAGAAATATCAATGTAAAAGAAGGACAACGTTTTAAACTATAATAGAGTACTGATTATTTGGCATGAGAACTTTGGTTGGTAGGGGTATTGCCATGGAGAATGTGCATGGTGTGTACAAAGAATTACGCTAACCACTAATTTAGGATTGTTAGCTGGGCACGCAGTGTGGTGTACTTGCATGTAGTAGGAGGCCCGTGTTCTTCGCAGTCAGAAAGAACATGTACACACATTGTACCTGTTTCATTGCAACAAAATAGGTGATAGTCATTCTCTGTATCAGTTCTCAGGGCAATGTCTTAACCAATCAGAGTCATCCAGCCTGGTTTGAAATTTTAAAAAAACTTTGTGGTTAACCATCAGTCATCACAAATAGATGCATTCTCATGGCAACAGGTCTACCAATCAGAGTCCACTTGCCAACCAATGCGAATCAACTTGCCAATCAATCAGCACTCTCCTCTCATATAGCATTAATGATATTTTCCATTAACCTTGTATTTCTTACATGTTGACCTGATACAAGATGAAAGGCATCGAGAAAATATCTTTTTCAGCAGCACTCCATTTCTGTTCTGCTCAACAATGATATATTCCCGAATTAATTCCCTAACTTAACCTTTAGCACACAACTTATCTAACTTGTTGTGCTCAACATGACTAATACTTAAAAAAAGCTTGCAACTGCACACATTCTTTTGTCAACTTTGTTCTCTATAATTTGTAATGATTATATTTACTGTAGTTCTTGCCCAGTTAGTAAATTTAATAAAACTTTTGACTGCTGTAGAATATAATTTTTTAATCTCTCAGATCCTCAATCTGTTCTGCAGATTTGCAATGTTGCAACTTAGTGTTCTAACCCACAGCTCAACTGCGTTGCTTCGAAAATGGTTTGCACATTTTCTTTAACTGTAAATAACATAAAGCTGAAATATTGTATCAAAATAAATTTAGAATTTATGTTTTGAAAATAGAGACTGAATTATGTCTGTGTACCCTGATTTGGATATCTCCTGATTGCTCATTCTGCTTTGTCTGAAGATACTGTTCACCATGAATTCCTTTATACAATGTCTCTGGTTAATAACAAGTATGTTTTAAAAGTTGTGCCATAACCCATATTGGCATAACCCTTCCTTGTGAAATTTCTCTTTCTACAAGTGGATCTGTGTAGACTGGAATATCTACTTGGGTATACCCCCGATCAAATTCCAAATCTCAGTGTTGGAGTTTAGTAACTTGTGGGCAAGCATCCAATGTCATTTTCAGCACAGCTCATGGCCTTAGCAATCAGTTACAATGGAAGAAGGGGGTGTTCTAAAACTTAAAAGCTCTGAAGAAGAAATTTAACATTTCTGCAAACTAAGAAGGGAACTAAGAAACCTCATGTCCAGTAAAAACCGAAAGAACCGCGGATGCTGTAAATCAGGAACAAAAATAGAAGTTGCTGGAAAAGCTCAGCAGGTCTGGCAGCATCTGTGAAGAAAAAATATCAGAGTTAACGTTCTGGGGCCTGTGATCTCTCCAGAGGAAGAGATTGCCCAGCATTGGTTAGGCACAGATAGATTGAAATGCTGCATTTCACTCATTTGAGATATAATACACTGTCCCATTTGTATACTGCCTGTCCCACCAGCACCCAACCTGGGTATTTTATACATACCGACATTTTTTTTATTGCAAGTATCTACTTGCAGCTAATACATACTTCCTCCCTCCAACGTTGGAAGATATGTTGAGATAAAATCAAGTGTATATGTAAAGTAATAGGTGTCTGCCCTTTATTCTCAGGCTGATTGTTCCTTTGGGAGTGATGACACATGCAACAATTGGACCTGGCTGCATGACCTCTCCTTCTCCCTAATATTCTCCGGGTCCTGTTGATTCTATTGGACTCTAGGATCTGTCTAGGTTCTGCCTAGACTGGCCACAGTGCAAGATGTTAATACCTTCTCGAATGATGCCATTTCCTGCAAATCTCTGACTTCACTGCTGACAGATCTTACTTTAGCTACTAAGCTCCTGTTTTAATTGAATTTTCCTTGTGACGTTCATGAGATTTTGTCAGTTATTGTTTGGGAACTTGCCACAGCATAGTATTATACTAAACAATATTGTATTACTGTAGTGTGGAAGGCCGAAAACAAGAATTTGGAACGTAGGAATGCAACACATCACTCCAAGTTTTTAGACATTGGAATCCCAATATTAAATGATTAGAAGGTGAAGGCCTACACTGAAAGAATCCTTAAGAGCCGTGACGTAAAGGGCTGGAGTTAGAATGCAAAAGTCTGAGATGCAGAATGTTACTTTTGCTCCTCTCGGCTATAGGAGGAAGACAAAAAACATAATTTGCCCTGGATCGTCTTTCTGTTAAGCTTACTTAGTAGGCCATCCACGATGGTTCCTCACTCAGCTGCATTTAAAATTGCAGCCAGTGGCTAATGATAGCAGCAGACTCCGATCTGTATACTTAAAGATGGACTGTGCCAACTTTAGACAGGTGTCCATTTTGCATTACTCAGCAAAGCAGGATAAATAAGATAAAGGAGAATTTGGGGTGTGGCAAAGCAAAGCATCTGGGGAATGGGGAGGATAGAATCAACAACAACGATCCATGTTGATATCAGAACAAATAGTATCAAAAAGTAAGTCAGAAGTCTCACGACAACAGGTTATGGTCCAACAAGTTTATTTGAAATCACAAACCTGTTGGACTTTAACCTGGTGTCGTGTGGCTTCTGACTTTGTCCACCCCAGTCCAACACCACGCCTCCACATCATCTCAAAAACTTGACTAAACTGGATTTAGTGGGTGTTAATTTCCAGATTACTCGCCAAGCTATGCACTAAGTGTAACAAGGCTAAAGAGGTCGGAAAGTGAATGTGTAGTTAAAAGACTGTGTTGTTGGAAAGAAGGATTCCATTCTGTTGGTCAGTGACATCAAGAGAGACAGAAGGATCTTTATTAATAGATTGAGCAGAACCTAAACTGGACTGAGACTAGTATCTTAACAGAAAGTATAAGTAGGGCTGTGGAAAGGACTTTAACCTGCAATGAAACATGTAAATATGAGAGGCCCGTTTACCCAGTGTCCACAGCAGCAGAGAAACCCTTCAAATTCCGTAGTAGAGTTGCACAAAGCAATCTCAGAAATCAGGGGAGGTTAGACAGCATCTGTGGAGGGAGGGAGGGGGGGAGAGAGAGAGAGAGAGAGAGAGAGAGAGATACAGTTAATATCAGAGATAGTAGGAACTGCAGATGCTGGAGAATCCAAGACAACAAGGTGCAGAGCTGGATGAACATAGCAGGCTAAGCAGCATCATAGGAGCAGAAAGGCTGACGTTTCGGGCCTAGACCCTTCATCAGAAACAGATACAGTTAATATGTTGCTTTTTGGGCTAGAGGCCTGTGACCAGCGCTATGCTAGATCAATTGCTTTTTGTCATTTATATAAATGATTTGAATGTGAATATAGGAGGTATGGTTAGTAAAAGTTTGCAGATGATTTGCATCCCACTACCAAAGACATTTTTCCCTCCTCACCCTTATCTGCTTTCCGGAGGACCACTCTCTCCGTGACTCCCTCGTCCGTTCCACCCTCCCCACCAGCCCCACCACCCCCGGCACCTTTCCCTGCAACCACAGGAAGTGCTACACCTGCCCCTACACCTACCCCCTCACCCCCATCCCAAGCCCTAAGAAGACCTTCCACATCAAACAGATGTTCACCTGCACATCTGCTAATGTGGTATACTGTATCTGCTGTTCCTGATGTGGCCTCCTCTACATCGGGGAAACCAAGCCGAGGCTTGGGGACCACTCTGTGGAACACCTGTGCTCGGTTCGCAACAAACAACTGCATCTCCCAGTCGCGAACCATTTCAACTCCCCCTCCCACTCCTTAGACGACATGTCCATCCTGGGCCTCCTGCAGTGCTACATCGATGCCACCCGAAGGTTGCAGGAACAGCACCTCATATTTCGCTTGGGAGGCCAATGGTATCAATGTGGACTTCACAAGCTTCAAAATCTCCCCTCCCCTGACCGCATCCCAGCACCAGCCCAGCTTGTCCCCGCCTCCCTAACCTGTTCTTCCTCCCACCTATCCCCTCCTCCCCCTCAAGCCCCACCTCCATCTCCTACCTACCAGCCTCCTCCCACCCCCTTGACCTGTCCATCCTCCCTGGTCTGACCTATCACCCCCTAACTCCCCACCTACACTCACCTTTACTGGCTCCGCCCCCACGTCTTTGACCTGTCTGTCTCCTCTCCACCTATCTTCTTTATCCATCTTCTATCCGCCTCCCCCTCTCTCCCTATTTATTTCAGAAACCCTTCCCCTCCCCCATTTCTGAAGAAGGGTCTAGACCCAAAACGTCAGCTTTCCTGCTCCTCCAGTTCTGCTTGGCCTGCTGTGTTCATCCGGCTCTACACTTTGTTACCAATATTGGTGGTGTAGTGAGCAGTGAAGAAGGTTACCTCAGAGTACAATGGGACCTTGATCAGATGGCCAGATGGGCCAAGGAGTGGCAGATGGAGTATAATTTAGATAAATATGAGGCGTTGCATTTTGATAAGGCAAATCAGGGTAGGACTTGTACACTTAATGATAAGATCTTGGAGAGCGTTGCCGAACGAAGAGACATTGGGTGCAGGTTCATACACGAATGAAGTCTGACGCACACTTTAGGTTTAGACTTTGGGGTCAATTTATCAGTCTGCTACTTCTTCCCATCAGCCCTGCTTCCCCCAAAGACAGCCTGTTTTTCCAGGGAGGGTCTGTTCATCACCCTAACCATTGCCACCCACTGCTGGAGGCCTGAACACAACTGTTTGAGCTCCCCTGCTCCCGACCCCCTCTCACTGCTGACACCTGCTACTGGAGCTTCCATTATATTGTGGAGGGCAAGTCATGCCTGACTGTAATCTCAGGAAAGCTCTGCAGACTATGGTGGGTGAGCAATTTTGATTCACCGGAATGATGTTAGGGAAGCAGTAACTTATGAGGACAGACTGTGTTGACCAGATTTCTATTCCCTGGACTCTGTATAATTAAGGGTGATCTAATTGAGGTGTTTAATAGAGTAGGTTCAAGGAAGTTGTTTCCTCTGGCACCCAGAGGTGATGACGAATGATGTCAACCTTCTCAAGTGCAGTGCTAGTGGTTAAAGCTGTGTTGCCAACTAATTACCAATTCCCACGCTGAAAGGCCGTTTGAAATGCTTAAGCCTGTTGAAGCCTTCTTTGAGCAAGGTCAAGATTTTAAATTCATTTAAAAGTATTGAAAGATACAAGTCTAGTAAATCTGTGGTTTCATTGGGTTTCACTGTTGAAGCTGCTGTGTTGCTTCACCTTGGTGTGACTGTTTCAATATACCCATTTGATGACAGTTTGCTACCTAGGTATATAACATCATCCATTCTTATTTCCTCCACAGGGAATAAATTACATAGAACTTTTGAAGTTTATTCAAGTGGAATCAAAGAACTTATCATTCAATGAAAGGAATAGATTTAATGACTAAGTCTATTTTTTCTCCTATTATCTTGTGCGTTGAACATTCTGTGGTAATACTGTGTTTTATCTGTTTCACCTGTAAGTTAGTGGGCTATTCCAATTTTGAATCTTGCAGAAAGTTTCACCAAACCAGACGATGCAACTTTTGACATCATTACAGATGAAGAGTTGAATGACATTGATGATAACGATTGTTCTTCAGAATTAGGAAACCAGCTTCTCGTTCATTCCCTGTGAGTAAATACTTTACAGAAAAGCTATAGCTTTCATGTGAAACCACTGTCTTGTGGTGATATAATGTTGCCTGAATACTTATAAAAAGCCAGCGTTGAAGTGAGTAAAGGATTGTATCGTAGTGGTAAGTAAACCCTGCCTTATTATCATAGACCCAAGAAGCGTACATTAACATTATTTGCATTAGTTCGTAACAATATAAACTGTTTCAACACTCATCTTAGGGGATGATTGTGACTAGAGTATATGTCATTTCTGTATTGAATATTGTTTGTTGTGGCTGTAGAAGCTGAACTGTTCTTTCCACAGCAGATATTTGTTGTCCTGAGATTAAATAAGTTTTTCTTTCCTTCCAAGTGCTTAATGTTCCATCTGGTCATTTCTTTTCGCTTTTTACTCTGCTTGTCTCTAGCCATTCTGGTCTGCAGTGAGGACAAATAGCAATTAGAAATCCAACCCTTTAGCGGGAAGTATATACTTTTTTTATGTGTGGAAAGTATAATAGACACTTGGATAGGTATAACATGCTAAGTCGAAATAATAGGTATTTAGAAGCTAGAAAGTACAGATTTCTAGTTCTTGATCCATCTCCATGCCATCGATAACCCAATAAATCAGCACCCTACTCATGCTGCATAAGCTCCTTTTAGCAATGTTTAAGATGTTTTGAATGCAGAATAATGAATTCTGAAAAGGGTAAGGTCAGAAGTCACGTGACACCAGATTATAGTCCAGGTTTATTTGAAATCACAAGCTTTCAGAATGCTGCCCCTTATTCAGGTGAAGTGCAGAGAGGCACATAAGGCACAGAATTTACTGCAGTGATCAAAAGATCATACGAATGCTGTGAGTGAGTGTCGACAGGTTGAATAATAAGTCTCTGCAGGTGATCAAAGTGTCAAATGGTGTGAGTAAACTGTCAACAGCTGAATAACAAGTGAAGGGATGACCTATAATCTGATTAATTGAGGCAGAGAGATAATTGCAAAAAAATCCAAAGTAAGTTGGTGCTGGAGACAACCAAAATGGCTGGAATAACATGATAGGTATAAGAATTGCATGCCGAGGGTGTAACCAAAGTAACAAGTAATCCAAAACCATACAAACTAATTAAAGCAGAGAGATCACCAGTTATCAAAGTGATGGTGTCAGAACAGAACGGTAAGGAAAATTTTACAGATACAGAACAGTGTGATGGGATCACATGTAGAGCAGCATGAACCCAAGATCACAGTTGAGGCCATCTTCATGGGTACAGAACTTGGCTATCAGTCTCTGCTTGGCAATTCTGCCTTGTTGTGTATCTTGAAGGCTGCGTTGGAGGATGCTTCACATAAGATCAGAGGCTGAATGTCCTTGACCACTGAAATGTTCCCCAACTGGGAGGGAACATTCTTGCTCAGTGTTCATTCATCCATTATCATAGCGTCTGCATGGTTTTGCCAGTATACCATGCCTCGGGGCATTCTTGCCTGCACTGTATGAGATCAGAAAGTACATGACACCAGGCTATAGTCCAACAGGCTTATTTGAAATTGCAAGCTCTCAGAGAACTTCTCTTTCATCAGGTGGCGTCAGTGAAGCAGCCCAACACTGGCACCTCCACATCATGGCTGCAATGTATGTGGTAGACAACATTGGCCAAGACACTTGAGTATCTGCTGTGCGGTGGGTGGTTTTCCCACATGTGATAGCAGGATCCATGTCGATGATCTGACATGGCTTGCACAGGTTGCCATGACAGGATTGTGTGGTGTTGTGGTCAATGTTGTCCTGAAGGTTGGGTAGTTTACTGTGAACAATGGTCTCTTTAATGTTTGGTGGTTGTTTGAAGGCGAGAAGTGGAGGTTAGGGTAGAAAATGGAAATATATAACGGACCAAGAATTTTCTAATTGTTAGAAAGCCAGGTGATTACTGTTTGGATACTGAATTAAGTGAAAGTAAATAAAAGGCAACAGAATAATATTTTGAGTCTTTGAATATACTCCAAGAAATGCACTAAAATGGATATGTAATGACAAACAGTGCTTAGTGGTGTGCAAGTAAATAGGGAAGAAATTGTGCACAGCATTACATGTTGTATATTGATTCCAGGAAAGACACTGATGCTCCAGCACAGTTCTAGTGATAGCATGACACTGACCAAAAAAAAAGCATTGCCAACCTTTCACTTGATTCTAGAATCAAATCAATTAAATAATTACTTGAAACGCTACATAAACATAGCATTTGAAGTAGGCAGGTTATCTAATTGGGAACCCAAAATTCTAAACATGTGCAGGATTGCAACGTCAGACAGAGATGTGACTACTTATTTTGTCTATATTTTGGAGACAAATGTCCTATGAGTTTTAATAAGTCACAAAATTAATTTAAATAGTTCTTATAACTTTTTCAAAGACTGTGCATGTATGGTTAATAATGGAAGAAAGATAAGGTGGAGCAACAAACTTTGCGGAGACGCAAAATAGAGCTTGATAATGTGGCACATTATTTAATCCCTGTCACTAGTGTCTATGACATGCAAGTTCTGAATGTGGATGCTCTAAAGAGCGTTGTTTTTTACTCAGGGTGTTGTCATCACTGTGTATTTGAGTTTACACAGCTGTTGTACATTTTAAAACCTGTTCTGCTTTTAATTCATCACTGTTTCTGCTAACTACAGAGGTTACAGGGAGTAGGATGTAGGACCCATGGGTGTTGAAGAACACTCTATGAATGCAAAATATCTTCTGTTCTGAAGAAGAGTCACTAGACCTGAAACTCTGCTTTCTTTCCACAAATACTGCCAGACCATTTGAGCTTTTGTTTTTGTTATCCATGAAGAATGCGTTAGCACAGTTACATCTGGAGGTAACCAAGGAATGGACATCAGAAGAGCTAAGGCAGGTATGGAGACAGATGGTGGAAATAAGCAGTGTTAATGACGGCAGAGTTATGTGATTGAAAGCCCAGCTTGAAGTTAAGTGTGACACAAGGTCTGGCTCAGTCTTGGTCAGTTGTCAGGGAGAGGACTGGAATTTGTGGCTAGGGCACAGAGTTTGTTGCAGAGATCGAAGACCGTGGTTTCACTCCAACGAAAAGGATTGTGTGGTCAACCATATCAAAGGCTGTTAACGGGCTGAGAAAAGGGGAGAAGGGACTGTTTGAGGGATGTGATTTGTGATTTTTATTAACTGATGATTGATTTTATAAAAAAAAAGCAAGCAAAGTATCAAAGAAGTTAGTTATACTGAAGAAGGCATTCAGCCACTGGATGCATCAAAGGTTCACGAGAGGACTAAGGAAAGAAAGATTAGAGGCCCTATACCTGTTTTTTCAAAGTTCAGCTGAGTGTGAAATGTGCCTATGATTCAATCTAGTAAATATCCTCTGAACTGCCTCCAATTCAGCTACATCTCTGCTCAAATAAGGGGATCAAAACTGTTCACAATACTCCTGGTGCAGTCTCACTAATGCCTTATACCGTTGGAACACCTCCCTAGTTTTATGCTGTACTGCTTTAGCAATAAATGCTAAAATTCTATTTGCCTTCTGTACCAACATACTATTTTTCTGTGATTCATGCACGAGGATACCCTACAAGACACGCACTATCCTGACTCGGAAATATATTGCCATTCCTTCACTGTCGCTGGGTCAAAATCATGGAATTTCCTCCCTAAGGGCAGTGAGGGTCTACCACAGCACATGGACTGCAGTAGTTAAAGGAGACAACTCACCATTGCCTTCTCAAGGGCCACTAGGAATGGGCAATAAATGCTAGCCAGCCAGTGATGCCTATGTCCTACAAATGAATACAAACAAGATCCTTTTACACGGAATTATTCAAGTCTCTCCAGTTAGATAATAATTTGCCTTTCTATTCTTCGAACCAAAATGGATAATTTCTCACTTATCCACATTAAACTTCAATGCGTCAAGTTTTAGCCCTTTCACCTAACCTATCTATATCTGTTTGTAAATTTCTCATTTCTTTATTTTAACTGACTTTCCCACCTATTTTAGAGTTATCTGCAAATTTAGCCATAGTACCTCTCATCCCTGCATCCAAGTCATTAATATAGATTGGAAATAGTTGGGGGCTATGGTCCAAATCCTGTGGCACCTCATTAGTTACATCTTGCCAACCAGAAAAAGACCCATTTATTCTGACTCTGCTTTTCGTTGATTAGGCAGCCTTCTAACCAAGCTAATAACTTATTCCTTAGCCAATAATTTAGCTCCAACCCCATGTGATCTTACTTTGTCTATTACCTTTCACGCAGCGCCTTATCAAATGCTTTTTGGGAGTCTAAAAATAGTATACCTACAGGATCCCCATTATCCACTTTGCTTCTTATAGTTTTGAAGAACTCCAGCAAATTAGTTAAATACGATTTACCCTTCATAAAACCATGCTGACTATGATGGATTGCATTTGACTTTCCAAAATATCCTGTTGTTACTTCCTTAATAGTGGATTCTGACAATGCCCACTGACAGATGTTAAACTAAATGGTCTATTGTTTCCTTTTTGCCTCCCTCCTTTTTTGAACAAGGGCGTTATATTAGTATTTTTCCAATTCACTGTAATCTTTCCCACATCCAAGGAATTATACAATACGATAACCAGTGGGTCCACTGTCTCTGCTCCCACTTCCTTTAAAACCCTAGGATACAGGCCATCATATCCTGGGGACATGTCTTCCTTTGCTCCCAATAGTTTGCTCAGTACTTTTTCCCTAGTGATTCTGATTGTTCTAAATTCCTCCCTTTCTACAACCTTATCATTACCTGTTACTACTGGAGTGATACTAGTGTCCTTCACTTCCCACTTAACTCCCCAGTCTCATCCTTCAATGACCTTTATTCACTTTAGCTACTCTCTTCCCTTTTATATACTTATTGAAGCTTTTGCTGTCCATTTTTATGTTTTGCGCTAGTTTTCTTACGTAATTCATCAGGACTTGAGTCCCAGCATGATTTCAGGTGGAGGCTGTCCAACCTTCCTCAGCAGTGGTGCCAATGTCCCCTGAATTCAAACTCATTTAAGGCACACCAATCTTTGAGTCAAATGTTTATTTCTTCAATTTTATTCATCGTGTGCTGATTAGCTCATCACTGACATAATTATCTGGAGTTAATTACCTTTTTGGTTCTGCCTTTTACTTTAGCTCATATTCCCTCAGCAGAACCTCTTCCCTCTTTCAATGCATATTGTTGGTACTTATGTGAATTATGACAACTGGATCTTTCCACTGCTACTCCAAGTTCCTCTGCAACCTAGATGAGATATCTTGAACCCTGGAACCAGGCAGGCAACACAGCCTTTGGGATTGTCAATCCTGGCCACGGAAAACAGTGACTATGCCCCCAACTGTACTATTCCCAATTGCCACTACATTTCTCCTATCCACCCCAACTTGAATGGCTCCCTGTACCATGGTCACTTGCTGTTTTCCTCACAGGGTGCAAGAACCTCAAACCTTTTGGACAAGGTCAAGGGCTGAGGTTCCTGCAGTGCTACGTCCTGGATCCCTTTACCTGCCTCACTCATAGTCACACCCTCCTGTCCCTGACCACTGACCAAATTCCTTAGATTGACTGCCTCGAATATGACTGCCTCTTGAAACACGGCATCTGGTAACTCATCCCCCTTCCTGATGTGTCAAAGTGTTTGAAGCTCAAACTCCAGCTTGTTAGCTCTGAGCCGGAGCTCCTAAAGCAACTAACGCTTGCCACAGATGTGGTCACTATGAACCACAATAGAGTCCACCAGTTCCCACATCATACAGGTACAACAAATTACCTGTCCCTGAATCTCTGATATATTTAATTAGTTTTTAATTTGTTTCTTTAAAAATTTCATACAGGTCTTTAGTTTTGTAAACTGTAAAATATTTCTCCTGTTTACCTTTTAGGGTAGAATATTCTGGGCTTGGCCAAAGATTTTGGAAGGGTGGGCAGCAGAACTAAACTTGGTGGGAGGCAAAAACTCAGATTCCCACAGTGAGTTAAAGTTTTGCCATAAAGTATTCAGAATTTTTCAGATGAGTCAACTTTACTGACCTTGTGTTTTGCATTCATTAGTTTGTCATGAATACCTATTAACACCCCAACCTGTTGGAAACTTAGTCAAATGCACAGTTTTGTTACCCAAACTGGCAAGCATGTTTTCTGAAATGTACTTATATAAGGCATGTACCTGGCAAAGTGGGCTTCGTTGCCCAAGATGTAGGGAGTGCAAACGTCTTCAGTTACTTGGCTCCTTCATCTTCAAGGCCTTTTTGTTTTGTGCAAATGCTCACAGTGTTAGGAGTGAAGCCTCTCCGTGTTGATCAGCTCATGAGAACTGTCAGTCATATTCAGTCTTGCTCATTATTGTTAAACGTTTGCAGTGTTAATGGTGAAGCCTGTCTGAGCTAACAAGCCTACCCCGCTGGCTAACACCAGCAAACCAAACTGGGAAGGCAAACGGTGCTGAACCCGAATGGAGCTCAACTCAAAAGACCGGTTTTGTGGTTGTGTCTTCATCCTGTGCAAACTTCTGGCGAAAAGCAATCAGATGAGCATGTTCTCCCAGTTGTATTGAAAGGCCAGTGATCTGTTAGCGCATGAGTTGCTGAATAATGTAGCTCCTTTTATGTTTTAATTGTGCACCCGGGCAGAAGTGTGCTAGGCACCACCACTGTGCCCTGAGTGAGAACTTACATGCTTTGCCAAACATGCAGCAACCCTTATCAAACACTGGGTTTAATAACAGTTCTTACTCATTTCAGACCACAATTTTAAAAAGCACAAAAATAAAAAGAGACCGTCTTTACACTGTCAAGGTGTGAAATTAGCTAATGATATATTAAATATAGACTATTAAAATGTGAGACATAATGGTGAACCTGCAGTTTCAAGTTTCACGAATAAAAAAGGATAGTAGGAAGAATGTGCTTTGTCTTATCATGACATGACCAAGGGAGAACCATTCCAACCCAGAAGGTACAATGCAGTCCTGGATGTTGGAGAGTGTTTTGAACATTAAGAGGAGTTGAGCAATGGTGATAGGGAGCAGTTTCCAGTTTCACTGTGGAGCCGGGATCACAGTTCCTGCTCTTTCTGATTCAGGTAACTAAAATTGCTTACCTTCTTATGACCATTTTCAGTGGTATTTTTAAGAACGCTGGTTTGTCACCTTTAAGCAGTGGTAATTAACCATTTAATTAATGGGTACAGTGATTAGTCACAGTTGAATGTCGGTAAGGGACCTGTGACCAGTGTTAGGCACAGTAGGGGGATTAAAACTGGTTTCATGTTCCATCTTGGACAACTCTCAAGCACCCAATACAATGCAGTACTCTACTGGAATAAGTGTCATATTGAATTTTGGTGCTGCACAATGACATTTCCTTGCCAGGAAGTGTTGCTGATAGGTTATGCACAGCACATTAAATTGTAGCAAAAAATGTTTTATGAAAATAAATATACTTATGTCAGCAATGCATAGTAAGAATGACTGCATATTTACAGCTTCAGCGATTTTCTACCTTCATACTTTCCTCTGGAGTTAAATGATTACAGGCAGAGCTAGTCATAAATGATTGACCCAGCTTGTGTGCATATTATGCTAGAAAAACAGCGTCTTAGAAATGTCATAATTTATAGCAAACTGAGGTAAAATTGATGTTTCAAAGACAGTGACAGCAAATTATTTTGCAACATACACAATCCTCTCTTCCATTGGAAAGGTCAATTTCACTACAAAAAGGCACCAATCTTCATGTAAGCCCCCAACAAGGAAGTGCAGTTTCAAATGAGAAGTCCTATCCTATTAAGAACATTGCTGTGCTCATGCTTCTTTCCTTGAGTACAAGCAAGTATTTATCTGTATGGACCAACGAGCGGAGGTATTCAACGATATCTTCAACCTCTCCCTCCTTCAAGCCGAAGTCCCCACCTGCTTCAGAAAGACCACCATCGTCCCCATACCTAAAAAAGCACATGCAACGTGCCTTAATGACTACCACCCGGTGGCTCTGACCTCACTAATCATGAAGTGCTTTGAGAGGCTGGTCATGGTCTACATCAACTCCAGTCTCCCAACCTGCCTCGATCCCTACAATTTGCCTTCCGACACAACAGGTCCACAAAGGATGCCGTATCCCTAACCCTGCATTCATCCCTGGAACATCTGGACATCAAAGGCACCTATGTCAGCCTTCTGTTCATTGACTACAGCTCCACCTTCAGCACCATTAGCCCCTCTAGACTGATCTCAAAACTCCATGACCTTGGTCTTGGCTCTGCCCTCAGTGTTTAGAAAGCTGAGGATCCAGTTGCACAGACTGCAATCAGTGAGGATAGGTAACTGCACCTCCTCCACAATAGCACTCTCTGGAGAGCCCCACCCCCAAGGGATGCGTCCTCAGCCCCTTACTGTACTCCCTTTAACACCTATGACTGTGTTGTTAAATTCCGAACGAACACCATGATGACACCACCGTAGAGGGACGGATATCTAATAATGATGAGTCAAACTCGGGGGAGGCGATGGCCTAGTGGTATTATCGCTGGACTATTAATCCAGAGACTCAACAATGTTCTGGGGACCTGGGTTCAAATCCTGCCACGGCAGATAGTGGAATTTGAATTCAATAAATATCTGGAACTAAAGTCTAATGATGACTACGAATCCATTGTCAATTGTTGGAAAAACCCATCTGGTTCACTAATGTCCTTTTAGGGAAGGAAACTGCCATCCTTACCTGGTCTGGCCTACATGTGACTGCAGACCCACAGCAATGTGGTTGACTCTCCACTGCCTTCTGGGCAATTAGGGATGGGCAATGAATGCTGTCTAGCCAGTGACACCCTCATCCCATGAATGAATAAAGAAAAAAAAAACTACAGAAGGGAGATAGAGGGCTTGGTGACATGGTGCAATGAAAACAACTTCTCTCTACTTCTCAGCAAAACTAAAGAACTGATCATTGACTTCAGAAAGAAAAGAGAAGGACACGCCCCCATCAACATCAACAGAACTGAGGTTGAGAGGGTGAAGAGCATCAAGTTTCTCGGAGTGACTATAACCGACGACCTGTCCTGGACTTCCCACATGGATGTGACAGTCAAGAAGGCACAACAACGCCTCTTCCTCAGGAAATATGGCATGTTCATAAGATCCCTCACCAACTTCTACAGATGCACCATTGAAAGCATATTGTCCAGGTGCATAACGGCCTGATATGGCAACTGCTCTGCCAGGACTGTAAGAAACTGCAGAAGGTGGTGTGCGCAGCCCAGGCAATTATGGAAGTGAACCTTTATCCGTGGACTCCATTACCCGGCTTGCTGCTGTGGAAAGGCTGCCAACATCATCAAAGGCCCATCGCAACCTGATAATAATCTCCCACACACTCTTCCGTCAGGCAGAAGATACAGAAGCCTGAACACCTGCACAAACAGGCTCAGGAACAGCTTCTTCCTGGCCATTATCAGTCTGATGAATGGACTCTCTAGCCTCAAGTAACACTGATCTTGCTAATGTTGATCTTACCTCGTGCATGCCCTGTGTAATGTAACCTGTATGCCTCTGTACTAGAGATAGTAGGAACTGCAGATGCTGGAAAATCTGAGCTAACAAGGAGTAGAGCTGGATGAACACAGCCGGCCAAGCAGCATCATAGGAGCAGGAAGGCTGACGTTTTGGGCCGAGACCCTTCATCAGAAAAGGGGGAGGGGAAGGGGGTTCTGAAATAAATAGGGAGAGAGGGGGAGGTGGATGGAAGATGGATAGAGGAGAGGATAGGTGGAGAGGAAACAGACAGGTCAAAGAGGCGGGGATGGAGCCAGTAAAGATGAGTGCAGATGGAGAGGTAGGGAGGAGATAGGTCAGTCCAGGGAGGACGGACAGGTCAAGGGGCGGGATGAGGTTAGTAGGTAGGAGATGGGGGTGGGGCTTGAGGTGGGAGGAGGGGATAGGTGGGAGGAAGAACAGGTTAGGGAAGCGGGGACGAGCTGGGCTGGTTTTGGAATGCGGTAGGGGGAGGGGATATTTTGAAGCTTGTGAAATCCACATTGATACCATTGGGCTGCAGGGTTCCCAAGCAGAATATGAGTTGCTGTTCCTGCAACTTCGGGTGGCATCGTTGTGGCACTGCAGGAGGCCCAGGATGGACATGTCGTCTGAGGAATGGGAGGGGGAGTTGAAATGGTTCGTGACTGGGAGGTGCAGTTGTTTTTTGCGAACCGAGCGTAGGTGTTCTGCAAAGCGGTCCCCAAGCCTCTGCTTGGTTTCCCCGATGTAGAGGAGGCCACAACAGGTACAGCGGATGCAGTATACCACATTGGCAGATGTGCAGGTGAACATCTGCTTGATGTGGAAAGTCTTCTTGGGGCATGGGATGGGGGTGAGGGAGGAGGTGTGGGGGCAGGTGTAGCACTTCCTGCGGTTGCAGGGAAAAGTGCCGGGTGTGGTGGGGCTGGAGGGGAGTGTGGAGCGGACAAGGGAGTCACGGAGAGAGTTGTCCCTCCGGAAAGCAGATAAGGGTGGGGAGGGAAAGATGTCTTTGGTGGTTGGGTTGGATTGCAGATGGCGGAAGTGTCGGAGGATGATGCGTTGGATCCGGCCCGACCATTCCCTGTCCACTGACACCCTCATCGCTTAGCCGAACTCGTCCTCACCCTCAACAACTTCTCTTTCAATTCCTCCCACTTCCTACAGGCAAAGGGGGTGGCCATGGGTACCCACATGGGCCCAAGCTATGCCTGCCTCTTTGTAGGTTACGTGGAACAATCCCTCTTCCGTACCTACACTGGCCCTAAACCCCACCTCTTCCTCCGTTACATTGATGACTGT
>NC_063333.1:137485243-137498341 GCF_021869965.1 Rhincodon typus
TCAGCCTTCCTGCTCCTATGATGCTGCTTGGCCTGCTGTGTTCATCCAGCTCTGCACCTTGTTGTCTCGGATTCTCCAGCATCTGCAGTTCCTACTATCTCTGGTAGTTAATATACATTATTTTATTAAATATTTCAATAGCATTATAGTTAAGACAGTTCTTTCCTTTTTATTTTGTCTGTAAGTTAACTGAAGCATGTAAATAAAGTGTGTTTTGCTTAAAGTCGAGTAGTTCGACCAATCGAATTGTATCTAGAATGCAATGCGTCACACTTACCTTTAAAATAAGAATTAGTTAGAGTCTTGGCTATCTACTTAATATATTTTGAGAGGGGTTGGTCTGGTCCATAATAAAAAATTATCTACCTCAGATATAAAATTAGCAACTGATTTTGCATGCACTGTCATTTGTGGAAGAGAGTTCCAAACATCATCTGCCCTTTGTAGAAGTGCTTCCTAACATCTCTTCAGAACATTTAGCTCTATTTTCTAGACTATGCCCTCTAGTTCTAGAATCTCCAACCATCCCACCCCTTAACCTAAATTTGAGAGAAAATGACCTAATTTGTACAATCTTTCCTCAAACCTAACCTCTGAGGTCCAGGTATCATTCTTCTAAACTTATGTGTAGTCCCTCCAAGGCCAATATATCCTTTCTAAGACTCTGAAGAGTTGAATGAACGATTACATATGGCTAAAGTCAGAAGTAAACCAAACTGTTTCCCTCCAATTTTTGAATATTTTGCATGTTGCTTTCTGTCTTGTCTTCCATTCTTCTTTTTTCTTGCAAACATTTCTGTTTTCTCAGTATATCGTGCAGATCACTTTATACTGATCATAGCTTCTGTCTCAAACATTCTTTAATTTTGCCTTTACCTTTTTGGACTAATTCAAATATAAATTATATACATTTCTTGCAGGAGGTAACACTTTGAGATACAACATGAGTAATTTGAGACATCATCTAACAATAATTTACATTGCCTTTCTTCATTTCAATTATTTGTTCAGTTCTTCCCTATCTAGAAGTAGACTCTGGAAATATAATAATTTCAGGTGTGATGCTCGTAAAAAGTGCCAGGAATAAGTTTTCGTTTAAAGGAGCCATTCCTATCAATTACCTAAATTAGGTGTTTAGAAATATCTGCAAATCTAGAAAGCAAGCACAAACAGGAAACTAATCAATTAGAGTAATAAGATTTCACAGCTCAAATACCCTAGACATCGTCATAATTGTTCTTTTAGTAGTCACACACCACTCAAATGTACATATATGGATGTATATATGGAGGGCTGTTAGCTTGGTTGGCTAGATAGCAAGCATGAAGTTCAGTGTAATGCCACTTGTGTGGGTTTGATTCCCATTTGAACGGAGTTGGACTTGGGACCTGCCTTTTGTGCTTCAAATGATATCACTTGGAATCTGGAGTGACGTCTAGGAGAGAAGATTTTCACTCCTTTGTCAGCACTTTTTGCCCTCCTAGGCCTTTGAAATAACTAGCGGTAATTTTTCTGTGAATTACAAAATGTTGTGAACTATTGGTCAAAGAGTTTGAAAAGGTTAAGGTTGAAGGACTAAGATAGCAGAAACAGCAACTGCTTGGTGATTTTTCCCACTGAAAATCCACATGGCTCAATGTTGAACTCAAGATTGCTTCAAAGCCAGTATCATTATCATAAACTTAAGAAGGGTCACTGGACCCGAGATGTTAACTCTCCTTTCTCGACACAGATGCTGCCAGACCTGCTGAGTTTTCCAGGCAACTTCTGTTTTGTTTCTGATTTCCAGCATGCACAGTTTGTTTTTGTAAACTGCTACTCTTGATGAAGTATGGCATGAGCAGTATTTTAAATAATCTTCTCATGCTGAAAACAAATCAGCTCCACTAATTGAGTTGTTTTCTTTCTGAAGGAAGTTTTGTTTTGTATTAGTTGCATTTTTGCCATGTTTCCTTTCATGTGATATCAGTGTACATGCTGATAGCAATCTTCAAAACTGCTGTAAAACTGTTCACTGAAAATGCTATTTTTTTGTAAGCCTGTAGAAGATCACAAATATGAGAAATTGCTGATCTTTCCAACAGATGTTTTTCTTCCGCTTGACTCATTCTTTCAATTACTGAATGCACCAACCTCCACCTCCATGATATCACTCTTCACCCATCTCTGCTGTTGCTTCAGCCCAACTGCTATGAATCCTTCCCTGTCTCTGCAATCTCCATCAGCTCTACAGCCTTCCAATCTGCATTCCTTCCAATGTTGGCTCTTAAGCATCCCTCATTTCCTTCTATCCCCAGCATTGAAAACTATACTTTAAGCTTAAGTTCTGGACTTGCCTCCCCACAAACCATTTTCCTCCCTTTCTTTTTTCAGATGTATTCTTTAAAACCTGTGTGTCACCTGTCCTAATGTCTCATTTCAAGTTTTTTCCCACTGGCTCTGTAGTGAAAAACTTAGGGACATTTTACAACTATAAAGATTCTGTTTTTGCTGCTTTTTCACTTTCTTGTTAATGGCACACAAACCATCTTATTTCTTTCAGTTTTTCTACGACCCAGTAAGTTATACTCTGAATAGTTTCCAGACCAAGGGTTTTTTTTGCTAAAAGTACTGCTTTTATGCACCATAAAAAGGATTTCATGTTTTAATCTTGAGACATTTACCACATTTGCTGTGTAGATAGTCCTAGGTGTTGACCATATCTGATAATGTCTTCAGCTTCCTGTCAGAGAGAACTTGGTGACATTCTGAGGCTTTTTTGTGGGTTCTTACATAAGTAGGTCATTAGCCTCATTACAGAAGGACTACCAAAACGCGATTTAGAGGTGAAGGGTCATAACTTCCCTCCTATTGGATACAAGCATCTTGCTGTATTTTGACACGGTTTAAATTAGCTGGAGTTTTGATCTGCTGTCAGTCCACAATGAGCAAAGGCTGCTGTGCTCCTACTGGATCCTGATATTTGCCAGAAAGGATTTTCGCTTTGCCGAGGTTAATCTCTACGGAAAGATCAGAGGAGTATAGTGTTGACCCTTCTCTAAACTATCAGTAAACTCCAGATAAGTAGGAGAGCAGGAAGTATCACTGACACAAGAGAAGTGATTTCTTTGTTTTCACATGGGTTTAAACAGTTATAATACCCGACATTCATCATCTTTCTAAGACCACTGAATATAATATCCTTTGTTCTATGGTAATGTTGGTCTAGGAACGATCAATCCAGTTACAGATTGGGTCTTTGTAATTTTTCTGTTGTGAAAGTCTATTCTTGGTCTTTGGAAACCCAGCCTGTTGTTTCTTTCCATGGATTTTTCCTACCTTGGTAATAGCAGTCTAAACAAGCATTTCAGAAATTACCTTTGGGCATTTTCTCTTTAGGTATTTGAAGTAATTCTCTAAGATGATCTATAATATCCGCAGTGAATGCTGAGCAATGTTTCGCCTCCATATAATGTTGCACTGCCGATCAGCAAGCCGGCTTGGTGTGCTAACACCATCCCACCTCAGAACCATTTTTCTGAAGGCTTATTTGAGGTAGAACTGCTGCATAAACATGAACAGCGAGTAACCTGGGTGTTAGCATTGACTAGAAACTGAAATGGACCAGACTTTTATTTGCTATGGCTACAAGAGCCAGTTAGAAACATGGAATTCTGCGGTAATTAACTCATCTTCTGTCTTTCCAATGTCAGTTCATTGTCTACAAGGCCCAGTTACAAGTGTGATTGAATACCCTCCACTTGCCTGGATAAATGCAGTCCCAAAATCTTTTAAGAAGCCTGACACCATCCAGGGCAAGGCCTGTTGCTTGATTGGCATTCCATCCACTATTGTTCAATAGTTACTCCCTTCATCACCAACACATAGTGGCAGCTGTGTGTACCATTCACAAGAAGCAGTGTAACAACTTGGTAAGGCTTCTTCGACAACACATTCCAAACCCACAATCTTTGCCACGTCAAAGGACAAGGGCAGCAGATGCAAGGGAACAGTGTCATTTATAAGTTTCCTTCCAAGCCAAGCACCATCCTTAGGTGGAACTGTGTCACTCTTACTTCATTATCACTGTATCAGAATCTTGGAACTCCCTTCCAAACAGCACTGTGGCTGTATTGATACCCCAAGGAGTGTAACAGTTCAAGAAGGCAGCTGACATCACCTTCTTAATTTGAGATGGGTAATAAATGGTGGTCTGGCCAGTGAAGCCCACATCCAATGTGTGTAGAAAATAATTATCAGAACTAGAAGTATTGGTTGACCCTGTAGGCTCTCCATGGCATTGGGATCATGATAACTGCTTGAAGGTAGCCTAACAGTGACACACCAGAAAGAGGGCTACCGTTCCAGGATGCCTTTTGAGAGCCCTCACTACCTGGTCACCACTGCAGGCTACTCTGTAGTGAGCTTCCCACTCTATAATGATAGCCTATTGTATTTATTTTAAGTTGCTGAGCGACTCTTCAGGACCCTCTTACCTGCAACAACAGGCTTGCTCTTTCCATACCAGAAGGCCTCCTTTTGCTCCACCAATTTTGAAAGCCCGCTTGCCATCCCTCATTGGATGACCAGTGCACCTCTGTTGACTAATTAGCTGATTCCAGCAAAATCTCAGTTGGATGACTGTTTCCGACAGGATACAGTGTGGAATTCTGCATTTGACCTACACCAGGATATAGTCCAAAATCCTGCCCATGACCACAGTTGGAGATATTAGGAGAGATGACAGGTGATTGTTCTGAAGCACCTGAAAGGAGGATAGAAAAATTAGGAGGTTTAGAGAAGGGATTTGAGAGCTTAGGGATTGACAGCTGAAAGAATCCCCATCGGTGATGTGATACTAATAGTCAGTAATAGCCAAAAGACCAGAAGTGTAGATGACTCAGAGAATTGTGGGAATAGGGATTACCAGATATAGGAGGCTGGGAATAAATTGGAAAACAAGAATGAGAATTTTAAAATTGAAGTCTTGCTTGACTGGAAGCTAATGCAGATCAGCAAGTACAGGGCTGATTGAGTGCACAAGGCTTGGTACACGTTAAGACAAAGTCACCAGAGATTTGGGTGACCTCAGGTGTTTGTGAGGAGAGAAAATGCGAGACTAACCAGGAATGCTTAAAGCAATTTTGGGAAGGCGAAAGCAGTATGATTTATCTCTTTGTCACTGATGCTCAAACACCAGTGCCACAGATAATATGAAACCATTTGTCTCTAACCACAAATGCAAGAGCAGCAGAAATTCTGAAATTGTATACAATGGATTTTGCAGAGTAATGCATCAGAAAAAGCCAAGTAGCAAATAGAAATAATAAACCAGCAACTAAGCTCCAAAATACGACCAATTCCTTTTAAATCCTTCTAGCATACCCCTCAAAATGAGGCAGATGCTTGTTCGTGGAATCTGTGACAAGAGTTTACATGTCTTTTCAATGTGAGGAAGCTGTAGCACAGCAGTTCCCTTTAAGTATAGTGCTGGCAAAAGGTTTTCCTACTGATGAAAACCTCAGAATGAGGTTAGTATTTGACAGATGAAGGGCTGTAGGTTGTAAATGTGACTGGCAAGAAACCCAAAACCCTGAGTATAATACTGTGTGTGTGTGTGTGTGTGTGTGTGTGTGTGTTTAAAAAATTTTACAAATCTGCTACCAGCATGAAGTTTATCCTTCTGTATCCATCTCTTTACTCCCTTCCTAACAATTTTGCATCCACAAATTATAATATGCAGAAAATTTTTGTGATGTGAGATTTTTGTACAAGTGCTTTTGATGGGTCATTCTCGGCACACTGAGAACAGAAGCCCCCACCCACACCATAGAAATGTGCAGGTGTGCTGCAATCTGGAAGGTACCACAGAGGTCACTCACAAGTTCTTCCTGGAATTGTGAGGTATCACACATTAATATAAACAGGCTGGAAAATAAAGAAAATTTAGAGACAATATTGTCTTAATGTAAATCTTTATAAAATGTACTGTCTCGATTAGGATCGAAGGTAGACAGCTAAAAGATAAAATTGCACAATGCAAGACAAAGTTCATTTGTCAGAAGTGAGAAATGTCTTTGCACTCAACAGGTAATGATGTGGTTGTCTTCACATTCAGCAGGCGTGTTGTGGTTGAAAATAAAGACTGTTTCATTTCTCCTTTATAAAATTAACTTATGTCATTTTTTCTTCTACACATTTGCTTTCTCAGTGTTGCATTATGAGTTGTTATCATCTAAGTTGTGGCAGAGTGGTCCATATGAAGGTTATTATTTTGTGAATTATTCAGCAGAATCGTAGAGCATGGAAAGAGGCCATTTGGAATTTTGCCCAGTGCCAGCTCTTTGAAAGAACTTTGTTCCCCATAGGCCTAGACATATTTTATTTTCCAATTTATCCTCTTCTCTTCTGAAAGTTATCCTTGAGTTGACTTCTATCACCCTTTAAGGAGATGCATTCCGATGATAACAACTTGCTGTTTATAAATATGCTTCTTCACCTCCCTGTGTTTTTTTTTTGCCAACTAGCCTTCTATCTTTATTCCTTAATTACTGGCTGTTCTGTCGATGGGCACAATTCCTCTTTAATTGCTTTATCAAGACTCATTATTTTATCCTGGCACTTCTTTTTTAGGGTTCTCATGGTACAGTGGAAGTGTCCCTATCTCTGAGCCAGGACACTAGGTTCAAATCCCTTTGCCCCAGTGTTTAACCTGAATAGGTTGATTAGAAAATATCTATCCTGACTGCTTGCCCTCAGCTCTGCTCTTTTAAGTCCAAGGCCACACAGACTTGAACAGATATAGCAGACAAATGGTTTAGCCATTCACCAGCAGACCTGACAAAACCACATAAGTCGCTATTAGATTCTGCAGTTGTCTGTGAAAACTTTAAAGCCACCATAGTATTCAAAGATAACTTTGGCTTTCTTTTTCCACAGCAGAACACCTTCCATCATCTCCTCTTCCCAGACCTACCTTGTTAGACTTTTTTTCTGAAGCTCTCCACTGCCCTACTCCTCAAGTCACATTGTCTGTAGTTTCTCTTCAACTCCCCTCATTCCCTCTCCAAGCTTGTCTTGTCCTTGAGACCCACCTTCCATCTACAGTATCCCGTTCTCACTAAATTGCTGACCCACCTAATTCTCTGCCGACTTTTTAAAATTAGATGATTTTGTCCATGGTTCTGTCTCTCAAGCTACTCTACAGTCTGACTTCAGATCTTCTGTTACCACCCTTTTCATCAAAGAAATCCTTGATTCCACCATCCTCACAAACTAGTGCCCCATTTCCAACACCCCCTTTCCTCTACAAAGACTTTATCTGTGTAGTAACCTCCCATCTTTCCTGAAACTCTAGTTGTTTGAATCTTTCCAATTGGGCTTGTGCCCCGCTACAGTGTCGAAATGGCATTTGATGTGGAGGTGCCCATGTTGGATAAGGGTGGACAAGGTCAAAAATCACATGACACCAGGTTATCAGTCTCGAACATTGTGGCTGCATGGGAGTTCGACAAAGATAACCCATTTCAGAAGATCCGTAACTACTTTTATCAATAACTGAATCTTTTAATCAAGTACTGAGTTCTTGCTTATCTTCTTTTCTTGCCTTGCACTATTTTATCACATCATCACTGCCAGTGAAAAACTTTTCATAACTTACAAATGTCTCACTTCATGAAACTTATAGAAACAATGTTTTTACATCTTGAATTACTGAAACTAAAAACTGAATGTTTGCCGCTAGACTGCATAAAACCAACATCTAGTTAACGTGTTCAGAATTAAAAGTTAGAGGGGTCAGTATATATATTGTTAGTACATTAGGACACAGAGTTATGGAACCCCTAGTACAGAAGGAGGCCATTCAGCCCATCATGTCTGCGCCGATCTGCCAAAGAGCATCACACCCAGACCGGCCCCCGACCATATCCTGTAACCTCGGATCGACTATGGCTAATCCCACCCAGCCTGCACATCCCTGAACATTGTAGACAATTTCCACACGGCCAGTCCACCTAACCTGCATGTCTTTGGGAGAAAATCGGAGTGCCCGGATGAAACCCACACAGACACAGGGAGAGCGTGTAAACTCCACACACTGTCACACATTTGGAATCAAATCTGGGTCCCTGATGCTGTGAGGCAACAGTGCTAATCACTGAGCCACTGTACCTCCCTATTTTAGTGTAGCCCATTAATGAGTGTGGCTAGGAAAGCATGTATAAATGTTCAATAAGGCAAAGAAAGGGACTGGTGCATCAGAAATGACTCGGGCATCAGTTGAGTAACAGCAATGTCAGCTCAGTCAACCCTGCAAACTCTTCCTAAAAAGCCTCTGCCAACTGGTGCTCAAATTGGGAGAGTTGTTCCATAAGTTAGGGAAGTAGTCGTTCTCACAGTGTGACAGCTTTCAACTAATACCTTAAATTCGCCCAAAATCAGTTCCGATATATACTTCCACCAGGGGTTTGGGTACACTGAAATATAGATTAGTGGGGATGGATGTGGATACAGGAAAGACTTATTCCAAATCCTGTCAATTATCATAGCTTCAGGTTGAACTAGGCCAAGGAAAGAACCTTTCCACATGTACCGCCCAACACAAATTGTTGAAATGACCGCAGGGTACTGTGTGGCTTCCATGATACTGGAGAATCTGAATGGCTACACTGCAGATATCCTACAAAAACTTGAATATCTTTTGCTTTAAACTAAAGCAGTAGGGCAATCTGGGATAACAAGGTGTAGAGCTGGATGAACGCAGCAGGCCAAGCAGCATCAGAGGAGCAGGAAAGCTGACATTTCGGTTCGAGACCCTTCTTCAGAAATGGGGGAGGGGAAGGGGATTCTGAAATAAATAGGGAGAGAGGGGGAGGAGGATAGAAGATGGATAAAGTGGATAAAGGAGAAGATAGGTGGAGAGGAGACAGACAGGTCAAGGAGGCGGGATGAGGTTAGTGGGTAGGAGATGGGGGTGGGGCTTGAGGTGGGAGGAATGGTTAGAGATGCCACCTGAAGGTTGCAGGAACAGCATCTCATATTTCGCTTGGGAACCCTGCAGTCCAAGGGTACCAGTGTGGACTTTACAAGCTTCAAAATCTCCCCTCCCCCAACCGCATCCCAAAACCAGCCCAACTCGTCCCTGCCTTCCTAACCATTCCTCCTACCTCAAGCCCTAGCCTCATCCCGCCTCCTCGACCTGTCCATCCTCCCTGGACCAACCTATCCCCTCCCTAACTCCCCATCTACATTCACCTTTACTGGCTCCAACCCCGCCTCTTTGACCTGTCTTTCTCCACTCCACCTATCTTCTCCTTTATCCATCTTCTATCCACCTCCCCCTCTCTCCCTATTTATTTCAGAACCCCCTTCCCCTCCCCCATTTCTGAAGAAGGGTCTAGGCCCAAAACGTCAGCCTTCCTGCTCCTCTGATGCTGCTTGGCCTGCTGTGTTCATCCAGCTCTACACCTTGTTATCTCAGATTCTCCAGCATCGGCAGTTCCTACTATCTCTGTAACAGGGCGATATGGGAGAAGTGTTTAATTAAAATTGTGATGGAATGAAGGCATGGTGGTTAGAAGTAGGCTTTCTCCAACATTGAGAAGAACAGTCAGGAATGAATAAAAAAGAAAAGACATGTAACAGGTTCAAAGAAAGTAAAACAACAGAGGCACAGAGGAGCAAAGAAAGTGCAAGAAAGCAATACGGAGAGCAAAGAGGCAGCATGAAAAAATGTTGGCGGCAAGAATAGGGAAAATCCTAAAATATCCAATGAGAATATCAAGGAGAAGAGAACAACCAGGGAAAGGATAGGGACCGTTAGGGACTCAAGGGGCAATCTGTGCATAAAGGTAGAGGACGTTTGTTGAGTGTTAAATGAGTACTTCACATCTGTCTTTACTGAGGAGAAGGAAGGTGCAAGTACTAAATTTGAGAAGATAGACTGAAGTTCTTGAGCGAACTGATATACGAAGTGGGAAGGTATTGGAGGTTTTAACAGAATTAAAAGTGGATAATTCCCCAAGTCTGGGTGAGTTGTATCTCAGGCTACTTTACGAAACCCAGGAGGAAATTACGAGAGCCCTAACTCAAATTTTTAAATCATCTCTGGCCACAATAGGGATGCCAGCGGACTGGGAGACAGCTGATGTGTTTACACGTTACAAGAAAGGTGGTAGAGATAGACCAGGGTACTACGGACCAGCCGGTAGTAAGGACCCTACAGCCCTCCGGACTCCATATCAAGTTCAATAATTTTAGGGCGTAAACTCTCCCATGTCCCAGCCCCCTACCCCACACATCAGGCCTTGTTACCACATAGCCTGCCACTACACACCCCCTGTTGTTAGTCACTAACAGTCCTCATTAACAACTATTCACCCTCCCAGCCTGATCGTTAGCAACTCCTTTGTCTGTCCAACTGTCTTTCTCTCTCTTTGGGCTCTTTCCTATCGTTTACTCCCTACCCCACCCACCTCCCTATTTTCTGCATACAAACTGACGTTTTCCCAGCCACCATCAGTTCTGAGGAAGGGTCACCGGACCCGAAACATTAACTCTGTTTTTCCCTTCACAGATGCTGCCAGACCTGCTGAGCTTCTCCAGCAACTTTGTTTTTGTTCCTGATTTAAAGCGTCCACAATTCTTTCGGTTTTTATTAAGTTGGAACCAAAATTGACTTAGTTACAGGAGACAGACAATGGTGGTACAAGACTATTTGTGTGACTAAAGCACATGCGCAGTGGTGTATCACAGGGATCAGTACTGGGTCCTGTATTGTTTGTCACATTCATAAATGATATAGGTGAGAATGTGGTTTGGGGTGGGGGTGGAGAGGGGTGCGCAATAAAATAATACGTATGTTTGCAGTTGACACAATGATAGGCTAGGTGGTTGACAGTGAGGAGGAAGATATTAAGTTACAGGAGGATATAAATGGATTGATCAATTGGGCGGATCAGCGGCAGATGGAATTTAATCCTGATAAACGTGAGATTGTGCATTTTTGGAAGAAGGGAGAACTCCATGAATGGCAGAACACTGGGAAGCTCATGTGAACAGAGTGATCTTGGGATGCTTGTCTATAGATCCCTAAAGGCAGAAGGATAGGTTAGGAGGATAGTTAAGAGGCATACAGGATGCTTGCTTTCATCAGTCATGGCATTAACTATAAGGGCATCTTTGAGTGCTCCGGTTTCGTCCCACAGTCCAGAGGAAACCCACACAGACATGGGGAGAATGTGCAAACTCTGCACAAGCAGACCCCCAAGGGGGGAATCAAACCCAGGTCCCTGGCGCTGTGAGGCAGCAGTGCCTAGCACTGTGCCACCCTAGGTAGGTAGTAGTTTATTTTTGGCAGTACAGACTTGATGGGCTGAAGAGCCTCTTCTATACTGTATGATTCTATGTTTCTGTGAGTCTCGATTGGCAAGGAGATTCAACGCCATATCAGCTGTGTCATTGTCAGCCTCCCAACAAACTACAGCAGCAAGAGTTTGACAACAAGTCAACAAAAATGTAAAGTAGTTGTCATGAGCACAGATGAGCTTCGGGAAGGCAAAAAGAATTAAATATCAGAACTGATTTATTATTTTAAAAAATGTGATCGTTGAAATGCTTTCTCATGCACATATCTTTGCTCATTAGGAATGACACTAAATTGTCACTGTAAATTTTATGAAAATTAAAAAATGCCTGACAGCGCTCCTGCTGAACTATTAGCATTGAAATACCAACAGCCATAACACTAGATGGTATTTTATCAACCATCCGAACTATGATTGCTTTTTGGATGTAACAGAGAAGTACCGTATTTTGCGATTATTTACCACCAAAGCCATTACCACCATTATGCAGTATAACTTATTGCCTACCTTTCTGAGTTAAACTCTAAGTTGTAGAACTGTGTTCATTTTTCTTCCCATTGTGACGTGGTTGAATTACATACAGCTTACAGCACAGCAACAAGTTATTTGAACTATTAGACCTGTATGGGCATTTGTGCTCCACGCAAGGTTGAACAGATTTTTACATTTGCAAAAATTTATACAGAAAACTTAATGTGCTTTTAAACACATTTATATAATACACATTTCTTAAACAGTACTGAAGTTTCTCTGTGCATATTTACAAATTTGTATTTAATTAAGCCACATTTTATATCCACAGATGGTAAGAAATGAGCATAAGCAGTTGTAAATCACAAAAATTCAGAATAAATCAGTAAAAACAGCCATTTGTGCTGCTGCTTTTATTTACAATTATAGATCCAAATGTGGTATCTTGTATAAAGGATACATTGCTGTTGTTTCGGATACAACCGAAACATGTTGTGATGTCTCACGCTCCGTTTTCAGAAGCCCAGCCAATTGTTCTTGACTGATACAGCCAGCATCTTTTAAAATCTTAAGAAAACTATTTCTAAACTTCACTCCAAGAAATACATAAAGAATAGGATTGAGACAACAGTGTACATAAGCAATGCTCTCTGTTACAATAATTGCATAGCTTACGTTTGCAGTGTATTCACAACTAGTTTGTTTTTGCCTGATGATCTGTAGAGTTTGCATCAACAAGATGATGTTGAATGGCAGCTCACAAATCACAAATGCAGCAATAACTGCAAAGATAATCTTTAATGACTTGTGCTTCTGAAACCTGTTAGCTTGGAGCAGGGTTTTTGCAATGACTGAGTAGCAAATGGTCATGGCCACAAAGGGTATCAGAAATCCCATTGCCATCTGTGTTACATGCACTCCCACTTTGATCATTTGGGTCTGATTAAATGGATGCACCATCTTACAGACAGATTTATTCGACGTATCAGTTTCAGTTTTAGCTTTACTTAAAATGAATTCTGGAAGGGCCAAAATGATTGCAAACACCCAAATGCCCACACAGATTAACTTACTGTGAAATATTTTCTTTCCATCATTGAGCGTTTTTGTTGCTTGAACAATGACTTTGTACCTGTTGATGCTCACACAGGTGAGTATTAACATACAGCTATAAAGGTTAACAGTGTATGCCCCATTCACAAGTTTGCACATAAAAGTTCCAAAAATCCATTCATTGTATGCATCAACCGCCCAGAATGGCAGGGTGCAGAGAAAGAGCAAG
>NC_063333.1:137498351-137523994 GCF_021869965.1 Rhincodon typus
GTATGTCACAACGACCAAAGAATTCCCCAAAAGCCCTGACAGAAATACAACTGAATAAAAGCAGGACATAAAAATCTTCCCAAAGTTTCTGACTCCTGATGTTTCACAAGGTGTTGAAACCAGCGAAGAGTCGAACATGAGAAAGTAGAAATAATCGTCAGTGATGCCTGGAAGCCCAGTGACAGGCATCTTAAAAGAGGAACAGTAGCAGTTAGTTAAAACTGGATTGTTAATTAAACCTTAAATCTAAACAAACAAAAGAAAAACAGAAATTGTCGGAGATGTTGCCAAACCTGCAGAGTTTCTCCATCAATTTTTGTTTTTGTTTGTTTCAGATCTTCAGCATCGACAATTCTTTGTTAATTCTAAATCTTATGTTCGGTCTTCACAATACTGTTATTGAAACTAAGCTGCCTCATGTATTCATCTCAACATTACAACTAGAAAAGCAGAATAAATAACCTTGTCATAAATACAGAAGCAATAGCTTGCATATTAAAGATTCTGTTTACCTCTGCCATCTTTTTGCAGATCTAGAAAGTAGATGCACAGAGTGCTGCTATGATTTCAATAACTTCTGTTCCCACTGCTTGCTTCTCAGTGTGAGCTTTGCCTTTGAAGTGGAACTTTCAGTCACACATCAGAAAAAGGAAGTAATTTTTTTTATTTTTGACCGAATGTTGACTTACAGATTTAGTAGCTTAAGCAGTCTTGAAAGGAAATCTATTCCCACAAATTAGTCTTCTCTCCTATAGCCTCCTTACATTGTTATTGTTCTTCTTATTGTTGCTATGATATTTTGTACCAAAATGTATCACGTCACATTGATATTGAATCTCTTTTAGTCCATTTCCCATCTTCTCAACATCTTAGCAGTGTCCTTTGGTCTTCTCAAATCTCTCCTAATTTGGTATTGCCTACAAATTTCAACATCTACATCAGTCTGCATCGGAATCTTGGTGTCACAGCCCACTTGGAACAGTGTGCTGATACACGAGCCACACTACTATATGATTGTCACAAAGTTAAAGGTCTAATTGCACAATTCATTTGCTCAATTGAATTTTATTCAAATTGCTCAAGCTCCCAATTTTCCTACCTGATGAACTCAGGTTGACAGGAAACATGGACCAGGTCTTTGTACTTAACAAGAAACTGCAATTTATTACAAAGAAATCAATTCCTACCAAAGGCCATCAAAACTATGACTCTAGTGGCTGAAACTCTCACCCCCTCCTTAAACCCTATATGCACAGGCAGTCAGACACAGGCAAGCAAACACATATGGATGTTATAAGTGGAGGGAAAAGTACTGGGGAAGCACAGTTCAATGGCACCTGTTCACAGGTTGCAAAGAGACATTCCTTATGCTTCCAGTCTTTCTGGTATCCAAGCTTCTTATTCTTTCCATGTTTTTGCCTGCATAAATTGAAAAACTAATTAAAAAACAAAAAAAAAACTGTGGATGCTGTAAATCAGAAACAAGAACAAAAATTGCTGGAAAAGCTCAGCATCTGTGGAAAGAAATCAGATTTAACGTTTCGGCCCAAGTGACCCTTCCTCTGGGGAGGCGATGGCCTAGTGGTATTGTCACTGGACTGTTTATCCAGAAACCCAGATAACCTTCTGAGGACCCGGGTTCAAATCCCACCATGGCAAATGGTGGAATTTGAATTCAGTAAAAAAAATTGGGAATTAAGAATTTAATGATGACCATGAATCCATTGTCAATTGTCATAAAAACCCATCTGGTTCACTAATGTCCTTTGGCCAGCCAGTGACGCCCTCATCCTGTTAATGAATTTTAAAAAATGGTAGGGTCACTCGACTCAAACGTTAACTCTGACTTCTTTCCACAGATTCTGCCACACCTGCTGAGCTTTTCCAGCAAATCTTGATTTTGACACACCAACTGTTCAGTCGCTGGTTAGAGCCAACAGTTTATAGCAAATGTGTTAGAGATATTAGGAACTGCAGATGCTGGAGAAATTTTTCTGAAGAAGGGTCTAGGCCCGAAACGTCAGCTTTCCTGCTCCTCTGATGCTGCTTGGCCTGCTGTGTTCATCCAGCTCTACACCTTGTTATCTCAGTTTATAGCAAATGGTGGGAGAGAGGAGCTAGCTGTCTTCCAGCTTCTGTTAACTTCACAGCACAGTGAGAGAGATACCTTTCTGATTTACATTCTGGAGAACTCCCCCCCAGCCCCCAGCAATATTTTTCACACTCTGTCCATTCACCATCCAAGAGCCATTCAGAGCATTGCCGTAAGGCTGATCATTCCTGGCCTGCACAACTGATCCTGATTGCAAAAGCCAATCTCACACCTAACACTAACAAAAGCACCTAACACTTCTGTGATTCTGTGTTTTAGATTCTGCTTCTGACATTGTTTCTGAAAGGAAATTCCATGTCCTCACAACCTACTGTTAATTCTAAGCTCTCCATTCTGCTTTTTTGTGATCTTAAATGTATTTATTTTAATCAATAATTTTTAATCCCTAATTGTAGTTGGCTCTGTAGATTTATATATATACTTATTTGTTTTCTATTTTGGGTTATGTTGATAAGCCAATTTTATCTACTTTTGCCCTACTGATCCTAGTCACTTATTTCTTGCAATGTTTAGCCTCTTTACATCTTTATTCCCTACACATCTAAAGCTTATTCTTACTTCTAGGCTGCCGACACATTTGTTTCCCTCCATTATGCCACATTAGTTTAAATCCTGATTGACATATTTGTTAACCTCCTTAAGGATGTCATTTCTTCTGGTTCTTATAAGCCTTAGGCCTGTTCACTGATGAAGCCTATTCATACTCCAGATATTTTTCTCAGTGTCCATGAAATCCAAACTTATTCCTCCCCAACCCTGCTACATTGTTCCACACCTCTATCTCCCAAGCTTCACTGTTCCTACTCTGATGTTCACATCTCTTACCCATCTCACTTTACTAAAGCTGTTCCCCTAGGCCTGTGTCCTTTCAGTCTACCTAGGCCCACACCCTCACTTTGTCCTGCACCCCAAATGGCCTGTTCCTGTGCTGTAAAAACTTTGCAAGGAATATGACCAGATCCCTCATTTATTCATATCCTGGTGTCCGAGTGACTCCAGGCCCTTTCAGTTGCACCAGCAAAAATGCATCCACATACTGGTAGACTCTAGTCTAACCTTGTGTTCTGACTAGAAACCTAAGCATGCCAATGTGGTACTGATAATCATTGCTTCAACAAACCAAGCAACCTTATTCTCAAAACCTCATCCCAACGAAAGATTGTTTAATCTCTCTCAGCCTCTGTTCCTGCATTTTCATTCCTGTTTTACTTGAGCATGTTCCACCATCTTCCAAACCAGTTCACATCACTCCCGCCAACCTCAATGTGCCCTGCCATATTTGGTCCAGGTACCCGCATCTGACCTAGGAAATTTGAAAACAGCTCAGAATCATTGAAAGAGAAAAGGCAGACTGGAGCCACAGACTGACAGGGAGAGTTGAGCTTCAGCAAGGAGAGGCTGCGGGGCCTTTTTTAATACTTCTATGGGATATGGACAGTGTTGTCCATCCCTAGTGGTCCTTGGACTCAGTGGCTTGCCCAGCCATTTCAGAGGGCAATTAAGAGACAGTCACATTGCTGTGGATCTAGAGTCATATGTAGGTTAGACCAGGAAGGAAGGCAGATTTCCTTCTCTAAAGGGCTTTTGTGAACCAGATGGGTTTTTATGACAGCTGTAATCGTGGTCATCAATACTGATACCAGATTTTAATTCTAGATTTATTAATTGAATTTAAAATTCACAGACTGCCTCCAGTAAGATTTGAACCCATGCCATCAGAATGTTAGCCTAGGTCTCTGGATTATTAGCCCAGTTATATTTTATATTATATATAAAAAACAAGAAAGAAACATAGGAAAGCTGAATGAATATCAAGTTAAAACAGAGGAAAACAGAAAGGCACGGGAGTGGAAGAGAGCTGAGAGTGAGGTTATGAGAATAGATTTTCAAAGACTCTTTTTACATGTGGCATCCAGGAAATCTATTTATATTTTCCCTTAATTTGGTCATTCTAATTCACATAGTGATGGCACTGTGAGATCACTCCGCGGTTTAGCTTACCAAAGCCATTTGAACACAATTATGGTTAATGCAATTTCATTGGTACATATTGCGACCTGCACCTCCAACAAATGGGTCAGTATTCAGTCCATGATTATTATCGTGGAACCGTTGATTGGGTCCTTGTTGGACAGATTTGTCTTTGAGTATTATTGAAAAGGGAGAAACTTTTTGCTTTGTACTCCTCAGGGCAAACACAAAGGTGCTGAATTATAGTTATGACGACAGTTTATACTACAAGAGAACCAGGTGCCCATTGGTTGGCAAGTCAACTTTGATTGGGTGCTATAGAGAAAGCAATGTGGAACTATAGACACCTCCAAGCCTTTGATTAATACAAAAAAGGCGCAAGGCATGAATACATGCTTTTTGTTTGCGGAAAATGTGCTCCTGTGTATAAATGTACACCTTGACTAATTTAATTTCCTTAAATTTGTTGTTAATTGTCTTTGTGTCCGGCAAAAATCAACACATAATTCTTCATGTTCTGAGTGATTACGCATAACTGATTGACTAGCTTCATAGCGGTACGAGCACTCACTGGTACATTGATGTTGAACTATCCAGGATTCTCAAAGTCTGCATTCATCATTGCCAATACTTACCCTCTAACTGCTATCCAGTGCACCTACCTCCAATGAGGAAAGGTGTACACAAGGACTTGCCTCCTGCAGTCACTACCTCCTGCCTCATGTTGAGCTTGACATCATCCTCCAAAAACGAAAGTGAGTGACACTCAATTAGGGAATGTGTAAGTTTTGGACACAGATATTTTGGGTCCACATGAATTTGTAGATCTGTGGGGTTTTTTTTAAACCAGCATGTTTGCAGTTTCACAAAGCAGTTTCCTGTAATTGTACTTTTAGAACCTTCTGTAAATCGATACCTTGTATCTAAATTTTGATACACAAATGATGATTGCGGGAACTACGTTTAATTATTTAACAATTTCATTTTATATCTGGTTTACTTGGTTTAGTTTTGTTCAGAAATAGCATTCAATATTAATTACAATAAATGGTTACAATGATTTGAAAGTCCCAGTCCCAGAGAAAGGTATAAATTTATGACATTAAAACAACTGACAGTATCTCTTCTCTAAATAGGTAGAGATTGCTTCCTTCAAAAAACCTGAAACTCACTGGTTTCTGAAACCACCAAGAATATTTGGATTGCACTACAGATGTCTTCCAGTATTGATCTTGCCAAGTCAAGGAAGTGAATATCATTTATGTTTTCATTTAGTTTCACTTGCCTCTTTTGGCACCTGATCAGACCCTAACTCTGGTGCCTGTCCAACAATGGTTACCATGTCCCCAGAAATACTCAAGTACCCTTTTCTGGTCCTCAGGCAGTGTCTTTTTTTTTAGGCGATGGTAACAGGAAGGCACATAATTTGTCTGGGGCTGACCTGCACCACAATGGGCAAATCTATCTGGAAATTCTAGCACATGCCTGCCTTTGGTGTTTGACCCTGGCCTCATTGTGCTCATGCTGTCTGTTCCAATATTAAGATTCTGCTTTAAACAGAAGATTCTTTTCTTACAAGGCTTATTAGAATGTCCTAGAAGTAGAGGAGACTAAACAAAACCCAGGCTCCACCATTTTCCATTAGGTTCCACCACAACACCTGCCAAAGTTATGCTTTCAGCTCCTATAAAATTCGCAACAGCCTTAACTTATTTCACTGCTGCGGGTTTTCAAGATGTCACATTGAACATACCTTGTACTAACCAACCTGCTCTCCTATGACTGTGTCTTTGGGTTATGGATGCATTCTTTATCAGGGAAAACCAATCTAGTTTCAAGACAGCAGAGAGCAACGAACAAAAACAGAAGTTCTTGGAAAAGCTCAGCAGGTCTGGCAGCACCTGTGAAGAAAAAAATCAGAGTTACTGTTTCGGTGACCCTTCCTCAGAACTGTCTGAGCCGGAGGCAGTCACTGGGGAATATGATATAGCTGTGGAAACAAGTTTTAGCAAATACTTGGTCAAACACCAGGACTGACAATGAAATTAATGTTGGTGGACAGGTTCTGAGGGTCACCAGACCCGAAATGTTAACTCTGATTTTTTTCTTCATGGATGTTGCCAGACCTGCTGAGCTTTTCCAGCAACTTCTGTTTTTGTTCCTGATTTACAGCATCTGCAGTTCTTTCGGTTTTTATTTAGAGAGCAGCGAACCTTGTTTCTTGAGACTTTAAAGCATCTGGGAGTCTAGATAGGGCATAAGCAGCTTTCTTTTCCCAATGATGCATAAAACCATATGTTACATAGATATATTGAAGTGGGAGCTGGATACATAAATGAGGGAAGAAAAGAATATACGGTGGCTCAGTGGTTAGCACTGCTGCCTCACAGCGCCAGGGACTCGGGTTCAATTCCACCCTCAGGTGACTGTTTGTGTGGAGTTTGCACATTCTCCCCGTATCTGCGTGGGTTTCTTCTGGGTGCTCCGGTTTCCTCCCACTGTCCAAAGATGTGCAGGTTAGGCGGATTGGCCATGCTAAATTGCCCATAGTGTCCAGGGATATGCACCTTAGGTGGGTTATAAGGGGATGGGTCTGGGTGGGATGCTCCAAGGGTCGGTGTGGACTTGTTGGGCCGAAGGGCCTGTTTCCACACTGTAGGGATTCTATGATCTCTTCTATTCTATGATGACCAGGGAGCTAAATGAAACATGGCGACGGGAGGCTCTTTTGGAGAAACTGGAATTATTCCCCTCCAAACGATGAAGGGATAAGAGAAGACTTGACAAAAGTGCTTAACGTCATGAAGGATTAAAGGGTGGAATTTTCACACCTCTAGAGTGACATGGGCAATAGTGATTAATCTGAAAAATTCTCATTCCCGTTGTCAAGAAAATATCTGACTGACCCCTTGAAATTTAAATGGCTAGATGAGAATCTTGTTAGTAAGTGACAAGCACCTTGTTTCTGTGTATTTGCATCTTGTTATTTGCTAATCTCACCTTATTTATCTGTAGTTTGTGATTCCATCATGCTTTGTTGAGAAACCAGACAGCAGTAATTCCCAACTTTAAATTCAGAGCGGTTCCTTGGCAGATGCAGTTCACCACTTGCATCTGTGGCTTGAATCATAGGATCTCTATGGTGTAGAAACAGGCCATTCAAGTCCACACCAATGCTCCAGAGAGCATCCCACCCAGACCCAACCCCTTACCCTATTCTTGTAACCCTGCATTTCCAATGGCCAATCCACCTAACCTGCAAATCTTTGGACTGTGGGAGGAAACTGGAGCACCCAGAGGAAACCCCGCAGACATGGGGAGAATGTGCAAATGCCACACAGATAGTCGCCTGAGGGTGGAATCGAACCCATCCCTGGCACAGTGAGGCATCAGCGCTAACCACTGAGCCACCGTGCCACCCCGGGCCTCTCTGTGGAGGACCGTTCACCAGTGGCCCATTGCACACTCCATGGACACGGACTGTCTTCCCCGCTTTGTCCCCAGAGGTTGGCATTGGTAAGCACCAGCCTCATCGTACCATCACAGCTGACCTCAGACTGACTCATAATACATTTCAGAATTTCACCACTACATTTGTGAGCTCATTGACACCTTACATTGCAATGGTTCTTCACAGGGACACACACCCATCTTATGCAGCCGCACAGGAAGCATGTCATGGCTCTTAGCTTATTTTCTCACCCCTCACCCACTTTTTGTTTACTTGAACATTCACAGCATCTCTCTCAACTTGCCTTTTTGCGCATTTCCACTTCAGTGAGAACTTACAGGCTCGCAGCCTTGCTATCCTTTTTAGCACAGCCAGGCAGCTTGTCATGGTTGCCAGCACTGAACAGTCAACGGGGTGGATATGTTGATGTAAAACATCATGCTTCATCAATGTCACACCAGCAGCATGTGCCAACAACTTACCTGTCAAACACAGTGTGTGTGTGCTTCAGCCAAATGGTCATGTCTGAAAGTCAAAGGAGAACAGTCCTGAGTAGAGTAAAGAGGGCCTTCAGTCATTAAGAGATTGTTGCAAATCTCAGTCAAGGGCATTATCCAATCTCAGTCCAGGGATTGGCCAGGCAATTCGTACAACCAGGATCTGGAATCCATATCCATTCAGTCAGCAGCTGAGCCATAGTCAGTCCTGGGGGTTTAGCCAGTAATGTTAAGGGAGATTATCAAGGGGTAGTCCATGCAGTGTAATGGAAAGTGGGAAACTCAAGTCTGGGGTTTGAATGCATTATGCAGGGATGCAGTGGGGACAGTGACACTGAGGAGGTAAGGGGTGCAACTTCAAATATAAGGATGAGCTCTGATACAGCATAGAAGAAAAGAGGTACTGTGAGATGGGGGGACATCTACAAGTCAACACCACCTTAGCTTCAGTGGACGGACAGTAGATTTCAGTAGTGGGCATGGCAATGCAGTAAGCCAAGGACTGAGGGAAACATTTGGGATATTGACTGTTAAATAAAAGGGATGGATGGGAGCACGGGGAGAAGTGTGCAGTAATGAATGAGTAGGTTCACACACTAAATGGCCATAAGTGTGGAACATGTATGAAGCAAGGACCTATCATAAGGCGTTCACATTAATTTTAGTCAGTCTTCTTCTCATCAAAGTATTAAATCTTGGCTGCAGTCATAAATGTGAGAGTTGAAGGATGTGAGAAATTGATAGCTATCCAGGATGCTTTTCAGAGATGAGCAATCCCCTTCTAGTATAATTTCTATCCTCCTTGGAATGCACAAAAATCTGCTTAACTCTAACGATATAGCCACGTATTCAGGTGCTACAGCTACGTTGACATTCGATTGAACCTCTAACAATTGAAAGTGCATATATATTTACAGATATGGAGGTGTATTGACAGTGATGTCATCCGTGCCACCTATGTGCCCTCAGAGTGTTTGTTTTTGCCCTCCCACCATGTCTAGGTGCAGTCCTGGATTAGCCCTTGGAGTGGAGAGTGCCTGCTCTGCCGTAGACCCTACAGGCCTGGAAGATTTGATGGATGACCCTAGGTGTTTGTAGCTGGAGGGTGCAGACGTGCTGACAGTGTCCTGCCTAGCTGCTACATCACCTTCCTTGGCAGCGACTTTTAATAGGATTGGGGATTTCATACAAGGTGGAGGAGGGGTACCTCTGGTATAATCTGAGAGGAGACTTTAGCAGGGTCTGCTTGTTTATTAATTCTCCATCAGGTTGTCTCCTGGCATACCCTGTCTCCTTGTGAGGAGGGGACACATGGAGCGAGGTGAAGGTCCTTTGTCTCCTTCTTGCCTTGCTGCTGATGCTGTGCACGAATGGCTAAAACAGATCTATGTGCTTTTCTGACCCTGTGAACATTCTTCTGGAGCTGGCTATTTGGCATCTGGCATCCTACCCATGGAGATAGCTGACACACATATGCTGGAGCCAACACGGTGCTGATATTGGTGGACTCCACCAACTTTGGTTTCTCTTTACTGATTGTCTGTGACATAGCTGCTTGCTGCTCCTGTGCATTTCTAGGTCAAAGTCACTAACAGCGGACACTGTGGGGTCATCATCTGCCTGTGGCTTAGCATGTGACTGGCCTCTGGCGGTCCTCAGAGTGCAAGTTATACAGGCCATTTCTCCCTTCGACCAGCTGCAGAGACATATCAACAGTGTGCTCACCAGACTGTGCTGACGAGACTATTCCATCGAGGTGAAAGTCTCTGACCTGGAGGAGGATGCAGAAGAAGGCCTATCCTGTGCATCCTCTGAGGGACTTGCTTCTTCAGGGCAGCATCTGTGTATGTGCCACTGGTACCTGCATAAGAAAAGAGAGGCCATTCGTTACACAATATGTGTGTAAGCTTGAGCATTTTAAGAATAAGTTAACAATAGTGGTCATTGGGAGAGCAGTGGAGCACGCTGCATGAAACTTACTGGGTTGCCTTGAAACAGAATTCTTTGTAAGTCCACATAAATGGTCTCTGTCCTCACCACCCCTTCTCAAGGATCTTCTTGTAGGGGATGAGGAGCCAAATGTGAGCCAGCACCGCCCATGTCTTGCCTCTTTTGTGCAGTAGTTTCTCCTGCAGTGAGACAAAAAGAGGCATTGAGTGGGATGAAAGTGGATGAAAGAACTGTGAGTGGTGGTGCATGAGCAGCAGAGATGGTAAAGTGACCCCACTGAACGAGCAGGAAACAGAGAGGGGCAGGGAGGGGGAGTCATTTCACTGGATAAGAGCCATTGAGAGTTCTGCACCATTAACCTTGGTGATCTAACTGTGCAGTGGCAGAGTTAGAGTGATGTGAGGAAGGAGATGGTGACACACTCTTGCAGAAGATTGTTAACTTCTTTCAGCATGACTGTTCATTTCTCTTGATCCACGAAACAGCCCTGGCTGAGCTCCCGTCTGTATCTAGTTTGCCTCCGTCTGGTGCCGTGGCTTCCTTTGATAAACCACAAGTGCCTTTCTTTCTCTGAAGCAGGGTGCCAACTTCCCTTTCTGCAACATCTCAACCACAAAAACAATGGAGCAGTAGACTATGAAGGGCAGTTCCTGACTTGCAGCATTTGAAGTGGTGCACAACGGGGTTTAAATACGACACCCTTGGTCTGAATGCCAGAAGATCCAGGCAGTGGCTGTCGCTTCCACCTCTGCTGCTGCCTAATTGAATGAGAAGAGTGTGTGTGGAGCCCCGGGGCCTAATAAGTGAGGTGAACAGTGGAAGATTGGGTGAAAAAATGGCACTATGGGCCCTGATGGGAAACCCTCCATAAAAATCCCCAAAATAGCAGAGCCAAAAAGTGGGAAAATTCAGCCAAAGTGTTTCCAAAGGCTGAAGTATCAATAACCGGATGACACAGATTTAAGGTGATTGGTAAATTGACATGAGGAGAAACCATCTTACACAAAAGTAGTTAGGGTTCAGAATGCACTGCCAGACATGGTGATGGAATAGGATGAATAACTTTATCGAAGAATTGGATAAACCTTTGAAGGAGCAATAATTGCAGGGATATGAGGAGTAAAAGGGGTTGGATCTAACTGGATTGCTCTTCAAAAAAGTCTTTTGAAGACTCAGTGGGTCAGTGCCTTCTTGTATTGTGTTATACTGCAAACTCTAATAGAGTCATAGTCGTAGAGGTCTACAGCACAGAAAAAAAGCCCTTCAGCCTGTCAAAACTGCCCCAGTCAAAAACAACCACCTGACTAGTCTAATCCCATTTTCCAGCACATGGCCCATAACATTGTATGTCTTGGCATTCGCAAAAATGTATCTAAATACTACTTAAATGCACTGGTGGACCAGTCAAACTGAATGATCTGTTTCTATGCTGTGTTTTGTAGTTACAAAATTATATCAACCAATGCCAAGCTTGCTGTAACCCTTAAACAAAGCAGCTCCAGACATCATTATTGAAAATGATGCTAGAATTTATGAGCTAAATGCTAAGGGACTTTAGCTACAACTGTTGCCGTTCCTTACGTTGTGTTGCTGTACAAGCTACTACACAGAACATTTGGGATACAGAATTGAATGTAGTTCAAATGTCTGAAGGGCTTATCAGCAGAAGCCCTTCAGTCACTAGAATCTAATTAGGGTCAGACTGACTGAATACTGGGATAAATTAGAACTAAGCACAGAGAGAGAGTGTGTGTGTAAATCTTTTAGGGGTAAGTCAAGTTTACTGAAATCAGTTGGATCTTTTGAGATGGTAACTACTGCCAATAACTGATATTTACAGATGTTAATTATTTATGTTGAAAACTAACTATATTTGGATTGTTGCTCTAGCCATGCACCAGTTGGCATAGAATTCCAGATTGCAGAATTAAGCACATGGTTTAAAGAACGATTGAGAAGGGATTTCGATTCATGGGTTATTCGCACTAGTGCTGGAGAATGAGGGAGCTGTTCTGACAGGATGAGCTCCAAGTAAGTTAGACTGGGATCAGTGCAACTTGAAGGTGAGGTGTGGAGCTAAGCACATAAAAGATTTAGGGTAGTGTTTCCTGACATGGGAAAGACCTAAAATTTTGGGGCCACAAGCTCCAAGGAACTGTCAGACATCTCCTTCTGGAATGTACCTTTGTAAAGGAAGTCTGGAGAAAGATGCAGTGGTTTCTGTCGAGGTTCATCCAAGCAGCTTCGTGACACAGGACTCTGTGCTCTGTGGTCTATTTCCTGGGACGCACACTGAGACAAATATCGACTGCACCTAGAGGACCGTCAACTCAGTGAAAGATGTTCTTTGGTCTGCCTGAAACTTGGTCTTCCACAGCAAGGAGTTGACCCTGACCGAGTGTTACAGACTGGTACATTCCAAGCTCCAGAACTATGTGCTGAGGAACGTTCTAAAGCTTGGGGCAGCTGCTGCCAAAGTACAGTGGGGAAAGACCACTGTCTGAGGTCCTTCTGCCAAAGTTAAATTGGGATCCACTCAGTCATCGGACCTTCACGGTGTCTCAAATGCATGTAAATGTAGTCTTGTTCAAGTCTTTGGTTTGTAAGGATAGAGTCAAACTCGAATGTTTGCTTGTTTTCTTGATATCCTACTGGACAGGACCAAACTACATTTGTGACCAAGTATCAATAGGCTTTTTTTATGAATAAAGTATATTTTTAAAATAATAAAAAAAAGTTCCAAGGCAACAATGATTGTGGGGAGGTCGGACCAGGCTACAACATTTGTGCTCCTGTTCAAACAGGCCTTTGGTCTCAGAATTCTCGTTGAGGGATTGTAACAATTTTCTAGCACTGAAATTAGTCACAGTGGGGAAAAGGAGCAAATGCTGTACTTAGGAGTTCTCAGTAGTTCGATTTGGATAACGTTAACCATGACTGGATTTCTAGGATGACGAAAAAATTCCAAATTGGCCCAAAACGCAACAAATCCTGAAAACAGTCTTTGCATTATGAAGTAGGGCATTGTTTTCATTGCTATTGTGATTTTTTTCTTTGAAAATATTGTGATATTTTAAAGACTGTGTTGACTTTAAAGGTATGCATCTGGGAATGTCCGGCAGTGTCTTTTATTTAGGCTTTTGTCCATCAAGGTGAAAATAAGATAAAGTTTCGTGAAGGTGGTATAATCTGCAGGGTATGCATCAACAATCACTGTCTATTCCAATAGTCATGTGACAGTACAAAACTTGAGTATTGTTGAAAACAACATTTTGTTTAAGTTTTTGTCCTGCACTCATTATGGACAGTTCACGAAATGAAAGCAAAGGAAAAACAGTATTTGTTCTGTATATAGAGGAGAGTGCTGATTGTTTGGAATCTGGTACAGACATGCCATGGAGAATGCACTGTCTAATGATGACTGATAGTTAAATGCTAAGCCTCATTTAATTTTTACTCAATGACTCACCACCCCTGTTACAACACAAGTAGGTGACAGTCATACTGTCATTCATCGTTCAATGCAGTGCCTTGACTAAAGTCAACCTGTCCTGTTTAACAATTAAACAAAGCTTGACAGTCCCTTTTCAGCAACTGTTGCAACCTGCCTTTCAACCAGTTCCTGTTTGCAGAGCTGAAGACTTTCAGGCTCTAAGCCAAACGCAGTATTGAGCAAAGCAGCCACTACTTTCTTTTTGATTGCTGACAGTTCCTCTATTCATGGAGGCTGTTACCATGCAACTGAAGACCAAAATTACACATGACGTATGCCCACTTTCTGACCACATTAGATAAACTAAGCAATAAACTATTACCCTCTTAGAACAGCTGGTCTGCTGCTGGTAGCTGTTGTGCATCATCATGTTTCTAATACTCTGTAGTTTCCAGTTGCTTTCCATCTATTGCTGTTAATTTTCAGTTTTGAAATTTTCAATTGATCCAGCCTTAACAGCTTTTGATGACAGTAATTTTGGACTTATTATTCACTTTGTGAGAAGTATACTTCTGATTTCACATCTCGAAAGCTCTAGTTTTAAGACTGCTTTAAACTTTAAGCTTAAATTCTGGGCATACTAAATTCTGAGAGAAACTAAATCTTCACTCTCTCTACCATATTGATTCCCTTAATAATCTAAAACAATTAGATCGCCTTTTAAATTTTAAATAAGACAATTTTTTCCAATTTGCCCTCATAATTCAACTCTTTTCTAACCCCACTATCTTTCTGATGTGCCCACATTTGACTCCATCCAAAGCCAGTATAATTATAACAAACAAAAGCAGAAATTGTTGGAGAAATTCAGTAAAGCTGGCAGATGGTCTGGTGGGAAAACAGAGTTGATGTTTCAAGACCACTGACCCTTCTTCAGCACAACTATGCTAAGGTGTCATGTCAAGAAATTAATGCAGCACATCAAATGCGGTTTGACAAATTTTTTTAAAAACTGTGGCATGACTTCTCCCTTTTATCTTATGAACGTACGAACAAGGAACAAGATTAGGCCACTCCATCCTTCGAGTCTGTTCCACCATTCAATAAGGTCATGACTGATCATATTTTAATCTCAACTCTACGTTCTTGCATATCCCCAATAATCTTTCATCCCCTTGGTAATCAAGAATCTATCTACCTCTGCCTCAAAAATATTGAAAGATTCTGCATCAACTGCCTTTGGGGGAGGGAATTCCAAAGGCTTACAACCCTCTGAGAGAAAAAAATATTTCCTCATCTATGTTTTAAATGGGTGGCCCCTTATCTTTAAACTATGACCGTCTTCCAGTCCCGTTGAGATAAAGGCTATAATGTCCTATTAGCTTTTTGGTTATTTTCTGTACTTGTAAGTCTATTTTGTGACTTCTGTACTGTACTTGGACCCCTAAGTATCTTTGTTCTTCCACACTCTGTAGCTTCTTGCAATTTAGGAAATATCTTGATCTGGCTTCCTTAGGTCCACACAGAAATTCATCTGCCAGTTTTGCACATTGATCTAAGCAATCCATCCATACCTTGTTGCAATCTTTGCTGCCATCTGCATTGTTCACGGGGCCATCTAACTTGCTGTCATTAGGACAGATTAGATAATTACACAGGCAGAACTCTTGTCCATCAGATGTGGGTTGACTCATTGCATTGGCCCTGTACTTCATTGAAGACTTTCTGCTGTTCTTCTGTTAAGAAATTGGCCCAGTATATCCAGTCCAACATAGAACCCCTACACTATGGAAACAGGCCCTTCGGCTCAACAAGTCCACACTGAACCTCAGAGCATCTCACCCAGACCCCATTCCCCCCTGTAACCCACCTAATCTATACATCCCTGAACACTATGGGCAATTTCGCATGGCCAATCCACCTAGCCTGCACATCTTTGGACTGTGGGAGGAAACCGGAGCACCCGGAGGAAACCCACACAGACACAGGGAGAATGGGCTACTCCATACAGACAGTCGCCCGAGGGTGGAATCTAACCCGGGTCCCTGGTGCTGTGAGGCAGCAGTGCTAACCACTACCCTGTCACTTCAAAATCAGTCCAACTGCTCACAAAATCCAGCATGGTCTGCCTATATGTCGTTCAAGAACTCCCATAGCAGAACATTTGTTTTTGAGCTGTTGTGTCCACTTGTGCCTATTTACCAGTTGTCAGTCTGACGGTTGTTCTTGCTGTCAGTGTTGTGATGCTGAAAAACTTTGCTCACAAACCAAAGATCAGCAAGATTTCAAATGCCACAGTGATGAATTTCATGCTGTTTATGCTCTGGGGGAAAATGTTCCTTCTTCAAGCATGTATAAATTAACCTCCTCCTTGTGTGCAAAAAACAAAATACTGCAGATGCAGATGAGCTGAAATAAAAAGAGGAACATGTTTGGAAAAGAGAGAAACTAAGTAACCATTGGGCGACCTCATAGAAGTTTATAAAATCATGAGGGGCATAGATAGGGTGAACAGCGAAAGTCTTTTCCCCAGGGTGGGGGTGTGGGGGAGTCGGAAAATAGAAGGCATAGGTTTAAGGTAAGAGGGGAAGATTTAAAAGGGACCTAAGGGGCAACTTTTTCACACAGAGGGTGGAGCATGTTTGGAACGAGCTGCCAGAGAAGTACCAGAGTACATACATGTACTGGTACAATTACAGCATTTAAAAGGCATCTGGATGGGTACATGAATAAGAAGAGTTTAGAGGGATATGGGCCAAATGCTGGCAAATGGGATTAGATTAATTTAGGATATCTGGTTGGCATGGACGAGTTGGACCAAAGGATCTTTCTCCATGCTGTACATATCTATGACTCTACAACATATTTTTTCAGAAAACTCTCAGGAAATTTGCTGTCTTTTGGTTCTTTGAGTCTATGTGAAAGTTGAAGTTTTGCATTTTAACATCTGTGCTTTGCATCAAATATATCAAATCCCTACATTTAAGAATTCCTAGAGTTTACAGAGCTAAAACGTCAAGAGAGGAGGGAGCCTCCCCATCGCACACTCACTTTCTGGCCAATTCGCTGTGAATAGACTCGAGGCAGGATTTCCACACCTCAGAGACAAAGTGTTGCTCCTCGGAGAGTAGGTGGCCAACCAGGACCTGGCAGTTGTCCAGTACCAGCAACATCATTAGCAACAGGGGGCACCACTGGTGCTGCACCCCTTCTGGACTTGAGGAAGTAGGCTGTTCTGTATTGCACTATAAGTATTTGGTGATCTAGCCAAATGCCAAGCTGGCAGCACTGCCATGTGGTTTACGAGGCTGTGGAGGAGAGGGAACCTACGTGTGGGTGTTGGGTGAGGATCCGATAAGGAAGGATTCTTTGCTTCCCACTAACTGGTGCGGGGAAATGCACCTGGCTGGAGACGGGAGGGGGCTTTAAGTGGATATACTGCCCGACTCCACCTTTGCCTCAGGATACTTTATCTCCCCACCCCCATATTCAAATTCCCTGACAGGGGAGTTAAAATCCAGCTCCTGCCAAAGTTTACTGTGGCTATCAGGAGTCCCATCAAAATGGTACATCTTTGCTATTCCTCAATTCTACCAGACAGTTACCACTGTATAAAAGGCTTTTAACCCAATGCCACATCTATACCCCTTCATAACTCCTCTGCCACTACCATTGCCCCAAGCCCTTTCTTTTTAGTTACAACTGATAATCTCGAATTATCATGCTCTGATAATTTAATTCATGAAATCAAACTCCTCCTGTTTCCAGTTTTCTTTTCCTTTGTGCAAAGACATTATAATTTGGAATATCTATCTCGCAACAACAGCCAACTTCTTGACAATCAGGTGGATTGTTGTAACGGGGGCACAGACACTAAAAATAGCGTTGTTTTTTGTCAACTTTGAACCCATTCTTGCAGAAGCCCTATGTGGATAACTTTCTCAGTGACCCCTTTGTCAGTTCAGGCCTTTTTGTAGAATATTTGGTTAAAGTCTGGAATGTACTGCCTGAGATTAGAAAGTGGTGGAGACAGGTTCATTTAGAACGCTCAAAATGGAATGTCGCCTAAAAAGGAAGAATATGCAGGGGGACAGTGAGAGAATGGTATTAAGTAAATTGCTCATTCAGGGTGCCAGTGCAAACGCAATGGGATAAGTGGTCTCCTATGCTGTGTCAATTCTATAATTGTCTTGGCAGGTCTCCACGATGACCACTGTAGAGTACAATTTTAACTGAATTTGCACTTCTAATTGTCTTGTTTCTTTTCATTAAATTGTATGCATTTGTGCATAGAACTCTTATTTGTGCAACAGACCCCACCCTGCCTATTTACCCCAGTGCTGTTTTTCTCACGCCTTTGAATTTACCGCATTAGTTGTTATCGGTCACGCCACTTATTCGTTTCAGTCATTTCATAATGTTTCCTGTAATTTTATTTCTGAACATGAACTATTTGTATTAGGGGCGCTATTCAATTATTCAGGCCAATTAGGACTGAGGCACATTTAGGTTTTAAATTATTTTTCCCACATAGTTGCTAGAGGCTTAGGCACACATGAAGGCAACCGTGCATCAGGGACCTTAGCAAAGAAGTGGACACCATGATTTTTGCCATCAACATGGGAAGCTCAATTTTGGAAATTCCTAACTCAGCAGACCTGTCTCAATGGAAGCAACCTCTCCCCTCAAACCCTGAAGCACAACTTCTGCTCTGGGTGGGGGCAATGTTGAGTGCAATCCACCATCATCAGAGACAAATCACAGACAGCCACGAAGGTGGGCAGGTGCAGAGGTGGGCTGCGTTGAAGACCCCTTTTGGTTCTCTGCAATTTTGAAGTTGTATAAAAGGCTGTTAACCCAATGCCACCTCTCTGCCCCTGTCATAATTCCTCTGCCACCATCATATCCCCCCGAGCCCGTCTTCGCCTCCTCCATAGGCACTCCTCCAGTATCCTCTGTAGGCACACTTCAACAGCAACTTTCTCTCTAAACTCTGATGTTCCACACAGGGAGATGAGTGTGCCATCTCGGATCGAAGCGTTGATTGCAGTTCAGGAAGCCAGTGTCATGTATGTATCTTTGAGGTCTGCACAGGAGAAGAAAAAAAGAGGAAATGCTGTTCACGAACCACAAGGAAATTCTAAAAATTCATTTTAAGAGAGCGTCCGATCATTGTGACTTCACACATTCAAAAACTTCAAATCCCATCAATTGTCAAACTGTTGTAGAAATAAACATCTAATCACTAATTACATCGACAACAGATAATACCTTAGTAGCCTCTTCAACCTCAATAGAAGTGTGAAATGATTTGAACTCTGCTATGATTTTTAAAACTCAACCAAACATTCATAATGGACTCAGCCATAACAACATCCCTTGGGAAATGTTATTGATGAAGCCCATTCAAACTGCAGGGAAAATGACTAATAGTTTTAATTCTAATCCAAACTATATGGTTTGCCAGTCAAGTAGTCCACTCTAGCAGCACTTCTTTAGCATTCCAACTGAGTGTTGCAGCCTGTTTTTTTATAGGAGTGAAGATTTAAATAACTTTAAATCATGACACTTAAACATACCTTATCCACCCTTCAGGAGCATTTATGCCTCCTCCGTTGTTTTATGAAAATCCATCCATATCACCCTGACCTGTGTCATTCAATGATTGAGGAATGAACAGGCAAGTGTTTGAGGAAGAGAGTGTATTATAAAGAGAGAATTCAATTCCAAATCAGGTATGGAAAAGCAGAAAGAACGATTAGATGAAGAGTAAAGGGAAAAAAAGAGACAGGCGGGTGAATTAAGATTATTTTTACAATTTTTTTACAAATCCCTAAAATAACTCATAACTTAATGGAATAAGACTGCTTATTTAGCATTGTTAACTTCTGGTCATTAACAATCATCACATGCATTGCAGCAGTCCAGGAAGGCAGCTCACCTCCACCTTCTCTGGGGCAACTAGGGACAGGCAATAGCCTCTTCAAACTCAATCAAAATGGCCAGCCAGCGATAGCCATGTCACACAAGCATATAAGAAATCTCATGCTTAAAGAGCATTTAAGCTGATCATGGCTAGACTTAACTTTGTAGAAATTTTAATGCTTACTTAAAGTACAATAGCAGGAATGTCATGATGATCACAGGGAGGTGAAGGAATAGATGAGGTTTCTACAAAGCTCACAGTAGAACCATGAAAATTGGCCAGCAACTTGCTGCAATTCATAATTTTGGGTTTTTCTTCCTTTATCAAAAATGTCAGGATAATCTACACACTAATGACAGCACTAAAGAAGCTGTACTTAGGTACCTTTGTACCCAAGATGGCACTTAAAGTGGCGACTTACAAACTTTTTACTGTACTCATTTCAGTACATGTGACAATAAAGCTAATTCATTCATTCATACTTAGACACTGTTATTTTCATAAAAGACAGACCACTCTCTTTTGCATTCTTAATAATGTGACTTTCTTCTCATCGTTTTTTTCTTGGTCACAAATTTCGGTTTCACAGTACAGTAGGTGCTGGTGCTATGCAAGACCCAAGGTCAATAAATAGCATGTGCAGTGTCACAGATTGTGAAGGGCATTAGTGATGAGCATACTGTGCACACAACAGAAACCTCGAGTGTTCAGATCATGGTGTCAATCAGACATTACAGTTGGTTCAATGCGCAGTTTTGAAACTCTGACATCTTGGGTCCAGCGAAAGTCTATCTTAATGAGTCCAGCTCCCCTGGGGAGCTCACATGAACAGTATTTAAGGGATCAGTCTGCCAGCTTTCAGATGAGATGCTTTTGATGTATTTTCTCTGTAACAACGTCTGAGGAAGTGCTGAACAGTGAGGTATTAGGAGGGTAGATGAACTGGTCACTTGACCATACCAAGCCTGCAGCAAGTATAGAGTCTGTAATTGTAGTGTTCTTTTTTATTCACTCATAGGATGTAGGTGTTGCTGGCTGGCCAGCATTTATTGCCCGTCTTTAGCTGTCTTGAACGGAGTGGCTTGTTAGGCCATTTCTGAGGGCTGTTGAAGGTCAACCACATTGCTATGGATCTGAAGTCACATTTCGGCCAGACCAGATGAGGATGCCAGATTTCCTTCTCTGAAAGACGTTAGTGAGCCAGATGGGCTTTTCTGACAATTGGCAATAGTTTCATAGAATTCTTAATTCCAGATTCTTTTTCTATGGAATTCAAATTCCACCATGTGCCATGGCAGGATTCGAATGCGGATCCCCAGAACATTAGCTGAGTTCCTGGATTAATAGTCTGACAGCCGTACCACTAGACAGTTGCTTCACCTTCTGGGTTGCTGACATGTTAGACAAATGGAACAGAGGCTGCAGATGGGGAAGCTTTGCACAGGAAGAGGAGGTTTCTGCACAGAAGGCCCAAGCTGCTGTGAGTTTTCAGGGAGTACTTGTTATGCACTATTCCTAAATCATCACAAAAATTAAAGATTTTATAAAAGTATGCAAATCCTCCAATTTACCTCCTAGTACCATAATTACATCTGTACCTCTGTACCTTTGTACCTCTGTCAGGAAATGATACCTTCAGTTTACCCGCCAAGTCAATCAAACTGATCTTGGAAAGTTCCTTTAAGATTGTCGGGGTTAATTCTACCATCTGCAGAAAATCACTTCCAATGCAATTCTTACATGCAGAATGGAATCTGACATTTTCCTTCACCTGTATTATTTACTAATACCACACACAACTCCTAGTTGTCCTTCTTTCATACAATCCCATGTAAACCCCCAAACTTTGTTACATCTCACTGGGGTAACATGCTGGAAGTCAAGCCCCACTATTCCTGGAGTCCTCACAAAAGTTAAAGATTTTCTAGAACAATAGAAATCCAAGCATTTACTTTTGGACTCAGGTTGACAGAAAGTTTTGACCAGGTTTTTATACTTGAAAAGAATGACTATTTATTACAAACAAATAGGTTCTAGATCCAGGTAAACAATTATGAACAGTCAACATATAACGCTACTAGTTAAAATTGTAACACCCCTTATAAAACTCCTCCAACAGATATAGACAGGCATGTAGAATGTGTGTAATGGGCAGGAGGGAAAGGTTGAGAAGGCAGTTCAATGGTCCCTGTCCCCAGGGTTCTCAGAGTTGATCCTTTTAGCTTGTCAGGACTTACTGTTCCTCAATCTTCCTTCTCCAAGTGCTTTCACCTGCTTGTAGGTTGGCACAGGGCAACTGGTTCACTCTCAAAGTTTAGCAACTAAATGACACACCCAGATGTCCTTGGTTTCAATACACACAGACAAGAAAAACCACACTTTCAACTGGGACAACGCTACTAACATAGGACTACCCAAATGGAGGACAACCACGGAATTCTTGGAGGCTTGGCATTCATCCACGGACTCCATCAACAAACACATCGAATTAGACCCGATATACCGACCATTACAATGCATAACTGGAACCGGCACCTACTGGAAGCAGCAAAAACCAGGCCATATAAATTCAAACCGGCACAAGACAACAGTGCTTCACAGGACGTTCTGCAGCATTGAGTTTGTCACCTAGTAAGGGGACGAAACGTCTGCTATCAAACCTCCCAGTTCGGCGAACACACCAACATCTACAACCAGCACCTGAGCTACAAATCTTCACTCAAACCCTGAAAGTCTCTGACTTATTGGTTCAAAGCCACAGCTTAACTATAGATGAGGGGAGATAAACTAGTTTTCTGCAGGCTTGAGGTGTTTCATACTGCAGAGAAAAGGGTCAGAACCTTCCTTTCCAGCGATCCAATGGCTTCTGGCTAATAATTCACACCCACAAGTTGTTCAAGTTACCTGGGAGCCAATCACATAATTGTTAATAGGCAAAAGGCCTTAATCATCGACAACTGATCACCACTCCACAGACCAATCAGCTACTTATTGTCAGCTGAATGCCTCTTTGTACATACCCCCAGGCCCAGCCCATCTGCAGTCCTTCCCCCGCTACTTGAACAACTTCCAGTGTAAACAGCTCTTACAAAGAGTGTTGGATAATTTGCTTTTAAAAAGTACAGCAATCCTTCGGTTTTTGAAACGGTCCTTTTCCCATTTCAGTCCACAATCAAAAATGCATACAAATAAAATTAAAGATCGAGGTCATCTTTGCGTTGAACCCCAGGAGATGGGAGAGATACTAATTTAGGAATATTTCACGTGTGTTTTTACAGTGAAGAAAGAAATGGAGTCTAGAGAATGCAGAAATATAAACTTTGATGTTTTAAAAACAGTTCACATAACAGAAGAGGAAGTTCAGGAGGTCTTATAGAAATTAAAGGTAGATAAATCTCTGGGACCTGATCTAATGTATCCCAGAACATTGAGGGAAGTAAGGGAGGAAATTGCAAGACCTCTTGCAGAAATATTTGTATCACCTATAACTACGGGTGAGGTGGTCTGATGACTGGAGGGTGGCTAATGTTGTATCCTTGTATAAGAAAGATTGTAAGGAGAAACCGGGGAACTATAGACTTGTGAGTCTAACTGGTTGTGGGTAAATTAGAGTCATAGAGCCATAAAGATGTACAGCACAGAAACAGACCCTTTGGTCCAACTCATCCATGCTGACCGGATATCCTGTGTAAATCTAGTCCCATTTGCCAGCATTAGGCCCATATCCCTCCAAACCCTTTCTATTCATATACCCATCCAAATGCCTTTCAAATGTTGTAATTGTACCAGCCTCCCCCACTTCCTCTGGCAGCTCATTCCATACACACACCACCCTCTGCATAAAAATGTTGCCCCTTAGGTCCCTTTTAAATCTTTCCCCTCTCACCTACGCCCTCTAGTTTTGGACTCCCCCACCCCAGGGAAAAGACCAACTCTATTTACCCTATCCATGCCGCTTTTGATTTTATAAAAGCTCTATAAAGTCACCCCTCAGCCTCTGACGCTCCAAGGAAAATAGCCCCAGTCTATTCAGCCTCTCCCTTGAGCTGAAACCCTCCAACCCTGGCAACATCTTTGTAAATCTCTTCTGAACCCTTTTAAGTTTCTTAACATCCTTCCTACAACAGGGAGACCAGAATTGTATGCAATATTCCAATCGTAGTCTAACCAATGTCCTGTACAGCCACAACATGACCTCCCAACTCCTATACTCAATATACTGACCAATAAAGGCAAACATACCAAACGCCTTCTTCACTATCCCATCTACCTGCGACTCCACTTTCAAGAAACTATGAACCTGCATTCCATCGTCTCTTCATTCAGCTATACTCCCCAGGACCTTGTTGGGGGTGATTATAAAAGAAAGGATTTATGGACATTTAGCGAGGCAAAAATTGATTTGGGATAGTCAGCGTGGTTTTGTGTGAGCAAAATCGTGTCTCACAAACTTGATTGAGTTTTTTGAGGAAGTTACCAAAAGATTGATGATGACAGAGCAGTAGACATTGTTTATTTGGATTTTAGTAAAGCCTTTGACAAGTTTCCTCATGGTAGACTAATTAGTAAAGTTCAGTCATATGGGATTCAGGGTGAGCTTGCCAATTGAATACATAATTGGCTTAGCGGCAGGAGCCAGAGAGGGATGTTGGAGGGTTACTTTTCGGACAGGAGGCCTGTCACCAGCGGTGTTCGACAGGGATCGGTTCTGGATTCTTTTTTGTTTGTCATTTATATAAATGATTTGGATGAGAATATAGAAAGCATGGCTAGTAAGTTTGCAGATGACATGAAAATTGGTGGCATAGTAGACAGTGAAGAAGGTTTTCTAAGATTACAAAGGGATATTGATCAGATGGATCAATGGGCTGAAAAATGGCAGATGGAGTTCAATTTGGATAAATGGATGTATTGCATTTTGGTGCAACCACCAAGAGTAGGGCTTATACATTTACTGGTAGGGCCTTGGGTAGTATTGTAGAGCAGAGGGACCCAGGAGTACACATACATAATTCTTTGAAGTTTGCGTCACATATGCACAAAGTGGTTAAAAAGGGGTTTGGCACGCTTGCTTTCATTACTCAGTCCTTTGAGTATAGCACTTGGGAAGTCATGTTAAAGTCGTACAGGACACTGATGAGGCCTCTTCTGGAATACTTTGTCCCGTTCTAGTCACCCAGTTACAGGAAGGATATTATTAAGCTGGAGAGAATTCAGAAGAGATTTACCAGGATGTTGCTGGGTATGGAAGGTGTAAGTTATAAAGAAAGGCTGGATAGGCTGGGACTTTTTACTCTGGAGTGTAGGAAGTTGAGAGGCAGCCTGATAGAAGTTTATAAAATAATGAGAGATATAGATAAGGGGCATATTTTTCAGGTGAGAGGAGAGAGCTTTAAAAAAGACATAAATGGCAAATGTTTTGTACAGAAGGTGGATCACATGTGCAATGTGCCTTCTGAGGAAGTGGTGGATGTGGGTACAATTATGACTTTAAGACATTTGGATAGGTACATGGATAGGAAAGGTTTGGAGGGATATGGGCCAGGAGCAGGCATGTGGGATTAGTTTAGTTTAGGATTATGTTCAGCAGGGACTGGTTGGACTGAAGGTCTGTTTCCGTGCTATATGACTCTGCAAAAAGATGCAGTCATTACACTCTTGTATGACCTCCATCTCATCATGGAGCAATGACAGAGGTGTCTCAGATTCAGCAAAGCAGTGATCAGAGAGCTGTGCCATCTCCGTGAAAAGATCTTGCAGTCTCGTACCAGGTCACTGAAGAACCTGTCAGTGTCTGTCAAGGTTAATGCCACCTCCACCTTCCCCATAACAGGATCATTTCAGGCACATTTAAACCATGTTATGAAGCCCTCTCAGTAAACTATCTTTTTGCTGAATCTGGAATTAAGACATCGCTCAGTGAAAATCAATCTCCTGTTTACAATTTGAACAAAACTCCTCGGCTAACTGTAAGTGATTAATAATTGCTGCAACCTCCATGACAATCCCTGTAACAATCAGAATTCACATGACAGCTAATCACAACTCTCCTCTCAAGTGCTGTTTTCCATTTACCTTGGTATTTCCTGTGAATTGACCTTATGAGTGCAAGACAAGCTTAGTCAATTTTATCAGCAATAATCAGGTTCTAGGCTACCAAGTAAGTAATCGTCCTAAAATTTCCACCCTGTGGTCCTGCTTTTTGACTTAGCTCCTACCTTCTGATAATCTCTTGTGAAGGAGTATGAGGAAGTCTTGCTATGTTTTTGGTCCCAACATGCACCACGGCATGTCTAACATTT
>NC_063333.1:137524494-137534921 GCF_021869965.1 Rhincodon typus
CAAGGGGACAACATTTGCTAGTCTCCAGTCTTCTGGCACTATTCCTGAAGACAATGACGACATAAAGATCAAAGCCAAAGGCTCTGCAATCTCCTCTCTAGCTTCCCAGAGAATCCTAGGATAAATCCCATCCGGCCCAGGGGACTTATCTATTTTCACACCTTCCAGAATTGCTAACACCTCCTCCTTATGAACCTCAATCCCGTCTAGTCTAATAGACTGTATCTCAGTATTCTCCTCGACTACATTGTCTTTTTCCTGTGTGAGGAATACATTCATATTGTGATGAAACTTGTTAAATCATTTCACAGGGACATTTTAAAACAAAATATGAACCAAACCACCTAAGTAGACATTCAGAAGATGACCTTTAGCTTGATCAAAGAAGTGGGTTTTAAGGATTGTCTTAAAGGGGAAACAGAGAGTAAGCTGTTCTATCGAGATAGAGGGAGGTGGAGGTGGAGGGAGGAAATTCCAGAACTTTGGATGTAAGCAGCTGCAGGTATAGTCGCTAGCAATGCAGTGACTAAAATTGGGAATTCTTAGGAGGCTGGAGAAGTTACTTCAGAAGCTAAGTTTAAGTTCTGTACCATCAAGCATTAATTATATTTGGTTGTGGGGCTGAAGTGTGATCACAAAGATGGAGAGGAGCAAAAGATTTTAAAAGAAGGATGAACAACTTAAACGAAGACATTGCTTGACCTGCAACCAAAATACGTCAACAAACACAGGGTGTTTGATGCGTGAGCAGTAGTTGGTGTGAGTTAGGATGTGGGCAAGGGGGTTTGGGATGATCTCAAGTCTGTGGAGGAGAGAATGTGGAAAATTATGTTGGAAAGTCAAGTTTACTGATAACAAAGCATGATTGAGAGTTTCACCAGGGTGTGAGCAAAAATAGGAACAAAGCCCGGTGATGTTATGGAGGTTGGGATAAGCTATCTCTTTAATGCTGCAGATAATGCAATATGAGGTCTGAACAACGGAACATGAAAATTTAGAACGTGATAAATGCTGAGAGTGTGGAAACAGAAACAAAATCCTACCTTTCTTAACATCTACCTTCACTATATTGTACAACACTTTTTGATTCAGATATTATGTAGCTAGATATTAAAATAAAGCGCGCAGCAATCAGTAACCTGGCAAAGTAAACAATGGACTTCTCAGCTCTGTAAATAAAGCATTTTTATTTTCACATGACTAAAGGCTGCGCACCCAGTGACACGGATTTTCTCTTTCAGAAGTCCCACATGTGATAATGCATCAATTGAGGGACCAAGTCTTCCACCTGAGGATGGATCTGCACAACCTATGCAGGATGCAGAGATTACTTTGTTAAAATGTGGAGAAATTACGTAAGTTTGTACAAATACCTTGCAGCTAGATTGGAACATAGCAATGTACACGTCCAGAAATGTACGTGACATTTCATTTGGCCAGCCCCAGTCTGTAGGAAATGTCATACACTTTCCTACTTGTCCATCAGTTTCTTTCTCTCCAGCTATTTAGCCACCTCTCATCTAAACGCACTAGTTCAATCAGCTTCCCATTACTTCCTACGCCATTTTATTCCTTCCAGTCAACACCTTTATGAAAAGTCAAAATGGCACTTTCACTTCCCTCTTTTCTGATAGAAGTTATGAACTCTGATTGGCCTCCACAATGTCAAAAGCCAGCCTTGACTGGCAAAGTCAAAACCATCCTTTTTTCTGCCAAGAAACTTGAGTAAGTTGTTTACACTGAATTCTACATTGAGCTCTCTCTCCTGCAGTTCTCTACCCAAACCTCTCTGCAGTCCTTTCACAACACTAAGACTTCCCTGGTCAAAAGTCAGACAACATCCTCAAGGGCAACACTATCTGACTTTATCAACCCCTCTGCATCATTCAGCAGAGTCAACTATTCCATCCTCTTTACAGAATATTTTTTATGTCCCACCTCAGTCAGACTATCCTCATCAGGTACCGTGTCTCCCACATCTCCCGCACCTCATCCCTCACACCCCGTCCACGCAATAAGAACCAAAAAAGAATCCCCCTCGTCCTCACGTACCACCCCACCAACCTCCGGATCCAACGCATCATCCTCCGACACTTCCGCCATCTGCAATCCGACCCCACCACCAAAGACATCTTTCCCTCCCCACCCTTATCTGCTTTCCGGAGGGACAACTCTCTCCGTGACTCCCTTGTCCGCTCCACATTCCCCTCCAGCTCCACCACACCCGGCACTTTTCCCTGCAACCGCAGGAAGTGCTACACCTGCCCCCATACCTCCCCTCACCCCAATCCCAGGCCCCAAGAAGACTTTCCACATCAAGCAGATGTTCACCTGCACATCTGCCAATGTGGTATACTGCATCCGCTGTACCTGGTGTGGCTTCCTCTACATCGGGGAAACCAAGCGGAGGCTCGGGGACCGCTTTGCAGAACACCTACGCTCGGTTCGCAATAAACAAGTGCACCTCCCAGTCGCAGACCATTTCAACTCCCCCTCCCATTCCTCAGACGACATGTCCATCCTGGGCCTCCTGCAGTGCCACAACGATGCCACCCGAAGGTTGCAGGAACAGCAACTCATATTCCGCTTGGGAACCCTGCAGCCCAATGGTATCAATGTGGATTTCACAAGTTTCAAAATCTCCTCTCCCCCTACCACATCCCAAAACCAGTCCAGCTTGTCCCTGCCTCCCTAACCTGTTCTTCCTCCCACCTATCCCCTCCTCCCACCTCAAGCCGCACCTCCATCTCCTACCGACCAACCTCATCCCGCCCCCTTGACCTGTCCGTCCTCCCTGGACTGACCTATCCCCTTCCTAACTCCCTACCTACACTCACCTTTACTGGCTCCATCCCCGCCTCTTCAACCTGTTTGTTTCCTCTCCACCTATCGTCTCCTCTATCCCTCTTCTATCCGCCTCCCACTCTCTCCCTATTTATTTCGGAACCCCCTTCCCCTCCCCCTTTTCTGATGAAGGGTCTAGGCCCGAAACGTCAGCCTCTCTGCTCCTATGATGCTGCTTGGCCTGCTGTGTTCATCCAGCCCTGCACCTTGTTATATAAATTTATCGTTGTTTTTGAATAGTGCCCTGGATATTTTACATGCAGTTGGACAGGGACATTAGACCTCAGTTTAAAGTCTCTTCCAAAACACAGCAGAACCATGCAGCACTCCGTCAGTATAACATTGAAAAAAAAGTAATCTTAAATCAATTAAAAATAAAAATGACAAAAAAAATGCATCATTCTTTCAATCATTCGACTGATTCCAGAAAATGTTTATTTCATGTAAGCAAAAGGATCAGATATTGTGGTCACTATTAATTTCCTGACCTAGTTTTGTCTCAACTCAAATGGGAAGTGGAAAGCATTGTACTCTTGCCTGGAACTATTTTATCTAGGTAGCCGTTTTGCAACTGACAGCAACAAGAGGACAGACACATTGGAACAAACAGTCTTCCCTAATTCCTGACATTTCCTTAATTTTTTAAGGTTCCTGGACTGAAAAAGAATATCTTGAAGGGAGGCCCTGATTGGTGCTGTCATCTTGCATTCTGGCATACGTAAAATTTTTGCGTTATTATGGCACAACTGTGAACATCACCATTATTAAGAAATCCCTAGTTGTAACAAAGAGATTGTACAATCCTACATACTGCTTGCATATAACTAATCTGTTACTTGTGTCAGACAAAGAAAGAAATAAATTGTTCAACAGCATTAGCTAGTGTTTGCTGATGTTCCCTTGTTGTTTAGTAGTTTCAATTGCTCCTTACATTTCTGATAACCACATTCAAACGATGAAGATGTGAATTGGGGAATAAATGTAATGGAGTGAGAGGAGACCATCCATGGTGTTAAATTATTTCTAAGGCAGTCAAGAAAAATACAACACCGCACAAATATACTCATAATAACTAGGTTTATGATATTTGGTATATTAAAAATTTATGTACTTTTCTAATCTCCACAGTGATTTCCTCATATTTGATTCGTGTATACCTCTGTCAGTCTTTTCCAATGATAAATTCCTGTACTATTTGAAATAACTGCACAGAGGCCAGTATCCCATCACCAAGTCACCCTTTATTTACATGGGCACAGTACATGGGTACAGTTCAAAGCCAATGCCTAGACTGAGGAGACCATCTGACACTCCAGTTTATATCTGTAAGCCAGGGCTCCCTGATTAGCCCAGGTTAATAGCCTCAATCAATGATCTCATAGTCAATGAGATCCAGCTCGCCCTGGTTGCACTGCACTGTCATTTATAATTGAATTTTTCCCATGTAAATTTGTCACTTCATAACTGTGAATTCAGTTTACCAAATTTTCACAAATCAATCAACATAGTTTCATAAAAAGGTCATCACATTTTCTTCTAATTTTCAAAACTTCAAATAGTGTACCCAACTAAGGTTTTAACTAAAAACGCAATAAATCATTCACAACAATTTAAATTAAAACATCCATTTGCATTGTTAAAGTTTATCACTGAAGACAATAGTCTCTCCCAAAAGTCTAGCTTTGACTTAACACCCAGCTTGCTATTTTTTAAATTGTGATACAGTGAGCTGAATTTAGATCTTTCAATTAAAGATTATGCCATGTCTTAATCACCAAGGTGTGTCAGGATAATTGAGGCAGCAGCGAATATTGTTATAAACTATCTGCTCAAATATCTTTTGATATTATTTGAAGAAAAGGCTACTGGACAACTTTTATTTAGTTTACTAAATTTATTACATTTAAAATTTAATGTGTGCCTACATCTGGCTCAAAATGAACAGTTATTGGCAGCTCAGATGCTTGTTGATCCTCTGAAAATTGTGACCGTGACTTTCAATACAGCTTTGGGAATAAAAAAATCACAATTTTATTAATATATACCAATTATAAATCAGTGACCTTCTTCGGAACTACCCTGATGAATAGTCATACAGGACTCAAAATGTTAACTCTTTCTCTCTCAAAGATACTGTCGACTGTTAAGTTTCTTCAGCACTTTCATTTCTTTTTCAGATTTCCAGCATTCACAGTATTTTGCTTTTAAATGAATGACATTTCTATTTGATGCATATATTCACTGAGACAAAGCATTTACGTTTTGTCCCTTACTATTTTAAGACTCAGAAAGTGTCGAATGTTGGAGAGAGATATCCAGTAAAATTAGAAGTACTGGTGGGGAGAGGAAAATGTGGTTTATTCAAAACTGTGGTTAACTCAAAACACGACATCGCTGTCGATAAAAAAAATGAACTTAAATTCCACAGCATCTGACTAAAAAAAAATCTAATAGGTTTTCTTCAAATAATATTGAATAATGTTTGAGCAGAAACTGCCAGAGAGTTTATTCAAATATTTCAGCAGCACTACTGCCCCAACTTTCCTGACGTATTCTGAAGATTAAGATACCACAGATTAAATTATCCAAATTTTGATCACTGCAGGAGAATTAAACAATAGCGAGTCAAATATTAAATTTAAAACCAGACTTTTGTGACAGACAAAGGTCTTCAGGTAAAATGTTTAACACAGGTTTTAAAAATACAAATAATAAAAATACAAAAAATTCAATGGATATATTCATTTGTTATTGTTAAATTTTAGAACTTATTGCTTTGTTTGGTTATATCCTTTCTTTTGGATATTAGAAATTAGTTCCTGAGGAGTAAATGTAACCATCAATTTTCTGCAAGTATTTTGAGCATTTTGTGGGAACTTGGTGAATTGAATTCATTCTAACAGGGTGTTGAGTTTACATGTACCAAACTGATTAGTAATGTTGATATAGGAACTTAAAATTGGAAAAAGCTGATAAAAATGTACAAAAATCAAATATCAGGAAATTACTGAGCAGGCTGGAAGTGTACACAGATTTTTAGCATACCATATTTCATAACCGTATCTCTTATGAATATTGTTATTATCCCAGGTGGTGATATTTTTGGAAGTGTCAGATTCCAGACTGACATCTGGCTTGATAAATTGTATTTTGTTTTTTATTGGTTTTAACAAGGTGATCTTTCACTGAAACATAAGCATGCAATGATGCAGATTTGGTTTTAAAATAACACGAAAGGTTATTATGCCAAAGGAATAGAATGAACCTAACTATTTACATATAACACAAGTTTAAAGACTTAGAAACTCTTAGTAAAATATAATCCCATTAATCCCAACAGCACACCTTCACAGTACTCACACGAGAGTGAATTACCTTTTCTATCACATCTATAGGGCTTAATTTAACTGTGATTTCAATTCTCTGTCTTTAGAATCTGATAGCCTCTTCCTTGAATCTTCATACAACTGAGCTTAGACTTTCCCAGTTTCTAATAACATCTTCAGGATTTTAACCAAACATTTCTAGTCTGGATCTTTCAAACCAAACCTCTTACATTGAGGTAATAGCTTAACAGTTCTAAGCTATCTCCCTTCTTTATGAGTCAGTGCTTTTCACATTTAATTTCAGCCAAGCAAAAATTGGAAAACTGCTCGACCCAAAAATACTTTCTTCAAGCTTTGGATGTTTCCCATAAGCCACCAAAAAATCCAGAATGTTTTAACTGAAACCTAATGCATAACTATCTGCTTGTAAATCTTTCCCAATGAAAACAAAACCCCATTAGCCTCCAAGAACTCTCTCTCTAATACAGTATCTCAAAATAAATCACCATGGCTGTAAGTAATTCAATAATTCAACCTCTTCAGACATCAATGAAACTCATGTGCCACTAGAATAGAAAAGAAGAGAATAGGGTTTATTCTCACATATACTCAATGAGTACAGTGAAAAGTTTATACGTTGTCAATTGCAGCTAGTTCAAAATCCAAAATAAATCACATTAAAATATATAGGAATCATACAGATCACATCACAGTATATTTATGTAGTGGTTTAGAAAACAGAAGAAAAACATTTGATTTTGTACCAGGTGACCTAACTGCCCAGTTCTGTAGTATTTGCTTGTTTATGAATGGTACCTCTGGCAAAAAAAGACCAAGTTGACTGCTTGGTTCTGTGATTGTTACTGGCTACTTATAAATTGTCTAACAAATGGAACAAGCTGTAATCAGTTCAAGTTGGCTTGGATATTTGAGCTTAACAGCATGATTACCAGCAACTGTTACCATTTCCTTCACGGCTGCAAGATGTCTTTGAAGTGTAAAACCTCTGAGAGGGATGATATTGTGGACAGATTAGGCACAATGGGTATTTACTTTTACCTCATCATCAGTTCATCAACCAGGGTAACATCATAAACAGGCAGCTATACTATTTCTCTGGGATGTAAACCAATCTTCTGTAGAAGTTACAACTAAAGATGGAAAGAGCTCCACAGGCATTCTATCCCCAATACTTTCAATTATTCAGAATAACGATATAATACAACATGAAAAATGCTTATAAATTGATGATAGTTATAATATAAAATTATAAATATGGAACTATACTTTTGCATACTTCATACTAATTATTTTAAGTTCTACATTTGAACTTAATCTTAATCATACACGTCAAATCTGGCACATTGTAACAGTATTAGTGACAATCCTAAATAAAGGTACAATTGGAATTAGGTTTATTGTCACGAGTACAGGTGTACAGTGAAATGTGTACAACGTAATTCCCCTTACCTTGCACTGTTCATATGGTGTTTCTTCAGATTCTTGATAAACAACGCTGAATGAGATGCTCTTTGGATCAGAAGAAAAGATCCAGCTAATGGTCAGACCACACTCTTCAACGCCAATAGGGATGAGACTGTAGCAGCTGGCCTTAACAAAAAGCTCTCTATTGTGGTCTCCAAACTCCCTAATCTCATCTACCTTGAGGGGTATCTTGAGCCTAAAATGGAAACATAACTCAGTTTCTCCTCCCAACAATAACAGTGCGTAAGCATACCATATCCTTAATGCAGTAAAACCTCCCAAGGTGTTTCACAGGAGCATTCTCAAATAAAACCAAGTCACATAAAGAAGTACAGGTAACAAAAGGTTTTGTCAAGGAGGTACGTTTTAAGGAGCATTAATAAGCAGAGAAGTAGAGACACAAAGAGACGTTTAGAGAGAGGATAGGCAATGGGTGGAGTGCTTAAAATCAGTGACACAATAGAGGTCAGAATTGGTAGAGTGCAACAAACATGAAGAGTTGTTGGGCTGGAGGGCGTTATAGAGATTAGGGAAGTAGGGGGTGTGGGAGAAAGGCTGAGACCAGGGAGGGATCTGGAAACAAGAATGGGAATTTTAAACTTGAGGTGTTGTTAAACTAAACCAATATACATTAGTATGTAGAAGGTTGATGAGTAAATGGAGCTTGAGTCAGCAATTGGGCAGCAGAAACCTTCAAAGGGAACTGAAGTTTCCCAAGATTAGCAGCAATGCTGACATTCAGACTTGCTTTGTTCGAGCACTGATCCCTGATCTGGATGACAAATTATATTACAGTGTAGAATTCCAATTTCTGCTCTGAAAAAAATAAGATCTCCGAAATAAATCTGGAAAAAGAAATAGGTTTTGGTTTGGATTATGGAGTTTCAGATTCTCTCTACTGATATTCTATTTAACTTGTTTTGGAAAAGCTTGCCATTAAAACAAATCACTGTGCAATGTTAGTATTTTTAACACTAGTCTCTGTAAAAGGTAGGCAGGAAGTCTCTGAAGTAGGGGTACAATTACAAATGCTTGTTTTTATAAGAGATTAATTACAGTGGGTTCTGCTATAACATATGTTCCGTCAATATGAATTGGCTATAACGCGATTGATGAATAGGGGAACGCTATTTTTAAAACGCGAACTTGTGTTGGCTATAACATGATTCCATCGGTGGGCAGAGGAATACGTGTTGAAATCACATGATTGTTTCGCGGGCTTTGTCGTGAATACATACAATGTTAGCGCTGAAAGAGTTTCCGTGCTAGCATCATGTGATCATTTCACAGACTTTGTCGTGAAGGGCTTTCTGTGAGAGGTACAGTACAATCTCCTCCCCCATCAAGTCATCTTGACATTTTTTCAAGGTAATGTGTTAAATACACTTTTATCTCATTATTAGATACGAGTTAAACATTTAATTAAATTGTGCTATCCTTTGTGTTAGGGTTTTGAGCCATTTACAGTAGTGTTTTTTTTGATTGTCTGCCCCTAACCCCACTTTTCCCATTGGCCCCGATATTTCTATAGCGCGATTCTCGATAACGCGATGTCGCACAGGAACGCAACTATCGCGTTATAGCAGAACCTCCTGTTGTTTTTGAAGAAGTTAAATGTAGCGAATGTATTTTGATCACTCAGACTGCTTGTTTTGAAACGGGAAATTCACCATTAGAGCATTTAAGCCAGGAATCCCCAATTTTCTGGCTAAGTGTGGGGACGGTGTGTTCAAGTGGTAACTGATTGGCTTCCCCCATCACGAAGCTAGCTTATCAAGTTGCTAGCTAATCAGTGTAAGACCCGACTGGCAAGTCTCTTGGCCTATCGCATGGCTTGACCGCAGAATTCCAACATTCCAGAAGCTGCCGACCAATCAATGGAAGGATGTAGCTATATTGGAGGCAGTTCAGAGGGGTTGACTAGATTGATTCCAGAGATGAGGGGTCTGTCTTATGAAGAGAGATTGACCAGTTTAGGCCAATATTGTCTGGAGTTTAGAAGAATGAGAGGAGATCTAATTGAGGTATATAAGATACTAATATGGATAAAGGAGACGTAGAATGGATGTTTCCTCATCTGGGTAATCATGAGCGAGAGGTCGTAGTTTAAGGATAAGGGGTAGCAGATTTAAAACAGAGATGAAAATTACTTCTCTCAAAGGTTCGTGAATCTGTAGAATTCACTACCCAGAGTGTTGTGGATGCTAGGACATTGAGTAAATTTAAGGAGGAGACAGACGGATTTTTAATTAGTAAATCGTGGAAGGGTTATGAGGAGCAGGCAGGAAAGTGGAGTTGACGTTAGCCATGATCGTATCAACTGGCAGAGCAGGCTTGAGGGGCTGATTTGCTTACTCCTGCTCCTAGTTCTTATGTAATCTCATGTGCCACCGAGGAAAAGCAACAAAAATTAAGAAAATAGGGTGTCAAGGATGGATTGTCAGATTTCTCACGTTGAGATGGGGGGCTGTGTTGAAATGTTGTATTAGGTTAGATAAAAGAGGTACCTGATGAGGATAAGAGACAACAAGGTGCAGGGCTGGATGAACACAGCAGGCCAAGCAGCATCATAGGAGCAGAGAGGCTGACGTTTCGGGCCTAGACCCTTCATCAGAAAAGGGGGAGGGGAAGGGGGTTCTGAAATAAATAGGGAGAGAGTGGGAGGCGGATAGAAGATGGATAGAGGAGAGGATAGGTGGAGAGGAAACAAACAGGTCGAAGAGGCGGGGATGGGGCCAGGAAAGGTGAGTGTAGGTAGGGAGTTAGGAAGGG
>NC_063333.1:137535421-137540776 GCF_021869965.1 Rhincodon typus
CCCTTCCTAACTCCCTACCTACACTCACCTTTCCTGGCCCCATCCCCCTTTTCTGATGAAGGGTCTAGGCCCGAAACGTCAGCCTCTCTGCTCCTATGATGCTGCTTGGCCTGCTGTGTTCATCCAGCCCTGCACCTTGTTGTCTCGGATTCTCCAGCATCTGCAGTTCCTACTGTCTCTGATAAATTTATATAACATGTTTAACTGCTTCATGGGAGCAACTTCAGTCAGAAAAATGACTGTGAGCAAAAGGAGGAGATATCAGGAATGTGACCAAGTAACTGATCAAAGAAACAGCATTTAAGGACCATCTTAAAGGAGGAGAGGTAGGAGGGGAGGAAATTCCAGAGTTTAGAACCTTGATAGCAGAAAACATAGCCTCAAGTAGTGGAGAATGCACAAAAGCCAGAGGTGATGAAACAAAGACCTCTCAATGGTTTGTGGACTTGGAGGAGAGATGGAAGTGGGAAAGGGAAAGGATGGATTTTAATGTAAGGATGCAAATTTCTAATCCAAAGTTTTGCTGAATCAGGGCAGTTTGGTCAGGAAACACAGACGTGATGAGTAAGTGAAACCTGGTACACATTAGGTTGCAAAAACAAAATTTTGGATGAACTTAATTTTATAGAGGGTAAAAGATGGCACGCTGGTCAGCAGAACATTGGAGTAGTCAAGTCTGGAGGTTAAAAAAATGGCATGGATGATAATTTCAGCAACACATGGGCATAGAAAAGGCAGAGACAGATACTGTTATTGGAAGTAGAAATTGATAGTCTTTGTAATGGCGAGGATATAGGGTCAGTAGCTCTGTTTAGGGTCATGTAGGAAGCTGAGATTACAAGTAGACTGATTCAAACTGAGGCAGGAGCCATAAATAGGGATGAAATTATGACAAAGAAACAGGGTTCTTTGACAACGGCAAAAAACAATAGGTACAATCTTGCCAAAAGGGCAACCGTCATGTTTAAGCCAATTTTCTGAACGAAACATTGATGTTAGGCTGTGTAATGTATTGTAGATAATAATGGGATTTTTGAGTCAGTTTATGAATTTTTTTTGTGTCACAAACTTCCACAAGGATTTCAGAGGATGTAATCGTCTTATGAAATGTCAGGTATTTTTACAACTGGCTTGTCTCGCTTGGCAGGGGCACTATTTCAAAACTGACATTCAAATTAAGAAAAATGCAGTCTTGCAAATGTAATTCCCCTTCTTTACAGCAAACACTAAAAGGTTTCATCAGTGGGATTAAGTGGCTCAAGGATCATGTGCTATTTACACTACACCCATCCACAAATTGAACCACTTCCTTTCGTGCCTAACATCAATCAGTGGTAAGCAATCTCAGCACACATTGCCTGCTCTGATCTCTAACCTCAAAATTACAACTAATTCACAATCAGCACTGCCCAAATAAGGAAACTAAAAATGCCTTTAAACACATTTATCTTTCATCAGTAATAAGAATTTTGTAAATCAAAGTAGAATCTTTGATTGGATTTTTTTTTTAAGTGGTAAATGACCCAATTGTTCCGAATTCCAGTGAACTTCATTTTTACAGCCTGACTCTGGCAAATCTCTCGGACAAATATAAAGCCAATATTTTTAAATTAAAATGTAGATCTCCAATGTACATTGTTGATTGGTACTGTAGCACTTTTGGTGTAGTTTCTGGTGTCTATTGTGGTCTTGCTGCAACTTAAACACTACTGCAGCCTCACCTATTGCTGAAATACAGAAAATAATCCAGAACTAGTAAAGAACAGGGCTGATTCAAGTTAAAATACACGAACCTTGCAGAAAAAAAACTGAGAACTTGCGGAAAGTCCTGGAAATTCATCTCGTAGAAGATCATTTCTTTCAAATAGCCTGCAAAGCTTCCGGTATGACAAGAAAGAAGCAGATGTTCATGACAAGCTGGAACTATCCCAGCCACCACGTTGGGCAGAAAATTATCGTGTAGTGCCCCCAACCTGCCCAAAAAGACAGGCAGTGGGTTCTTTGCCTTGTAAATAGGAGCCCTGGCAGCTGCTGAAACATCCTTTGAAGAATTGGTTTGCCATGAAGCAGCCAGTGGTAGTTATGCTCAGGGAAAACCAAGTGTGACCTGATGGGCACCCTGTAACCAATTTAAGGTAAAACTTCTCAATATACATATCCGAATATGGAGGCAGGAGGAACAGGCTGTTACTTCCCCCTTCCTGGCTCTGCTTCTTCCTGATCCAGTCAACTTTTCCCAGTTATTCTACTTCTATCCTCCTCTGTCCGCTGTCATTTTATACCCTTTGCTTTCTGTCTCATGGTTGACGCATGGAACTTGTTCAAGGTGCGGACACTTTTCTGTCTTTGCCTAATCGCTATTCTTTCCTGTTTTCCCTCTAAAATTGCCCCTCAAAATACTAAATTCCAGCCCTGTGCCTGGAAATGTCTTCAACCCTACAATCCACCAAGAAATCTGTCTAATCAAGTTCCTCCCATAACCTGTTCTACTCGGCCATTTCTGGCTTCTTGAGAATCCCAGATTTTAATGACTGTACCATTGGTGGCCATGCCTTCAGTTGCCAAGGCCCTCGTTCATAATATGCCTTCCCTGAACCTCTTTCCTCCTTTAGACACTGTTCAAAACCTACTTCTTTGACAAGGCTTTTGCTCATCTGTTATAATATTTCGTCATGTGACTTGGTGTCACATTTTGTTTGATAACATTCCTGCGAAGCACCCTATACTCTGATAAATGTGCCGGATAAATATAGGCTTTTATGCTCCCACATTGTCCTGATTTTTCACTTTGACCAGGGAGTCCAGACCAGAGGTCACAGTTTAAGGAGACGGAATAGGCCATTTGGGACTGGTATGAGAAGACATTTCTTCACCCAGAGAGTAGTGAGTCTGTGGAATTCTCTGCCACAGAAAGCATTGAGGCTGAAACATTGAATGTTTTCAAGCAGGAGTTAGCTCTCCTTGTTAGGGCTCATGGGATCAAAGGGTATGGGATGGAAGTGGAACAGAGTACTGAGTAGGATGATCACTGTGATCATATTGAATATCAGACTTGAAGGGCCAAGTAGCCTACACCTGTTCCTGTTTTCCTCTGTTTCCTCTCCTTGCCTTGCTAATTCCAGCAGTCCACCTCAACTGTCCTCTATCTGCCTTGTTAATATGCACATGCTCTAATACTGCCCATTCCCTGACGTGTAAATATGTACACAGTTTTGTACAACCTTCTCTCTGATTGACATCCACGTATTCAACCTTACACTGTTCACTCTTTGCCATGTAAATACACACGCATTCTTACACTACCCTATCTCTTGTTAATAAGTGCACAGCTACAACCCTCTTTCTGTCCTGTTAATATACACAGTCTAACACTGTCTGCTTCCTGTCGTGTAAATATGCACACAATCTTGCATTGTCACCTCTCTACGTTGTTAATATGCACAGACTATCTCACGTTGTCTCCTCTCTGTCTTTTAATTCTCACATTGATGATCTCAATTGCTTTGGATGAAGGGAATTATTACTTGTAGGGCGGAAGTCTCTAGTAAAAGATGAAAGATTTACTCCCACCCCCTGAACAGTGTGGTTCATGGCGAAAAGTGAGTGAATAGACCAGCGAGTTTGCTACATCAAGACTAAAATGTCCCATTTTCCAACCAAATGTTGAAAGCAGAGACAAGATTCTAAGCAGTGGGCAATGGGGAGCCTATTAGCATTCATTATCCAGCCCATTATTGTTAAATTGCAGCGCACTGCCAGCTTACCTCAGCTATTGTTTAACCCACAACAGGCAATGGACCACACCAAGCTTTAGATACCTGGTCTAGTGTCGAGCAAAGTGAAGTGATCCCCATCAGAGCTTTTCCAGCAACTTTGTTTTTGTTCCCAACAGAGGATGTTATTTGCTATTAATTGTTCTTAATTAATAACCCAGACTTAATCAGTGTGGGGGCAGAAAAGCGTTGTATGGGACCCTTCCACCTGATCAAACATTCAGAGACAAAAATAGAAATTGCCAGAAAAGCTCAGCAGCATCTGTGGAGAGAAATCAGAGTTAACATTGCGGGTCAAAACTCAGAAGTTCTGAGGAAGGGGAACTCAACCTGAAACGTTAACTGATTCCTCTCCACAGATGCTACCAGACCTGCTGAGCTTTTCCAACAATTTATATTTTTCTCTCTGATTTACAGCATCCGCAGTTCTTTCGGTTTTTATTAGATTAAACGTTTGTACTGCCATTCAACTCCCCACAGGGCATTAAATTCCATTCTATGTATGTTAAAAATTATATTTAAACCCATGTGAGGATTTCGTAAAAATCTGAAAGACTTTTTTTCAAAATTGAGATGGAATATAAATGAATAATTTACATTTTTGATAAGTATATTTTTCCTTATTCTCATTCAAGTCTTTTGCTGTTTTGGAGTTCAAGAAACACTGATGTTTTGCAGAGTCTTTTGTTTGCACACAGGTTTTAATTCCTCTAACTCGTTGCAATTCCCACAAGGAAACCATACAAGGACAGTTGAAGGTTAGGAATCCAGGGCTGTATTTGCTGATTTTTGATAACTCTTTTTCCAGGTAAGCTCTCTGATTTGGACTTAAACTCAGTACAGTCAATCCCTATTTAAAGTCGCCTCAGTTAACATTGTTTTGCTTTAACGTCGTTAGTAAAATAGTGACAATATTTGTTTAATGCTTTGAGTTTTAGTTTAACACTGTTTGCCAGACTTCCTGTTGTGTCCCTCCACCTTTCAAGACCTTTCCCCATAGAATCATACAGCATGGAAACCAACCCTTAGGTCCTACCAGTCCATACCGACCATAATCCCAAACTAAACTAGTCCTACCTGCCTGTGCTTGGCCCATATCCTTCCAAACATTTCCAATTCATGAACTTATTCAAATGTCTTTTAAACATTGTAACTGTACTTGCATCCACCACTTTCCCTGGCAGTTCATTCCACACACGGTCCACCCTCTGTATGAAAAAGTTGCCCCTTATGTCCTTTTTAAATCTCTCTCCTCTCAAATTAAAAATATGTCCCCTAGTTTTGAACTCCCCCACCCTAGGAAAAAGACCCTTGTAATTCACCTTATCCAAGCCCCTCATGATTTTATAAATCTCAGTAAGGTCACCCTTCAACCTCCTACGCTCCAGTAAAAGAAGCCCCTGTCTTTCCAGTCTCTTTTTATATCTCAAACCCTCCAGTCCCGGCAACATCCTGGTAAATCTTTTCTGAACACTCTCCAGCTTAACAATATCCTTCCTATAGTGGGGAGACCAACCAGAAGAAACTATTCAGAGATAGTAGGAACTGCAGATGCTGGAGAATCTGAGACAACAAGGTGCAG
>NC_063333.1:137540876-137554145 GCF_021869965.1 Rhincodon typus
GGCCTGCTGTGTTCATCCAGCTCTGCACCTTGTTGTCTCAGAAGAAACTATTCACGTGCTCTTGTGTGTGAGAAGGCATTCATGAAGTCCCCCTAGCTGCTGGCTCACCCACACACTGAATACCCTTAACCAACCTCTTTTTCCCTCACTCTGCTTCCTCTCAGTCCCTTTTCATTCCCCAACTCCAGCCTGAATCCAGTTCCTATCTTCTGGTTGTGCCTGTAAAGTCTCGGGTGTCAATTTCTGTCCTGGCTTCCGGTCTGAATTTACACTGAAGTGCTAATCTCCACCTACTGACAGACGTTGGTCGGTACAGATAATCTTGCGTGCATTGACCAGCTTCTGCCACTAGGTGAAGCCTGATCATTTAAAACTTCATCAGGTGATATAATTTTCACATGTACCATATTTGCAATAGCTGCACTCACATTTATATTGTATTTCTTCTACATTTTAACACATTTTATTTTGAATGTTGTTTGTTTATGAAAGTAAGAATGTATACCGTTTCAAATTAAAGTTGTTTTCTGCTGGGAAAGTTCCTGAAGTACCTAACTGTAGTGTTTATTTTATATTTAGTGATCTATTTTGCAGATTATTTCAGCTAAGAATTCACGTGTACGGTATAGTACTTCCATCTGTACATTGTTTATTCTAAGCAAAAAATGTCCGCAGGAACCTAACTCTGCCTTTAACATTGATTCCTTTGGAAAACCACGCTTCGCTTAAAGCCATTTCACTTAAAGTCACAGTTTTCAGGAATACAAACATAACTCTAAATGAGGACCAACTGTGTGTTGTCCACTTGAAACAGAAAGCTTAACTTGATTCTCTAATTTAAGAACAGTTTGGTACCATGATCAGAGATAGTAATTTTTTATCCATATGAATGCAAAACAAAAATATCAGCAAAGCTAAAAAGCTGGACAGAAAATTTATGCTTATCATCTCAAACCATACTTTCCTGTATACATGCAAATCTGAGGAAATAGTCAAATGTACATCAGATCTGCATTAGATTGTGGTTTACTCCTGCTATTTTGAAATTGGATACGTGACCTTTCCTCCTTGATTTCCACCTGTACAGCAGATGCCCAAAGGAGAGGTTACACGATACATTTCCAGTTCTACTGCAACCAACAAAACACCATAAAGTTTTAGATCTGTCAGATTTCTCATTAAAAACTCCACAAGTCTTCCACTGGTGGCCCATCCAAAATGTCTTACAGCACTCTCATTTCTGAATTAGAAGGTTATATACTCAAGTACCATTGCAGAGACTTGAACATGATCTCAGTACCAAGGGAGTGCTGTACTGTTGAAGGTGTTATCTTTTAGCATGAGACATTAAACCAAGGTCCTGACTGACCTCTCAGCTAACTATAAAAGATTCCAAAAGATATCAGAGGGGTACAATTCTTACTGCCTGAGCCATATTTACTCCCCAGTTGACATCATTTAATACAATTTTTCTGGCCGTTATTTCATTGCTGTTTGTGGGACCTTGTTATGTAATCATTCCTGCATGACGACAGGCACTAGATTTTAAAACTGCTTTGTCACTTGTACAGTTGCAGCGATTTTGAAAAGTTTCACATAAATGTAAACTTTTTTTCCCCTGTTAACAGGCTTAACATGCCTGTGCTGAAGTATCTCCAAAGGATTCATTAGTGTGAAATTTGTAGGCTAACTTCTAAATTAAGTTAAAATTATAAATCCAGGATATATTTATCCTCCATTACCATACACCCTGTAGCTTATGACAATTTGTCTTAAAATAGAAGCAAATTCGTCATTTAAACCCAGATACTGATAACCTGAAAATTACAGTTTCCTTGTCTGTCTCCGTCCCCTCCTCCTGCTGCCCTTAACAAAAATTAGACTGTGATTGTAGTCTTTTATTTATTATAGTCTTTATTTAGCAAGCAATTAAACAGTGTAGCCTTTAAAGAACATAACAGCAGAATAATACATTAGTGATTGCTGTGGAGGGTCCATCGAAATATGATAAAAAAGTTCCAAAGACCAAACTTAGTGGACGCAATCCATATTGTCTTTCCACCCTGTGTGGCTTTGAAAAACTGTTCTGGAAGTAGTAAAACAGATAGTTAGACTGCTGCCATTTCGTAAAGGATTGGAAAATCGTGATCCATCCTGGATATCCGTGTGTGGACAAATTCCCTCTGAAGAAACAAATAAGAATAAATATAATTATGCTAGCGCATCTGTAAGACAGACTGATGCCTGTAGAAATCAATGAGATGAAGATGGAGAGGCACTACAGTGGGCAAGCCATCTGCTTTGCTGGATTCCTGCTCAGAGACTGGGCAACATTTACAATGAGCAGTGGGGTACTCACCCACATGGAAACCCTATGGGCAAATTCTTCCCAGCCCCTGGAAAATGTGGGCATTGGCAAGTCTATTGGGAACATATGGGCGACATCAAGGAAGAAAAGGGCTCAATTCTGCAACCGAGGTTTGAACAGCAAAATGAGAACCTTACTTGTGAGCTGCAAGAGGTCTATTTGCATACAATTAGTACCTCATCACGCCTTTGTAACATGCTGTTTCCTATTCTCCCACATGCTGGAGAGAAACTGTATAGTGACCGTTCCCAGCATGGAAGTCAGACCAGGTACCTGGTGATTCCAACATGCCATTTGCTCCCCCAGGCCTCCATCTTGGACATCAGACATGCTCCATTGGCAGTGACCGCCCACACCCTAGTCAGTGGAGGTTGGCATCAGTCATGTACCAGCCTCTGTGCACCTTCATGGCACAAGTCTGATCCAGTTCCCATACAATTCTCCACTTCAGTGCTGCACATTGGAGTGTACCCATACCTTTCATTGTAATGGTGCTGCCAGGAAACTGCGCAGAGGGACAGGGTCGGCCCACTCACATATTCCACCAAGCTGCATCTCAAGGCTTCTCACTAGCACTGTTGGTGCTCACTCACTTTGCTCCTGTTTGGATTTTCATAGCATCTCTGCCTTGCCTTTTTGAGTCTTTCCCCCTCATTCAAAAGTTGAACGCTTATGGGACTTGCGTCTTTCCTTGCCATTTGGTTCAGTCACAGAACCTTGTCATGGCTGTCGGCAGTGAGTGGACATCTTGCTGTACTGCCCCATGCTACAGAGGCATTACGCCTTCGCCTGTGCTGGACAAATAGGAGGGGGGAGTGTCACGGGGGGGTGGTGGGGGGAAGTGTGAGGTTGGTGCTGGAGTCAGAGACAGGGGCGTTGACTTTCAGGGATCCTCCCCACCTGCTTTTTCCCAACGCTGGGTTCCTCAAACAGGCACTGAGTGCCTCTGAACAAGGGTTTGTTGGGTAACCTTTGGGAAAGTCATGTGACTCCTATCTATCCATTATTTCATGCCATATAGTTGTCACTGGTAACCGATTTTTCTAATCAACCTGTTCAGTGATGTTATCACACACCTCTGGAGCAGGTGGGACTTGAATCCAGGCCTCCTGGTGCAGCAGTAGGGACACTACCACTGCGCCACAAGTGGGCCCCGTGACTCCAATCTAATTCCTGGGTCACCATTAAATTCTGGTGCGTGTGGGGAGAGTTACAATGAGACCAGTCGACAGCTGTCAGCTGAGCTGGCAATTTATAAACTTCAGCCCCTTCCCGCTGCCAATTTATCAGAGGAATTTTCCCCACCACTGGCAGACTGAGCTGTCGCCTCCTACGAGATATAATGGGTCAAGCCACTGTGTTTCCTACCACGACCGGCTGTATTAATTTAATGAACATGAAAATAATCCCTGATGTATCTTTTCAAATAAAACGCGGGACGGAATATAAAAACCTTAGATTCACAGAATAACTGTTGAAAGCTAGAACATGGTTACAGTGTTTTGTTTAGTCACTCCTGTATATCCATGAGCATTCAGTTCTAAAAGCCCTGGTGAATGATGAATTCGTAAGTTTTCTTTTATTCATTCACGGGATGAGGACGTCGCTGGCTAGGCAGCATTTATTGCCCATCCCTAATCACCCAGAGGACAGTTAAGAGTCAACCACATTGCTGTGGGTCTGGAGTCACATGTAGACCAGACCAGGTAAGGATGGCAGTTTCCTTCCCTTATGGTCATTAGTGAACCAGATGGGATTTTCCAACAATTGGCAGTGGATTCACGGTCATCATTAGACTCTTAATTCCAGATATTTATTGAATTCAAATTCCACCGTCTGCCGTGGTGGGATTCGAACCCGTTCTCCAGAACGTTACCTGAGTCTGTGGATTAACGGTCCAGCGATAATACCACTAGCCAATTGCCTCCCCTTGAGTGTGGAACTTAATAACTTTTGGTAAAAATAAGGTTAATTTCTCGGATCCCAAGATTATTTCTTGGGTTAAAATAATAAATACTAAAGCATATGGTTAAAAGTAGGGCCTTGAGAGTGTTGTAGAGCAGAGAGACCTAGGGGTTCAGGGACATAATTCTTTGAAGTTTGTATCATATGTAAACAGGGTGGTTAAAAACACGTTTAACACACTTGCCTTCATTGCTCAGACCTTTCAGTATAGGAACTAGCACGTCATATTGAGATTGTACAGGATGTTGGTGAGGCCTCTTCAGGAGTACTGTGTGTAGTTCTGGTCTCCCTGCTATAGGAAGGATATTATTAAACTGGAGAGGGTTCAGAAAGGATTTACCAGGATGTTGCCAGGAATGGAGGGTTTGAGTTGGTAGGAGAGGCTGGATAGGCTGGGACATTTTTCATTGGAACGTAGGAAGTTGAGGAAAGACCTTATAGAGGTTTTTAAAATCATGAGGGGTATAGATAAGGTGAATGGCAAAGGTCTTTTCTCTATTGTGGGGGATTTCAAGACTAGGACACATTTTTAAGATTAGAGGGAAAAGATTTGAAAAGGACCTGAGGGGCAATTTTTTTTACACAGACAGTGGTTCATGTGTGGAATGAACTTCCAGAGGAAGTGGTGGACGCCGGTACAGTTACAATGTTTAAAAGACATTTGGATAACTTCATGAATAGGAAAGTTTGGAGGGATATGGGCCAAGCGCAGGCAGGTGGGACTAGTCTAGTTTGGCTTAGTTTTGGTTGGCATGGACTGGTTGTACTGAAGGGTCTTTTTCCATGCTGTATGACTCTACGACTATCTGAAATAAAAGTTAATAGAATAAAACATTAAAAACAATTGTAGTGTATTGTAACTTACCAATAAAGGTGAGAGGTTCTGTGTACCAGGGCCAGGTGTTGCTGGGGGAGGTTATGGATGGTTACTGGGTGTGGGAGGGGATAGATGTGCAGATGTAACTCTCTCCCAGCCATTCTCCCCCAGTAATGCACCCTCCTCCTCTACCTCGATCTGGTGGATGTCCTTAGTCTGTTCATCCCGAGCATCTATGCCCTTGCTCATGGAGGGTTGAGGGGGAAGAGCTGTGTATGAAACAGGTCAGAGAGCGAGATTGCTGTGTAAGTGAAAGTGGTCGCGGATAGGCGAGTTTTTCCCATGGATTTTGCATGACTGGTAGCTTGTTGTTGGTACGTAGAGGCGAATTTGTGATTTGTGATTTTGCAGATACAGAGGAATGACTGTATTCGTATGCAGGCTGTAGACATTTCCATTTGAAGTGTGAAGAGAATAGTTTGATCCAGTATTTACTTTTTGAGTTGAATATTTTGATACTTGTTTGTTCACTAATAAAACCCTCATCACTATTGTATCACAGGAGAGAGAGAGGGTGGGGTGTGTATGGAACAAGCTGCCAGAAGAAGTGGTGAATGCGGGTACAATTACAACATTTAAAAGGCATCTGAATGGCTATATGAAAAGGGAATGTTTAAAGGGATATGGGCCAAATGCTGGCAAATGGGACTAGGTCAGATTGGGATGTCTGGTCAGCGTGGATGAGTTGGACCGAAGGGTCTGTTTCCGTGCTGTATAACTCTATGACTCTATAACCTTTGACAATTATTTCTTTCAGGTTTACCTCAAAGAAGGTGCTTTATCACTTAACTGTTGAGAAACCAATAATCTACGATGGAAGCGATGTTTCTGAACTCTGAAACGTGTTCGCATGTAATTTTGAACTATTCAAGAATAGCCAGGACTACTTGGGGAATTACTTTCCAAGGTTTGAAAGCTATGCAAACAAGCTTTATATAGGAGTGTACACAGTAACTTTTCTATTATAGTGCTGCAACTCATAAATTATGTATCTGGGGACAGTCAGGTTGAAGCAGGGTTTGTGTTGTGGGTGAGCGTGGAGCCTCTATCTTGCAATAGGAATGACAGTTGCACTGTATGTTTTGTTTATATAAGGTGCTGATATAGTATTTTACCTTCTGGGGAGCCCACTCTTACTGTAATCTTCTTGTCATCACTTATACCACACTCCAGCTGCAGCTCATTGCAAAGTTACAAACTGTCACACAAGCAGAAAGCTCCAGTGATGACATTATGGCACGGGGAAAGGTTAAGTTGGCTAATGTCCTCTCATTCCCAGTAATTCATTGGAGCATGTGGCCCATAGCAATGACTGTGTGGTGATGACTTACTGAGTATGTGCAGTTTAAAACATGGGACAGTGTAGTCAGGAAGTTTAACAAGGAAAACTTATTTATATTAAATGTCACAGATATTTTGACTAGAGATAAGTATATTTTGAAATGTTTGTATGCCTGGAGCTGAGGGGGCACGCATATAGATTTTTAATGTAACAGCTTTGTAGCAATGCTCATTTTAATAGTGCAATATCTAAAACAAACTAGGCAAAGTAATTTGAATTATTTTAAAGTTACACTGCACTTCTACTCTGTTTGAAAATTTACTCGTTAGACAGAGCCAATTAATTGAGGAAATCAACGCACATTTTTCAGCCAAGACCAACATTTCTGATTTGGCTTTTTTTGACTTATTTCTTTCCATGGAAACTTACTTTTACTTAATCATTTATACCAGAGTAATCTTATTTAGGATCAGAAACACAAGTTAAAATGTTCTTTCCTTGGGTTATTAATTAGATCTCCAAAAGTGAGGTTTGTTACCACAGAATTCACACGATAAAAATCCTATTGCACAGACCATATTTAAACTAAATCAGAAATAGGATGATCTGCATTGATCCAGATTTCTGTATTTATTCTCTTGTCTCTATTGTTCTTTACACCATCGCTGTGAGCCTATTCCAAAAAGACTGGGTCAGTAATGCACTGGTTATGTGACTGGACTAGTTATCTCGAGAAGTATAGTCTAGAAAATTTGAGTCAAAAATCCATCCTGACAGTTTCATGGACCTGAAAAATTTTTACGTGAAAATAAGAAAATGTTAGAAGCAGTAAATGCTGTCCGATTGTCTTAGAACGCTAAATGGTTCACTCTAAGGAAGCAGAAGAACCTGCCATCTGTATGCAATCTGGTCTTTACATAACTTTAGTCCCAAAGTCAACTCTTAACTGCCCAGTCAGTTGTAACAAAGAACAGTGAAAAATAAACTCCCTTTTAAAGTTTTGGTGTACCTTCACCACGCGAGATGCAGCAGTGCATGAAGACAGCCCATCGCTGCGCTTTCAGGGTCAACTAAGTAGAGAAAATAAATAAACATTTTTTTCAGTGATGCCCAAGCCCTGGGAATGAATAAGAAAATTACCGCACAAGTGAAAGTAAAACTACAGGTCATGTAATTTTAGGACAGTTTATCTGGTACAGTTACTGTTGTAGTCTTCATTTGTTAAAGTGTAAAAGGCCTCAAATATTCCTCTCTCTTGTTCATTGCCCCTTTGTTCCTTCCATTGCCAATGCCAAAGAGTGCCTGTTCTTACTCTCCCACAGATCTATCAGATTACTAGTTCCATCCAGTACTTTCTCTGCTGATCCCACCTCCACTGCTTTCTCAGGCAGAGGGTTTCAAAGTTGCACAACACTTTGAGAAAAAGCAAGTTATACTCATCTTGGTCCTAAAAAAGTGATCCATTAATTTTTAAACAGTGTCCCCTGGTTCTGGACTGATCCACAAGAGGAAATATCTTTCCATGTCCACCTTGAAAAACTGTTCAGGATCTTATACACTTCAGCTCACCTCTTACTTTTCTAAACTTCAGTAGAAACAAGCCACCTGGCCCAACATTTCTTCATAAGACAACCCACTCCTTACCAATCCAGTAAACCTCCTCTGAACTGCCCTAAAGTCATTCTTTAAATAAGCAAACCAAAACCACACACAGTATTTGAAATGTGGTCTCACCAATGCCTCGTGTTTTTAGGCAGTTAAGTGGCCGTCGTTGAGCATCCACCATGATTTTTCAAATTAATTCGGGGAATGTGTGCATCATTGACTAGGTCAGCATTTATTGCTATCCCAAATTTTGCTGGAGAAGCTCTAGTAAGCTGGCTTGCCTTCCTGCACCGTTGCAGGTAGGCACATCCATAGAACGTTAGGCACGGATCTCTGGGATTTTGACCCGGTGACAGGGAAGGATCAGCAATATAGTTGCAAATCACGATGGTGTTTGTGGCTTGGAGGGGAGCTTGCAACTATTGATGTTCCCATTTGATTGCTGCCCTTGTTCTTGTAAGTAGTAAAGGTCTCAGATTTAGAAGGTGATGACTAAGGAGCCCTGGGTGGGTAGTGCATTTAATCTTGTACACACTGCTGCCACTTTTCAGTGGTGGAGCAAGTGAGCATTGAAAGTATTAGAGAGAGTTGCCTTCTCCAGGATGGTGTTGGGCTTCTTGATTGTTGATGGAGCTGCAGTTGCCCAGGCAAGTAGAGAGTATTCCTTGTGGACAGCCTTTAAGGAATCAGGAGGTAATTCGTTGTCACAGAATTCCCAGCCTCTGACAAACTCTTTTAGCCATAAAATTTATATAGCCAGTTCAGTTCAGTTTTGATCAATGGTAACTCCCCCTATCCCCCATGCTGTTAATTGTAGGAGATTCATCGATGATAATGCTGTTTAATGTCAAGGGGTGATGGTTGGATTCTCTCTTGATGGTCATTGCCTGGCACCTGTCTGGCACAAATGTTACTTGCCACTTATCAGTCTAAACCTGAACGTTGTCCAGGTCTTGCTGCATTTAGACACGCATTGCTTTGGTGTCTGAGGGGTCACAAATGGTGCAGGATGTTGTGCAATCATCAATAACCAAACACACTTCTGACTTTATGACAGAGGGAAGGTCATTTTATTCACTTGCTTTTTTAAATTCATCCACAGGATGAGGGCATCGCAGGCTAGGCCAGCATATATTGCCCACCCCTAATTGCCCAGAGGGTAGTTAAGAGTTAACCACATTGCTGTGGGTGTGGAGTCACAAGTAGACCAGTCCAGGTAAGGATGGCAGTTTCCCTCCCTGAAGGACATTAGTGAACCAGATGTTTTTTATCCAACATTCGGCAACAGATTCATGGTCATCATCAGGCTCTGAATTCCAGACCTTTATTGAATTCAAATTCCACCATCTGCCATGGTGGGCCCTAGAACATTACCTGGGTTTCTGGATTAATGGCCCAGCGATAATACCACTAAGCCATCACCGCCAACCCCCCCCCTGGTTGGCCCAGCATTTATTGCCCATCTCTAGTTGCCCTTGAGAAGATGGTGGTGAGCTGTCTTCTTGAACCGCTGCAGTACATGTGTTGCTGGTACACCCACAATGCTATTAGGGAGGGACTTCCAGCATTTTGACCCAGGGACACTGAATGAACAGCGATAAATTTCCAAGTCAGGATGGTGAGTGGCTTGGAGGGGAACTTGCTGTTGGTGGTGTTTCCATGTACCTGCTGCCCTTGTCCTTCCAGATGGAAGTGATGGTGGGTTGGAGGGTGCTGTCGTAGGATCTTTGGAGAATTTCTGCAGTGCAGAAGTATCTGAAGACAGTTAGGTCTAGGAGTCAACCCTCAGGAACTCCTGCAGAAATGTCCTGGAGCCGAGACAACTGATCTCAAACAACCACAACAATCTTCTTTTCTTCTAGATGTTACTTCAATCTGAAAAAGGTTGCCCCTTTAATTCCCAGACACCAGTTTTGCTTGGGCTCCTTGGTGCCACATTTGGTCAAATGCTGTCTTAATGTCAAGGGCAGTCACCTCTTGAGTGTTGGAGCAGGGAGTGAGCCTGAGTAGGCCAATCAGCCCCACAAGCCTATTCCACCATTCAGTATGATCATGACTGATCACCCAACTCAGCGCCCAGTTCTCACTTCCTCCCTAAACCTTTGACCCCTTTCACCCTAAGAATATTATCTGACTCCCTTTTTGAAAACCTTTCATGTTTTGGTCTCAACTCCCCACCACCCACTCACTTTCGATGAGGAATCTCCCCACTCTCAATAAGACTTTCTGGGTGCCCTTTCACAGGGGCATGCTTAAGTTTCCATTAAATCAGTGAGGCACCACTGGAATGGGGCGGCCTCGGGTATCATGGGTGTCAATTGACTGATGATATCCCACATGTCAGCATCTTCCAACTTAATCAGGGAAGTTTGCCACTGATTGGATACTGACTCAGCGTCTCTCCCACTGTGACAGTCTGCATTAAATCTTTGTCTCTCGATAATTAATCAGTAAACATTTAACTGCAAGCAAAAGAACAGAGTGTGCAAAATAATATTTACAGACCCATGCAGGTTCAAACAACAAAACAGGCTTTTCTGTGTTGCAGTGAAACAAAAAGTGTAGAACGTTCTCAGTCTCTTTGCACTCACTATCTATATTGATTAAAAAAACTCTAATATTTGTATTTTTGTGTGACTTTAATCACTGCCAAAGAATTTGTAATTCAGTTTATAAATTATTTTTTAAGAACTGAAATGGTTTCACATTTACTTCTTTAAACTGGGTTTTGAAGTTTCATGCTTGGCAATGAATAATGTAACAGGCACTTGGTTGTATTGAAGTTCGAATTTAGAGTTTTTGCTCAGATTCTAAATAAAGAATGTATTTTAAAAGTACTGTTGTGTACCTTTTTTTTTAAATTTCATTGTACTTTGCCAAAAAAAAGGTGATAAGCGTGCTCTGTTTGAAAACTGTGAAACTTTTATTTTTCAGTATTGTCACTGGCACACAACCCTGACTCCTGTGGCAGTCAGTAAAGAGGCAACCCAGGTGCATAGACCACCAGTACAGACCGCTGAAACACACCTCTCACCAGTCTCTACAAAGCCTTTCCCAGCCACCAACGAGTAACAGAAAGACAGAATTGATCATAATGGGCCAGAATTTGCCGAGAAAGTAACGGCGAGTTTACTGCTACATGCCATTATCAGTGTTCAAATTGTTCAAAGATTTGAGGCTATTTGGAAGGTGTACAGCCATGAGCCACATATTGTCACAAATTGTTGGGGCAGTTTCCATTGCTTCAACATCAGCCCAGGAAAATATGACAGCTTGCCACCCATCTCCCCAAAAGATTCGAGAAATTGCTGTATTTTGCACATTTGTTGCCAATTAAAATCACCACAGAAACACTTAGCAGTGTAAGGACATTTATTAATGGTGCCATTTATGTTTCTGAAGCAGCACTCAATCTCTTCAAATCACTATTCGAACTGTGGAATATCATTCCAGCAGGTAACAAATTGACCTCAACTACTTGTTGTTGCTCTTAACTTTTTCTTTTCTCTCTCTGTCTCTGAATCCAAACTTTCTTTTCGTCTCTTGGTTTGAATATAGGGTGGGAGTTTTTGCATGATGATACATTGGGTGAGGGTTGGGCTTCAGGATCCAAAGGGGCACAGGAAGCCCTGAAATCAGGGCTTTAACTCCACAGTATGCATCTTATTACCTTGACAGGGTCCAATAAGTCAGCTTATTGACAGGCTTGGCTTCTAGCCAGGAGAGGAGCACTGCAAAGGAGCCTGCAGAGTATTTAGCAAACGAGATGAGAGTCCTGAACAAAAAGAGTCCAAAAATACTAAAAAGGGCACAGAAAAAGAGATGGGAACGCATTAATAATGCTACATTATCCTTTGTGCTTCCAGCAGTTGTGTTTTGACAGAAAGTGATACTTTCAAGTTCTAAAATCACAACTAAAAACCACATAGCTCTCATAACGGACTTAGTATGTCTGCTAGCCATCGCCCTAATATGTTCCCTTAAGTGTAAAAGCACATCAGTGCTCTCTGCCTCCTCTTCTCATTGAAAATTAACAACTACATATAACTACAGAGATGATCAGAAATAAAACAAGACATAAATAGAAAATGCTATAAATTGCACAAAATTTACATATATAAAAATATATCAACATCCCCAAAGGCAGAGAAGCAGTTAAGACAAGAATGTTCTTCAGAATCTCCTATGTTCTTGAGCTAACCAAGAAGATAGATTGGCTACTCCCCCCGACCCCCACCTCAAGTGCTGAACCTCTTTATCCTGCTTCTGTGTACTTCCCTGTGTGTGTTAATGTTACTTGTCCCTCACCATTCTCACTTTCTGACTTTCCCATCTATTGTAAATGAAACACATTGGGAATGTGGAGATTAAATGGGGACAAGATTCATCTTTGGTGTGTTGACCCTGCCTTTACTTGGCTACCATTTCAGAGCACAGTGTTCTTTAGGGTAGTGGAGGCTACATCTAACAGACAGCATTGACTGCCCTCTTGCGTGCCATCCTATCCTGTTGCCTTGAATTCTACCAGCGAAACTATCACAAAAGAGTCCGGAAAATCTTGCATACCTTGTTATTGGAGACTGCCACTCTCTCAACTGTCTGGGGGTAAGTGATGATTTGATTGAAATGTATAAGTTCCTGAATGGTCTTGACAAGGTGAATGTGTAAAGGATACTTCTTTTGGTGCATGAGTCCAGAACTAGGACTAGGGGTGTCACTACTTAATGCAGAAACAAAGGATTTTTTTTTTCTCTCTGAGTGTTGTGTGACTGAAGGTGCTAGAGGCAAAATGGTTAAATATTTTTTCAGGTGGAGATAGATAGATTTATGTTAGGCAGGGCAATCAAATCAGGGGATCAATGTTGGCAACACAGATCAAGCATGATGTTACTGAATGGCTGAGCAGGGTTTGAAAGGCCTTATTGTATATTCACACTTTCTCTTTTACTGCAGTCTCTTTAAAGCTCCAGCAACAGCTTGCATTCATAACGTAATAAGCTGCTCAAAAGAGTTATATTTTTATTCCTGACAAAGATAGCTGGCATCAAAGGGCAAGTTTCTGGCTTTCAAATTGTATCAGAGATAGTAGGAACTGCAGATGCTGGAGAATCCGAGACAACAAGGTGCAGGGCTGGATGAACACAGCAGGCCAAGCAGCATCATAGGAGCAGA
>NC_063333.1:137554645-137578974 GCF_021869965.1 Rhincodon typus
GTTCTGTCTCCAAAGTATGGAGGAGACCACATTGTGAGCAGCAAATACAGTAAACTAGATTCAGTGAAGTCCAGGTAAATCCCTGGAAGGTGAGTCTAGAGCCTTATAAGGTGAAGAGGGAGAACGTAAGTGGGCAAGTGCTACACCTTCAATGATGCACAGAAAGATGCCATGAGGGTATGGGGAGGTATTAGGATTGGAGGAGTGGATCAAAGTGTTCTGGAGATAACCATCCCTGCAGAAAGCTGAGAAGGGAGGGGAGGGGAATATGAGGCTGGTGGTAAATATTGGTCTGGTTCATGTATCAGAGCTCCTGATGCTGTTTATGCTCTGGTACTGAGATCTGTCATTGCAGGCTGAACTCAAAGAAAGCCTGCAGTTTATGTAAAGTACCTTCAGCCGAGAGGCTGAACCCATGCAGTTTGGGACCTGCATCTGATCCTCACCATCCGCATTAACCCTGTTCCTCTCTCCCTGGAAGCCTTCAGCTCTGTTGAATGTTTCCGGTTGGAGTGAGGAGTTGCTAGGCTGTGCTGGGTCTCCTTGGTGCAATTTGCCTTAAAACACCCAAACCAGCACAAAAAGTAAAGAAATTTCCAGCACAAATGTTTTGCAGTAGTTTAAAACAAAATCATTCCAAAAGTCAGGCCGCCCACAACACACCACAATGAATTAATCACTACAGTATTGCAAATTTCTGCCCAATTTCAGTTTGACGGCAGGGAGCTAAAATTTAGTGTAGGCAAATTGCACCTTTAAAAAGTTTTCAGTTTTTTAAAAATATACTAATTGTACAGCAGTGCAACTGGTAAATGGTTCTGTATCGTCTTCAAAATGCTCTCAGTTATCAAAGATTGGATTACTCAGAGGTGGTAGATCAGGCAGTCTGATTAAAAATGTTTTTTTTTGTGTGTGAGACAAAGCCATTTTCAACTATTTATTTATCTGCACCAGACTAACATTTTTAAGCACATCAAGGAGTATTTTCAGTATTATATTCCAAAATGCTTCCCAACCCTGGTGATTCATTTAAACCTTTAAAGGGCGAGATTGTAGCTCATTCAAAATCCAGTTAAATAGATTAGGCTGTCTATATCTAGCAAAATGCCATTAATTTTGAACAAAAACGTGAGGAAAAACATGAGTACAAATTTGAGTACATTGATTGTGATCAGAGCGGAAATTTTTCGGTGTCATGTTTTAGGCAGTGAGCGATTAGGATCTGGAATCCCTGTCTGTTGTTGGGGTTGAAGCTGGTTCAATCAAGGCTTGAGTGTAATGAAAACAACAAAAGAGAATTCTGTCATTATTTGAAGAGCCACAAGGAAAAGGAGAGACAGCAGTGAGATTTGCAATATTTTTCTTGGCAGGTCGAATAGCTTCCTTATACACAATCTGTAACTATTCTATGATTTTATGAAACACCAAATTGATTAAGAGAATTATTAATAAAATGTTACTGCTGCACATCACAACAAAGATTGTGAATGCAAATAAAGCGATGAAGGCACAACAGGGTGTCCAGTTCACAGATTTACTGTCAACATATACACAAATACAAGAGTAAGTTTTTGGAATTCTTACAAAGTATTGAAGAAAACATCATTAAAAACAAGGTACATTTAAAATCAGTATGAGATGGTCAAGCGACCATAATGCTGGTGGTATGCAAGCTTATATTGATGAAATTTCCTCTAACCTTCTGCAAGAGAATGGTTTATAGATAGTTCAATTCCTTACTGTACCTGTCTATAAACACCTGACCCATTCAATATTACATACACCCAGCATCTTCATAATCTTCTGCACAGTGCATTACCGAATAGAACTTTTAAAAATAACTTTCTTCCAGCCAGTGAACAAAGTTTGCTACAAGTCACTGGCATGTTATTAAAACACATTTTAATGCACAAAATTTAAAATATTAAAATAGTTCCAAATCTAACTTCCTATTCAGGCATTTTAATGCTAAACAAAAAAGTAAAGCTCTCAATGAATAATTCATAAATTTCAATCCAAGAGTCACTTCACTCATCATTATGATCTCTCTTATTTTAAATAATGGTTGCCATTTCATTTTTTTCCGTCATCGTTAACCAAGGGGAGCTTTTCTGAGCGTCCCAGCCACGGTGAAATCGCCGACAGTTTTATCGTGTGAAATTACTTTGTGTGTGTATGTTGCTGACAGTTATAACGGGGGCGCTTGTCATAGTGGGGGAATTGTAAGTGCTAACCAGTTTCTCTTCTGTTCACGGTTCTGCTGATTCAGTCCTTGCAAGTTGTCACCACACTGCCGAATGTTACTTTTGGTTTTCTGCAAATGAGTTCCAAAGTTTGAGGTTCGATTGAGACTTTAACAAGAAGAATGATTTCCCCAGTTGCACTCTAGTTGTCGCTCTGAAAACTGCTTGCCCAGATCTAATTGGTAAACTTCGAGTCGAGTTGGGGGGGGGGGGACAAAATAACTAAAACAACACTCTTCAGCTGTTCTGGCCTTTCAGGTGCAGATGTTTTGATTCAACAAAGAGATGAATTCTGCAAATATTTGTGCTCCTGACTTGCAACTTCTATGAATGGTGTTTACAAGGACAATGTCCCTGTTGTGTCTGTTTCTGAATGAACAGAGCTGCGTTTCCATATGGTCTGTTGCGGTCTGCTGGCTTCCCTGAGATGCCGTTGGCCCACACAGCCTATATCTTTCATAATTCTCAACAAATCTTGTCGGAATCTAACGCCGAGGAATGCATAGAGGAACGGGTTCAGGCAGGAGTGCAGGAAGGCTATGCTTTGTGTAATCTCGGTAGCAATGTCCACATTCTTAAGCGTCTCACAGTCCGTTATTGTTATATTGGCAGCGTCCATGGCTTTCACGATCATCATGCTGTTGTATGGTAGTTGTGAAAGGACAAAAACGCTCACCACTGTCCCTATCAACTTTATAGCTCGGTGCTTCTGAAAGCTCTTGGCCTGGAGCAGCTTCCAAATGATTGTGGAATAACAGAACAGCATGACAGCAAAAGGCAGGAAAAACCCAACAGTAATCTGCATTGCCAGCCCTGCTACTTTCAGGATGTTCCCAGGATAGTTTGTTGAGCAGCTCTGTTGGCTCTCGTTTTGCGAACTGTAACGAAAGTCGGGGAGCGATAACAATACTGCAGTCACCCAGACCACTAGAGAGATTAGTTTGCTGTGAAGAAATATTTTCTGTTTTGAGACGCGTGCCTTTACTGCTTTTACAATGGCGATGTAGCGATCGATGCTGATGCAAGTCAGCAACAGCATGCAACTGAAGAAGTTTATTTTGTAAAAGCCCCTAACTGTTTTGCACAGGAAGTTTCCAAATATCCATCCGAATCTTGCATCTAGAGCCCAGAATGGTAGAGTGCAGAGGAAGAGGAGGTCTGCAATAGCCAGGTTCAGAAGATAGACATCTGTCATGTTTCTCAATCTCTTGTAAAGAGCATATATCACTACTACCAGAATATTCCCAACGAAGCCTAACAGGAACACAATGGTGTAGAAAGGTGGTGTGAAATGCTGAGCAAACTGTCTAACATCTGATTTCCTGCACATTCCACTTGATTCTTCGTCATAGTCATACAGATGGCTGTAGTCAAGAACTGTTGTAAAGAGAAAGTCTTCATTGCTGCCAATTCCAGTTGTTGTTGAAGCCATGGATGGTGGTCTGTTCTCCTGCAATTGAACAGACTGTTGGTTAACCAGAGTAAACATTGCAGTTAGACACTAGGTTCAAGGGCAGGTTTAATTAAGTAAAAGCTTGCAAGGTTCTTTTCACAAGGGGATAATTTCTTAAGATAATTTTATGAGCAAAGCTTGGGTTGCCAAGGAATAGATTCAAATTTTTGAAATTTGGCTTTAAAAAATGTTCTGCCATTACCAAGAAAAGGGCAACTTAGATCTTGATAGGATTAAAATGTTGCTGAAATTTAGGTCAATCTATGTTTACAGCATCTGGAAATATTCACTAACAAAATGGACTGCAGTAGTTCAAGGAGGCAGCTCACCACCACATTCTCAAGCTCAGTTAGAGGTGGCCCAACCAGCAACAACTACATCGCATAAAGATTTTTTACAAAATCTCTAGCAAAAAATATTCTTTTATTATTATTTGTTCACAGGATGTTGGCTGACTAGGCCAACATTTATTGCCGAGCCCTAGATCTTCCGAGGGCAGTTAAGAGTCAACCACATTGCTGTAGGTTTGGAGTCACATGTGGGTCAGACCAGGGATGGAAGCATTTCCTTCATTAAAGAACATTCGTGAACCAGATGGCTTTCTCCCAACAACGGTTTTATTGGTCTTCATTGGATTCTTAATTCCAGGTATTTATTGAATTCAAATTCTACCATCTGTCCCCAGAACATTACCTGGGTCTCTGGATTAATCATCTAGCAATAATACCATTAGGTCACTGCCTCCCCTAACATTGTCCAATTGACAAAAAGAGTTCATTAATTAAGCAGGGAGGAAGGGTTAAGATGTCATGTCTCTGGGTCTTGAAGGATGGTGGAGTTAAGTTCCTAAAAAGCTTCAATATATAAATGTAAACTTTAAGGAATATTAACAGGTCTTACAGCATCCATGAAGATTCCAATATGTCTCTTCCTCAGGACTCTAAAGAAGAGGTATAAAGGACTCAAAACATTAATTCTGTTTCTCTCTCCACAGATGCGGCCAAGTCTGCAGAGATTTTCTAGCATTCCTGTTTTTATTTCAGACCTCTGGCATCCATAGTTATATGCTCTTAGTCCAAGTAAGCTTTACCTGGGCAGGAAGCAGCACATTAAAAATCTACATTTAAATGAGGACAAATCCAAGCCAGCTAACTCCAACTCCAATAATATTAAACAAAGAACTGTGGATGCTGGAAATCTGAAACAGAAACAGAAAGTGCTGGAGAAACTCAGTGGGTCTGGCAGAATCTGAGGAAAGAAAGCAGAGCTAACAGATCTAGCAATTGTTGTTTTATTTCTAACTCTATTTGCCTAACACCAATGAATTGTAAAATAATGGAACTTATTCTTAATTGTAAGGCGTAACTGATTGAGCCTGAATTTGCTGTAGGGGGGATGCAGCCGCAGATTTGCTTCACAATTTACAACCATCTCATCTGTTTATGGCATATTAATTAGGTGAAGGGAATTTAATCACATACTTGAGCGCACTTATAAATGGCCCTTATAATGCAGTAGTAGTGTCCCTACCTCTGATCTGGGTCCAAGTTCCATATGCTCTAGAGGTGCATAATGACTTTTCTAAATAGTTTGATTAGAAAATATCAAGAGGACTTATAAAGAGAAAGTGGAATTCACTATTTCTACATAAACCCTTATTTTAATTTGCTTTGGTAAATTTCCTTTGGGTTTTTGTCCTGAGTTACAGTGTTCTTTTAAGGGGCTTCCTGGCTTAATTTGGCCTATGTTGGTTCATGGGTTTTCTGACTAACTATAGAGAAAGACTATCAGTGAGGACAGCAGAGGCTGGTGTGCACAATCTCCCAAAGTCATGTTTTAAGTTTAGCATTTTATTACTGTACTCCTGTCATCTTTTAATTTGATCCTATTTGCTTCATTTGAGTTTCTCAAAAGAGAGGTAGTTTTATGGTGCATTGGTAGTGTCCTTACCTTTGGGCTAGAAGGTTTATGTTCAAGTACCACCTATCCAAGGGGTGTATCATAACATGTCCAAACAGGTAGATTCAAATAGCTATAGGATCCTTAATGGTCTTGACAAGGAGAATTTGGAAAGGATCTTTAATAAGAGGGCTCTAATGGTGAAGTCTTCACCTGATGAAGGAGCAGTGTCCCAAAGCTTGTGATTTCCAATAAACCTGTTGGACTTTAAGCTGGTATTGTGTGACTTGTGACTTGATCTCAGGAGACAATGAGAGCATTCATCAGAGAACTGCTGAAACTATATCTACAATCAAGTGGGAATCCAAAATTGGAAGGGTGGTTTTAAACTGGAATCCATATGGAGCAAGTTGGAACAGAGACAGTGGCTGAGAAAGGAGTTGACTGTGGACTTAGTTTTAGCAAACTCATGATCAAACATAATGCAATAAAGATAAATTAAAAGATAAACTAAAATCTTGTAGATGAGAAAAAGTTCCTAGGAGAGAAATAGCAGTGAGCTGAAAAATAGCAAAACTGGAAATCTAAAATAAAAACAAAATACTGGGATCAGTCAGAGATAGTAGGAACTGCAGATGCTGGAGAATCCAAGACAACAAGGTGCAGGGCTGGATGAACACAGCAGGCCAAGCGGCATCATAGGAGCAGAATGGCTGACGTTTCGGGCCTAGACCCTTCATCAGAAAAGGGGGAGGGGAAGGGGGTTCTGAAATAAATAGGGAGACAGTGGGAGGCGGATAGAAGATGGATAGAGGAGAGGATAGGTGGAGAGGAAACAAACAGGTCGAAGAGGCGGGGATGGGGCCAGTAAAGGTGAGTGTAGGTGGGGAGTTAGGGAGGGGATAGGTCAGTCCAGGGAGGACTGACAGGTCAAGGGGGCGGGATGAGGTTAATCACTCAGTTGGGCAACATCTGTGGGAGGAGCACCTGATTAATGTTTCTGACCATTGGCATTTCAGAGTTCTCTCAAAAGGTCAAAAACCAGAAACATTACCTTTGTTTCTGTCTCTTTCTCCACAAATGCTGCCTAACCTGCTGAAGATTTTCAGCATTTTCTCTTTCCTGTTACACATTTGCAGCATCTAACCTGCAGGGTTTTAATTCCCACTTTATGAGCCTGCTATGTTCTCTTTGCTGTGTCTGAGATGGGGACTCAGGGATAGCAACTATACTTTTATGTTGGCTACTATTACATTTCACACACAATATACACAGCTCTGTCTGTACTCGTTTTGAAAAAAAACACAAAACGCTGTACCGTCAGTTCAATGTGGCTAAAAGTAATGGATTTAGAAGTGCATTTAGGATCAACTTTCTCGGCGGAGTTTTCACTCTCTATGAATATACATTTTGGTGCAGAATTTAACACAGCTCATGTGACCTTTATGCCCATTAATTTGAAAATTGAACAATTTTAGAAAGAAATACAGCAGCCAAACAAAAAATAGTGGTGCCTGAAAGATCAAAATGGGATAGTAATTAAAATTGTTTCTTTTGCCCTTCAGTCACGAACCATCCCATTCTGTTGCATCTTTCCCTCAAATGAAAATGTCTAGCTACTACTGGTTAAAACAATAAATTAAATCCATTGTAATCATTTGCCTTGGAATTGTCCAAATATAATCAAAATATAAACCAAAAACTTGACATGATCTTCAGGGAAATCCAACTACAATTAGCATGACTTTTTGATGTCCAAATTTTTGCATTGTACTAAAACACCCAAAGAGGTTCTGATGTACTTGCATTTCCAAGTCACTGAAGATTATACCAAGAATCACCGAAAGAATTGTCAGGTCTCATTCCATGAATTCATTAGCGGATCAGTGAAGCCAAGGTTATATGTATATTTTAACTAGGCTTTCACAAAAGCTAGGGCTACCAGTCAAGGGGACTCTGAGGAAATTCATTCCCTTTAACTGAAAAAGAGAGACATACTGTTGAGATTTTCGTCTTGCCCCTATCAAGATGAATGCAAGAATGCCAAATTTCAAGCGATCACAAGAACTTATATGCTGGATAGATCTCCCTTTAATATTCATGCAAACTAGTTTGGCTTCGTACTGATGATAATCTTGCAAAGATGTAAATCTTGTGTGAAGGTTTATTCTGATTCCATCAAAGTAGAAATTACCTCCTGCCGACAATCTCGCTCCCATTAAATGAGTCTGCATTTACACTAAAGCTGCAGAGTCAATGGAAATTGTTTTACATCTACAGTATAGCTACACTCTAAATACACTGTGTAAATAACCCATGCCCATACAGGTACCTGATCAAATGAAATGGCCAGAGAATGACCAGAACAAAGGTAATGCTGAACTAAACTATTACAGTAATATTTTCTGTGCACTGTTTCAAAATATCACATTTTCATCGTAGCACTGTGTGCGTGCTTATCTTAAACAATAGATGCAGACCACTTTAATCCACATCATCACTGCAGTTAAACGCTATAGCAATTTTTTTTGTAGATTGGTGCTCAGTTAGGGTGGTTTTCAGTTAAACGTTGTATTTTTGTCATTCAAACCACTGTCATACAAAGATTTATAACCAGTCAGGTGCAGAGTTTATGAGCACAAGCCACAAGTTAACCACATCCTGAATGCTCCCTGACACTCAAATCACCACATTGCGCATTGCATAACGTAAACAAGAAAACAGGCCAAGTCCAGCTTTGAAGATTTTTTTTTGTCTCACCTTTATTTACGTCTGTTTTCAACATGGTACCAAGACAGAAATTGTAAATTTTTTTTAAAAATCCATCCATTTACTGCTCTTTCTGATTTCCAGGTAGATCTTAATTGAATCTGTCAGTGGGCCTATGAAAAACAGGTGGGGCATTACAGGAACATTACAACAAATAGGAACAGGAAGAGGACATTCAACCCAACAAGCTTGATCTGCCATTCAACTAGATCATTTCTGATCTTCTACCTGAACACTATACTCAACCCTATCCCTATATCCCTGATCACTTTAATATTTAGAAACTGATCAATCTTTCTCTTGAATATACTCGATGTCTGATTCTCCACAGCTCTGTGGGCTAGAGATTTCCAAAGATTCACTAGCTTCTGAGTGAAGAGCTTGCTCCTTGGTTCAGTCCTAATGGCTTGTCTGACTGTTTCCCCCGATTTTAAATAGACCGATTTCGGGCTTATATGCTGCAAAGAAGACACCAACATTATAGCTGCACTCTTTATGTTTCTCCAATGCCAAAATAAGTTTCTCCATGGATTCAACATTTGTTTCAGCTCCGTCCTTTAAAGAACACAATCGATGTCAGTCCTGTTAGATTCTCCAGCCTTCCAGATGGCAAACTGCCGCAATTGTTTCAATTATATGGCTGAACAATCTATTTCCTTTGTTGATTGCTCCTCTCCAGTACTTGGACATGTTGAGCATCAACTGTAAGGCACCTAGATATTTCACATCTTCAACCTTAACTACTTTAGCACTGCTGATGGATTACACTGTGGCAAACATTACCCCTTTTGTGTGCGCCACTTTATTCTTAGAGATGACACCAGCCATTGTTGCTTCCACTTACAAACTTTGCGCAACTCATTTCATATTCCTTGAGCCATTTCTTCAGAAGCAAAATGTCCCTCCTTATGTTTTTTACTGTCTGCAAATTTGAAGGATTCCCATTGAGCCTCCAAAATGGTATTGGTATACCAAAATGGTATTGAAGTAAATGCCTCCACATCAACCATGGGAGTTACCAACTGAATGACTCTTCCACCTTGATCTTGCCTCATATTGAACCGTTATGAGCTTGTCCTTTAGCCTGTCATGTTGGTAAGATTACCATCATGCTCGATGTAGTTTTTCAACATTGTTACTCAGTGATGCTGTTACCTTGCTATACACTGTCTTGCAATTTCATTTTCCCGTTGTACAATGTGGTTTACTCTTGCAGTATGGCAGAGTCAGGGCTATTGTATATAAATGACCCAAAGTGAGGTATAAAGGGCCTCATTTAAAAGTTTGCTAATGATGCAAAATTCAGAAAAGTAGTGAAAAATGAGAAGCCAGTACGCTGAGGACATAGTCAGATTTGGTAAAATAGATGCACAAGACTCAAGGCGGACTAAATTCAATGCAAAGAAATGTGGTAGAAGATTTTAGAAGTAAAATGATGAGAATTATCTTGAATAAATGGTACAATTGTAAAAGGGGTACAGGGACAGAGAGACCCGAGGCTGGATTATACGCAGCGTGCCACAGCAGGAAATATGGTGGCCAGGCCCTTGCAATCATGGGAGAGAGGCCCCATGTTGGTTACCCAGCAGTGGCAAAGCCTCTGACTACCCACCCCCGTCCCCCCTTCTCAGATAAGTCAGAGGGTGGGGCAAGGGCTGACCTAGGATTCCCCACCATGGGCTGTGGGATGTCAATTAGGCTCAATAAGCATCTAATTGGCACACTTAGCCCCGTGTCCTTCACAATTTAATGGTGGTTCAGGGACTAAATGGAGGCTGTAAAGGTCTCCCACACCTTTAGAGGACCAACCAACAAATCATACCGGATTCTCCAGTGGCTTCTCAAAATGGGCAGGCAGTAGTGCTTTGCAGTTGGCCACTCTCTGCTCGGTTAGGAGACCCAGCATTAGGCAGGGAGGTGGCCAATGAAAGCCATCCCCTGCCATTGCCTCATCCCTCCCTTCTTTCCCTTTTCTGTAGCTCCCATTCCTGCTTTCACTCACCTTTCGTCTGGGATCCAACGATGACCATGGACACTGTGTCACTTAAAGCCACCACTCCAGCTGGCACTGGTGGTATGAGGAGCTACCATCGTCTGACTAACCAGCAGCTCTCGGGAGACAGCCTGGCACCTCAGTCACCGGGGCAGGCTCAATCAGACCACATGGATAGTGTTTAGTCATACCTTGTCCACAGAAATAGCTGGGAATTGATTCTCCAACCAGTGGGCTAGACTACTAGATTCTGGCCGAACAGAATCCCAGGCTCTGGTGTCACCAACATCAATCTTTGAAGGTGACAGGACAAATTGTGAAGGTCGCTTAAAAAATAAAATGCCTACTGCCTCCTGGGCTTTATAAATAGAAACATCACTTACAAAACCTTTAAAATCACTGCTTATACCTGAGAAAAATTCAAAGCCAATATTGATTGATCGTTGTTAGGTAAAAGTGTAGAACTGGGCTGGCAGATGGAGTTTAAAATGAAAAGATCCGCCATGAGTTAATGGAATGGCAGGACAGGTTTGAGGGGCTGAATGACCTCCTACATTTCAGCGATGACTCACAACACAGAAGCAAATTGAATAAGATTCTCCATGTAAGTAAGATTCTTCAAACTTTTTTTATCTCAAATCTCTGTGCCTTTTAATTGTATTCAGCCTATCCAGTGAAAAAATCTATTGATGTTTTTGAGACTATAATTTCATAAACTTGGATTCCTCCAGCTCCGTGAAAAAGAAACAGCCTTTCAAAACGCTCTTCATAACATGAACCCTTGTCTCAGGATAACTTCCAACTAAATCCGTTCTTTGGCCATTTCATTTTGGTGTTTTCTTTTCAAGTATGTCATAAAAGCCCCAATTTCTTGATTATCTTTCTTCCTAAGAACTGAAAGTATTTTGTTACCAGATGGTTTCAAGAATGAAAAAGATTAATCAGTGATTTTTGCCTCATGAGCATTTTCACATATCGAAGGGATTCCAATATGAGCGCTGCTCACTCAAGTTTACCATCGGCGACACACATTCCCCAAATCCATTTCTTTCTCATCCTGTAGAGTCAGTTAGAGTACGACCAGGTAGTAGTGTGCAAATTACAAAACATACCTCAAAAACCCAGTCTTAGTTAGACCTGAACTCTTAGAAAAGTTGAGAAAAGTTACTCAACTTAACAAACGTTTTCGATTGAGAACCTCAGCAGGTCTGGCAGCATCTGTGGAGAGAGAAAGCAGAATTAACTCTTTTCGAGTCCAGTAACGCTTTTTCAGAACAGTTCTGCAGAAGGATCACTGGACATGAAACGTTAGCTCTGCTTTCTGTCCACAGATGCTGCCAGACCTGCTGAGTTTCTAAAGCAATTTCTGTTTTTTTTTTGTTTCACATCTCCAGCATCTGCAGTTCTTTGTTTCATTTTAAGCGCTTTTGATTGCTCTGTTAAAAATACCTGACCATCTCAACGTAACCCTCAATCCATTCTTTCAGCAGAAATGTATGGAGCTGAGCTAAAGATCATGATAAGAAGGAAAAGTACGCTGATGGCAGATGTTAGGTGGGTAATACAGTGGAGAGTCAGGCTGAATTGAAACGTTCTGAGGACTGATCAGAAAGCAAATGAGAGAAGTAAAGAGAGGCTATGAGTAGAAGCTAGCCTAAAAGGGAATACCAAAATAGTGAATGGAAAGAGTAAAAGAATGTTAATAGGAGGATTAGAGTCGAACCAGCCAAATGGGGACTTACATGGAGCTGAGGTATAAAATGTAACTTTGTATCTGCATTCACAAAGAAAAAAATGTGTCGCCTAAGCCACAGTAAGAACAGGGAAAAAAATATACTAGAAGGATCTGACTTTGATAAGAGACAGTATTGGTAGGATGTCTGTATTTAATGTTGGTAACAGCAACAGGATAAGATGCATCCAAGGATACTGAGGGAAGTGAAGGTGGAAATTGTTGAAGCATATATCACACTTTCCCAGTACTCCTTAGACTCAGGGATGCACCAGCCCCTGGTTTGAAAAGTGTAAAGGTAAGCCAGTCAGAGACAGACCAGTCAATTTAGCTTCAGCGGTGGAGAAACTTCGAGAAACAATAATTCAGAACAGCACGTTTGGCCACATGACCAAATGTGGGTTAATTATGGGAAACCAGCACAGATTGGTTATGGGAGAAAAGTGCTACCAGAGAGGGTTGATGATGAGGGTGGTGCAGTTGATATGGTACATGGACTTTAAAAGGCATTTGATACAGTGTTGTGGACTTGTGAGATAACTTATAAAAGGGGCAGTAGCAAGATGGGTACAAAATTGGGACAGTGGCAGAAACAGTGAGGTATTGGTTAACGGATATTTCTTGAGCAGGAGGAATGTTTGTTACTGAAGATCCCCGGGGATTAGTGTTGGGTCCCTTGTTCTTCCTTATATATATTAACATTCTAGATCTCAATCAACAGGGCACCATTTCAAAAGTTACAGATAAAATGAAACTCGGAAGCATTGTGAACTGTAAGGAGGACAATTTAGAATTTCAAAACCACCTAAACAAGTCAGTGAAATAGGCCAACAAGTGGCAGATTAAATTCAAGGCAGAGACATTTTGAAGTGATTCATTTTGACAAGGACTGCACAAAATAAGGAGCACCATTCTAAAGGGGCTACAGGAGCAGAGTAGCTTGTAGTGGAAATGTGCATAAGTCATTGAATGTGACAGGGCATGTTGAGAGAGCAGTTACTACAGCTACAATATCCAATATTGTTTGGTTCATAGGATCTCTACAGTGTGAAAGCAGGCCATTTGGCCCATCAAGTCGACACCAACCTTCCAAAGAGCAGCCCACCCAGACCAACCCCCATCCTATCCCTGTAACCCTGCATTTCCCATGGCTAATCCACCTCATCTGCACATCCCTAGACATTGCGGGCAATTTAGCATGGCCAATTCACTTAACCTGCGCATGTTTGGACTGTGGGAAGAAACCGGAGCACCCGGAGGAAACCCACGTGGACATGGGGAGAATGTGCAAACTCCACACAGACAGTTACCCGAGGCTGGAATCAAACGCAGGTCCCTGGCGCTGTGAGGCAACAGTGCTAACCACTGAGTCACTGTGCTGCCCCTAGGGGTATAGAGTACAAGAGTTAAGGGATTATTTTGAACTTGTATAAGATACTAGTTTGGCCTCAGCTAGAGAAATCCATCTGGGTGTCCCACCTTAGGAAGGAAGTGAAAATATCAGATAGGGTAAAGAAAAGATTCATGAGAATGGCTTCAGGGATGAGGAATTTCAGTTATGAAGAAGACACATTGAAGAATTGTGTCTGTTTTTCCTTGGAGAAAAGAAGGCTGAGAGACGATTTGATTGAGGTGTTCAAATTAGGAGGGACCTGGACAGAGTAAATAAGGAGAAAAGAATTGTGAATGAGACAGCACAAATTTAAATTGATTTGCAAAAATTACAAAAATTATTTGAGGAAAAAAAACCTTTTCACACTGCGATTTGTTGAGGTCAAGAATACACAATCTAAGAGTGTGGTAAAGGCAGGTTCAATCATAATATTCAAAAGGAAGTTAGATAGCTAAATGAAAAAGAAGATTGTGTAGGGTTATGGGATAAAGGGATCAAATGCATTACTCATTTGGATAGCTGGAGCAAACAGATGGGCCAAATGGCCTTACTCTATGTTGTAACAATTTCATCTTGTTGCTGGAAGATACATTTTATCAAAACTTTTCATCTTACACGTATCAGGACATTTCACAACAGTGCCAATTCATGAGGAAAACAAACATTTATATTGTATAAGAGAGTGCTAGTTAGGTAGCCAGTGGACAATAATTGGTAGAGACATTGCCATGAAGACCACACCCAGTAATGGGGATTGACAAATAACTTCCAGTCTTTGTTTAAATTTTAAACCCAGCGAATTGACTGATTAATTTGGGTACTGTCCTGAAAAATGAACCAGCGAATGGCTATCACTTAGTTTATCGAGTTGAAACAGTTGCAGTGGGCATACATCTTCTTTCTGCCTGCAAAAGACAGGGTCCTATACATTAGTATATGTACCTTCCAGTCCATGTACATGTGCCACACCACAAGCCCAACCCACAGTCCTAATTTTGTTGTCAGCATAATTCCTTGCACACATGTCCAACAGCAGAATTACATCTAATATTAGGCACTTCATTGCAAGTTTTGCAGGTTGGCTGGGGATGGTCAGTATCTTACTTGTTGTGAACAGCCTAAAGGATATGCTGTTGATATGATTTACCAATCTTTGGGACATACAACCTACATTTCTGGTGTCACATCAGCACTAAAATTCATGTACTTTATTGATTTATGAGATAATTATTGGCTTTTCCCTTGAATTGGCATTCTTGCAAATTATCCTGATGAATGCAAGTTTCAGTTTCAATAAAATGTATCCTTTTTTAGCAGCTCACAAACTGTGTACTACCAAATGATAATTCTTTATTACTTTATTCAGACCCATTAATGTTTACGCTGCAAACAAAACTTCCTCCTGCACCTAACTCCATCACTACATCCTTCTGTTCACTTTGCTTTAATCTAAATTCCTCTAAATGAATCCATGCTATTTGTCTCCCTATGGTAGTGAGTTCCTGATTAAGGATACAGAACTTTCTCTAAATTCTCAATAGTTTTGTTCAGAACTATCTTAAATTTATGGCCTTGATCATTGGTCTCTTCTACAAGCATCTTCTCAATATTTCTTCATTAAACCCCTTCATTGTCCTGATGTCCTCTAGTTAATCACCCCACAGCCCTCTCTTTCCACAAAAGATGCCTAAGTTCTTCATTTTCTCCCAGTTGGTATAACCACTCATTTCTGGTGTAATCTTTAAACATCTTCTTTGCATTATAAGTAGTGAAAGAATCAAGTCTTATATGTGAGACAGTTCTGACTGAATTAACTCATTGTTCCTCCTTTCAAATGTTATTCTAGATTTTTCCATTTTTGTCTGGGCTATTCATTTTGATGAAGCCCATTCCAAATTTTTGTTTGGATTAGATTAAGTTGTGTCATAATATTTAACCTCAATATTCTGTCCCTTTAGAAGCCACATCTGACTTCCTTCCCCTACGTAGAATATATGTTGTCAAGCTCCTCAAGCTTCTTTGACCATGCAGTTTGATGAAGATACGATTTATGTCTTACCTCTATCCACCTGCCTCAGTTCCATTATCTTTAATACCCTTTCCGACAGCCACAGCTTTACATTATCTGCTATTGTGGGTTTCTCAAGGCTCCTATTCCAATTCACTAGTCCATGCTTAAATCAGGTAGAATACTGCAGATGGGGATTAAGCAGTCTCTACCTGGAATTAGGCTAGTTCTACTCCAACACTCTTGCTGATGGGAGATTGGAATCAACTCGTTCGAGCTGGAAATTGAAATGTGAACTAGGCGTGTCTGAGGAGGTATTGACAATTGGCTGGCTCATTAATATCAGAGTGGGCTAAGATATTCCTGCTGGATTACAAGCAGTGAAGCAGTCAGGGGCTAGGAAGGGTCCATGCTGATCACATAATGAGAACCTTACCACTGCTCAATGTTAGTTAACTGTACAATTTTACCTGGGTACTCCTGAGTAGTAATTCCATGCATGTTTGACAGACCCTAAAACAAGTTGTTGCATACCTGTGTCTTCAGACAATATGAAATGAGTGGGAAAATAAGTGGAGAACAACTCACAAAGAGTCCGCAAGGGGATATAGACAGGATAATAGGCTATATTATGGCAGAAGGAATATTGAATCAAAAATCATAAGGTTATCACTTTGGAGAAGAGGTAGAAAAGCAGAATAATATTTAAAAGGAGAGAGACTCCTCAGTGGTACAGAGGGAATTGAGTGTTCTCTACATGCATCACTAGAAGTCAAAATCTAGAATGCAAGCCTTTATTGCAACTGGTACACTGTAGAGGGCCTTAGTGAGACCACATCTAGAGTACTGTGTATAGATTTGCTGTCCTCATTCAAGAAGGGATATATTTGCATTAAAGGCAGTTCAGGATAACTCTAGGATAACTTCTGTGAACGAGGTCACCTTCTGATGAAAGGTTGAGCAAGTTGATCCTGGAATTTAAAAGAATGAGATGTGATCTTGCTTAAACATATAAAATTCTGAAAGGATTTGACAGAGAGGATGTTGAGAGGATGTTTCCCGCCATCAGAGAATCTAGAACTAGAAAGTGCAATGAGAGGTTTCCCATTTAAAAAGGAGGTGAGGAGGAATTTCTTCTCTTGGAGATACATCAATGTTTGGAATTCCCCATCTCAGAAAACAGTGGAAACTGGCTTATTGCAACTATTAAGAGTCAGATGATTGGTCTATGAGGGAATGGGGTGTCAGCAGGAGCTCAAACTGAGACCACAAACAAATCAGTCATGATCTTATTATGTTGAGGGACTAAACAGCCTCCTGCACCTATCCTTTGTGTGTTTTTTCATGCCTGTCTCTGGGAACAGTGTGCCCTTTATATCAAAGCATCCTCTCCTTATTAGTCATTCTGTACTTTGGCTTGAATACAAATGTAGATTTGCACATTTATCAAACAGCCAGAGCCCAGTTTAAAGTGTGACACCACCTGCAATATGGGGAAACATTATTCTGTGCCTAACATTAAAAAAAATCCATGCACAATCTGAAAAATAGGCTGAAATGGAATTGTCCCCAGGAATTGTTGAGGGAACATAAAGCATGAAATGAAATAAAAGAGAGGAAAGACATGTGTGAAGATCTATTCTTCCTAACATCAAAAAGAAAATCAATCTGATTCCATCTGGAAGAAAGTATAAAAATAAAACTATAAATATATTTGAGCATGGAGACTGGACCAGCTCTTCATTGCTGCTTTGCATTTCTCAGTCATTGTTAAAAGTGGGTCAGAAATGATAGCATGTACTATGATGTTGCCTCATCATTAAACCTCTATGGTTAGAGTAAGGTATCAGGGCCAGAATGGATAGAAAGCAAGCTGCAAAACAGGAAACAGAGTGTCGGGGTTAAAGCTAGTTATTCAACCTGGGTAATAGAGGTGTTCCATAGGGATGTGATACTGCGGTTGTCATTTGCATGAATAATTTGGATTTGACAATCAGAAGGACAATTTCAAAATTTGAGGCTGACACTAAACTGGGGGCACAACTAATACTTGAGGGGAAGGAGATACAAGATAAGAAGACGGTAATAAATTTGCAGAAGTGTGTAAGTGACGAATGAATTTGCAAAAAGATACGGGCAAGTCAGTGCAGGAGTTCACACACATCCAGGTGAATAAAAGGGAAAAGGAGCAAGAGCGAGACATGAATTAAAAGACGGTTAACAAAACCATATATAATGCAAGCAAAGCTCTGGGGTTCATTTCTAGAGGTGTACAATTTTAAAACAGAGAAGTTATGTTAAACTTCTGTGAAATCTTGGTTTGACCATGCCAACACATGGGTGCCAGACGCTGTGCAGAAAATCATTTATATGATGATAGCAGAGCAAAGAGGCTCTATCTCTCAAAAAAGACTGAAATGTACAATAGTAGAAGGCTCATATGAACCATTAAAGCAGGTATAAAAATGGCCTGTGTCTGAGTTTTTAATTCTTATTGAAACAGCTTCCTGAAATGTATAAAATCCTGAGAGGACATGACAGGGGTGAATGTTAAACAGATATTTCTCCTCACTGGAGAGACTGAAATTAGGGGTCATGTTTTAAAAATAAGAGCTGTCCCATTTAGATGGTGATGGGGAGATTCTCACTCACTCAGAGAGTCTTAAATCCATGGAACGGTTTCCTTGGCACACCTCCCCATCCCCACCCCCCAACCCCAGAGAACAGCAGACGCAGGATCATTGAATATTTTCCAGGGCCAGTTAGATATCGGGTTGATTGACAAGGGAGCTAAAGAGCATTTGGAAAGACCTTGGTGTGGAGGTCACAATCAGATCATCCCTGAACAGGCTCGAGGGTCGAATGGCCTACTGCTGCTCCTAATACCTATATATATGCATATATCTCTATCCCTCCACACAACATCCAAACCTTCCTTCACCACCATTCAGCGTTTACTGGAAGAGCCTGTGCCTTCTTGCAGACCCACACAGCTCTCACTGAACATACTCACCCAGCGGGAAAATCCAAAATATTCATTCTGCTCTCAATGCAGTGGTCATAGCTTGGAAGCTTGAATGAGCTCCCAAAACTGGTTTCCACTCGGGGTTTTTTTTTAATTCCAGAGAAAAGGAAATTAAAGGCATTAGAATCATGATTTCATTTTATGAAATCTCCTCAATTGGTTTAAGGGTGGACCCTGATCCACAGAATCTCCTGATGACCATTGTAGAGACTATGGCAGCAAATTCCTTGGAAAAAATGACCCACTGTTTGTAAGAGAATGTGCCTGCCCCATAAAAATTATGCAGTGAGCACGTCTCTTCTTCTGTGGAAAATCACAGAAAATTGATTCTCTTACAGATTTATAAACATTCCAGCGTCATGTCTCATTCCACTCTGCTGCTGAGTCTCCACACCTTGCATTATCCCACAAAAGAAGAATTAATGGATTTTACCTTATCAAAAGTTTGTGACCTAGAATTGCACAGTTAGAATATCCCCCACACAGAGTCATGCAGCACGGAAACAGACCCTTCGGTCCAACCAGTCCATGCTGAATATAATCCCAAAAAATCTAGTCTCACCTGCCTGCTACATATCCCTCCAAATCATTCCTATTCACGTACTTATCTAAACGTCTCAAGAAATGTTTCATTTTTTTCAGCTTGACTTTTGTTTAGTCCTGGAGAGTTGAGGCTCGTTAAGTTACAAATAAACACAACACAAAATGCAATCTCAGTGATATTAATGCCACAGGTTTCAGTCAACAGGCCTGACCGAGAGCAGTACTTTGAGAAATGGTTGTTACCTTCAGGCCTTGCTCCAACCTTTGTGTGCTGCTGTTTCTGAATTGGGTCTTCTGCAGCACGCTATGCCGATCACTGCCTCTGACAGCAAAATGGGTCCTTTAGATTTATCTTCAGCTCTTTTGTTTGAATTCCCCACTTCGGCTAATGGGATTTTTAAAACGCTGATCAGCTACAATAACTCTGTCAAACCTATCTTTCGAATTTATGTGCTTAGAATTGACCACAGCATGTGACGGCAGTTCTGAACCACAATAAGACTGTCCTTCCTTTGCTTTTACTTCAAGCTGTTTCACTACAGTACAGCTGCACAAAGTGTGAGGGCTCATAATCTGACACAAGACTAACTAGCAAAAGCTGACAGGTTCTGATACCACCTACAAAGTCCCATATTTTGGAATGACTTTAATTTAGAATTCTGAATTTCCGTGTTATTTTCAGCATGGTGCAGATGTTACCTAGCCCTTGTGCTGAAAATACTGAAGAAACTTGTTCCTTAATACATCCGGGTATGTTTATGCTAGTGTTAGGAGGTCCTGTGGCTCAGTAGGTAGTGTACCTACCACTAAGCCAGATGCTCCAGGTTCGAGTCCCAGTCCAGATCCTGATGGCCAAGAAAGATCTGTTCGTAACACAAGCATCGACCTGCAATTCCTTCCAGCATATGTCAACAGCAAGTGATAAGAGTGAGAGAGATTCATAATCACCCACATGATGGAAAAGAAAGCTAAAGCCTCCATCATCACTGCCCACAGTTCCAGGTAGCAGGATTCCCATCAAATTACTTGTACAGGAACCGAGACTTGCTGTGTGATCTATAATACACCACCATTTGGCACCAAATACAAATTTCCTCAATCTGTTAATAATGCAAATATTAATCTTTGAAACCCCTGAGGATACATTTACAGAATTTGACTTTTTTAAGTGCACAGATGTTCCCTGTATTTATGCTGTTTTTATAGTCACTGTGATTGTAGCAGTGCCTCACCTGAACAAATGAAAGAAGTGTAAACTTGAATTAGCAATTTGCAGAGGTCACCGATTTTACTTGTTGATTACAGGCTCTTCAGTAACTTATTTTAAATCCAAAGGCACAAGTTGTCACAATGGCTAATAACTATTACTTAACTGTCAATTCCAATTATAACTACCTACTGAGTTCCAACTGCATATAGTTGGAACATATGGCCGTATTAAAATTAATGCATATCCATGTCACCTATTCAAAACGTGATTACAATGATTCAATCCCAACTCATTTCTACAGAGTACACCAAACTTAATACCATAGTGCAACTGAAACATAAGTAAACATAACTATCACATTTAGTGAAGCCAATTTTAGCTGTGTGCTTGTGAATGAGCTTCAAGTTAGTTAAAATCTGCAGCACCAAAACAGATCATTCAGCCCATTTGGTCAAAAAGCCACAAAAGATATTTATGCTCCACACCTCCTCATTGAATTCTCCCAGCGTATCATTCTATTCCTGTCTTCTTCACATACTTATTCAATTTCTCCTTATAGGTGACTATGTATTTAGCTTAAATATGCCTTGTGGTAGAGAGTCCCACATTCTCATCTCATAATGTGTAATAGACTAATGAATTTGCACAATAACTGCTGGAGAAGGTATGGAGGAAATAAAGACTTTTTAATTCCTTCTTGGGAGGTGGCTGGGCCTGTATTTATTGCCCATCCCTAGTTGCATTTGAGAAAATTAAAAGTTTGTATACATGTACAAACCGATTCAAGAACAGCTTCCTCCCTGCTGTTATCAGACTTTTGAATGGACCTCTTTAATATTAATGCTGATCTCTCTGTGCACCTCCTTAGCAACTGTACCACTGTATCCTGCACCTTGTTCTGTTACCTTGATGCACTCTGCCTGTAAAGAACTTAAGACATTTTTCACTGTACATCAACTCACATGACAATAATAAATTAATTCAAATCAAAGGCAGTGGTGACCTGCCTTCTTGAACAGCGGCAGTTCATGTGCTGTATGTTGACCCACAATGGCATTAGGGAGGGAATTCTAGGATTTTGACCCAGAGATAATGAAGGAACGGCGATAAATTTCCAAGTCAGGATGGTGACTGACTTGGAGGGGAACTTGTAGGTGGTGGTGTTCCCATGTGCCTGCTGCCATTGCCTAAGTGGCAGTGGTCATGTGTTTGGAATCTGCAGTGCATCTTGTGGATAGTACACACTGCTGCTACTGAGCGTTTGTGGTGGAGGGAGTGCATGTTTATGGATGTGGTGCCAAATAAGTGGTCAATTTCAGCCTGGATGGTATCAAGCTTCTTGAGTATTGTTGGAGCTGCTCTCATCCAAGCAAGTGGGCAATATTGCATCACATACCTGGCTTGTGCCTTGTCAATAGTGGACAGGGTTTGGAGAGTATCCCTAGTCTCTGACCTTCTCTTGTAGCTGTTGTGTTTATGTGGTGAGTCCAGTTGAGTTTCTGGTCAATGATAATCTCCAGGATGTTGATAGTGGGGGAACTCAGTGATGATAACACCATTGAATGTCAAGGGGTGGTGGTTAGATTGTCTCTCATTGGTGATGGTCATTGCCTGGCATTTGTATGGTGTGAATGATACTTGCCATTTGTCAGCCCAAGCCTGGATATTGTCCAGATATTGTTGCATTTGAACATGGACTGCTTCAGTATCTGAGGAGTTGTGAATGATGCTGAACATTGCACAATCATTGGCGAACATCCCCACTTCTGACCTTACGATGGAGGAAAGGTTATTGATGAAGTAGCTGAAGAAGGTTGGGCATAGGACACTACCCTGAGGAACTCCAGCAGAGATGTCCTGGAGCTGAGATGACTGACCTCCAACAACTAGAACCATTTTCCTACGTGCCAGGTATGACTCCAACCAGCAGAGAGGTGACCCCAATACCCATTGATTCCAGGGTTCCTTGATGCCACACTCGGTTGAAATGCAAAATGATGTCAAGAGTTTTCACTCTCACCTCACGTCTGAAATTCAGCTCTTTTGTCCTCATTTGACCCAAGACTGTAATGAGGTCAGGAGCTGAGTGGCCCTGGTGGACACAAACTGGGCATCACTGAGCAGTTGTTGTTTGAGAGCACTGTTAATGACACCTTCCAACACTTTACTGACTAGCATTTTCCAGTGCTTTGAAAACATCCCTCGGTGCTTCACAATCAAGAAGTACTTTTGAAATATTATCGCTATTGGAGTGTGGGCACACAGCGGGATTCCACAGTCAGCATTGCTGTAAATTACCAGATCAGCTGATTTCAACTCAAGTGAGATCTATATATGTTCAGCAGGACACATCACCATCTCCTCTTCATGTGTTAATTTTCCATCAAATGGCAGGTGGGGCCCTGACTTCACTGGATCATAAAATCCTTATAGTGCAGATAGAGGCCATTCAGCCCATTGAGTCTGCACTGAGCATCCCAACAATGCCCCCCCCCTCACTTAACCCCACTTAATCCACATTTCACATGGTTAATTCACCTAGCCTGCACAACCCTAGACACTATAGAACAATTTAGCATGACCAATCCACCTAACCTGCACATCTTTGGACTATGGGAGGTGACTGGAACACCCGGAGGAAACCCACACAGACACGGGGAGAATGTGCTAACTCCACACAGGCAGTCACCCGAGAGTGGAATCGAACCAGGGTCACGGGCGCTGTGAGGCACGAGTGCTAACCAGTGTGCCACTATGCCTTTTGAAAGACAGCAGCTGGAATTTTCCTCTTCCTGGCGTGACAAGGAAGTTGGGAAATGTGGCAAGAATGAAAACAAAAGGTCACAATCCCGATGGGTGTAAAAGTGGAATGGTGTGTGTAGGCCAGGCCTAATCCTAGTCCCTGCACACTGTGTTTAGCCTACATGTTGTCCCCATCACAGTGTCACAGTTCCAGGATGGCTGAGCTCTGAGGCTGTCTGCAGCCAAGGAGTCAGCGTCTGGGAGAGATGAGCAATGCTTGGTCATTATAACTACTTCCAACCTTCTGGAATGTCGAAGAAGCTATTCCTCTCACACATGAGTGCAACTTCACCAGGCCTGACAACAAAATTGGTAGTGGAGCAGGCATTTGAAGAGTGTAAGTGGGGATATACTCACAAAAGCACAAAATATTTACAATAAGTGTCACACATACCGTGTATGTGATCTCAGTATGCTCTCTCTTCCTCTCCCGCTCCTGGTCTCTAAGACCCTCCGCAATTGGGCTGCAAGAAGCCATGCTGTGTAGCTGGCCCAATTGGATGATCATCCCCAGGGCTCAGTTTGGTCTAGGAGGCCGAGCCCTGCTCAGAAGCGGTTCACACTTCACAGTTTGGATTTTTGCTGGCTTTGGCATCACTGGGGTTAGATTGTGGGTCTCAGCACCTCTAGAGTGGCCTGGGAAGGGGGATCCTGTGTGTGGCTCCTCTTCCCTATAGCCTCCTATTGAGACCACCCTTTCTGTCCAATAGGAAGGGGTATTTGGAGTGAGGTCAAGCTCTTTTGCCTGCCATAGATGCTGATAACTCTGGCTAGACACAGTGCACATCTCTGTATGTATCCAGCAGACATTGAGGGGGTTGGACCTGGGTCTCCATAACAGTTAACAACATGTCCATGGACACAGCTAGACCCACACTTGCTAAGGTCAGCATGGGATTGATAATGTTGGTCCTTCCTTCAATTAAGTTTCCCGTGTGCCTTTGGCATCGCTGCCTGCTGTTCCTGTGCCTGTCTGTGCATTTTGACCAAGTCATTGATGGCCTAGAACAGGGGAATGTCTCCAGCCTGGAGCTGAGCAAATGCCTGGTCTCCAGGAGTTCTCCGTGTGCCAAAGATCTGGAGCATTTCTTCCTCAATCGATTGCAGGGAAATGTCAGTGATGTGCTCACCAGACTGTGCTCCCGGGTCTTACTGGGAAAGAGGGACCTCACCGAGGTAACAGCCTTTGAGCAGATGGAGGATGCAGGTCAACACCTTGCTGATGTGTCCTGTGAGGGTTCAGGTCAGCACCTTGCTGA
>NC_063333.1:137583974-137646140 GCF_021869965.1 Rhincodon typus
CATTACCATCAAGCCAGAGGATCAACCTTGGTTCAATGGAGAGTACAGAAGGGCATGCCAGGAGCAGCACCAGGCATACCTGAAGATGAGGTATCAACCTGGTGAAGCCACCAAACAAGACTACTTGCACGCCAAACAGTGAAAGCAGTAAGTGATAGACAGAGCTAAGCGATCCCACAACTAACGGATCAGATCGAAGCTCTGCAGTCCTGCCACATCCAGTCATGAATGGTGGTGGACAATTAATCAACTCACTGGAGGAGGAGGCTCCACAAACACCCCCATCCTCAATGATGGAAGAGCCCAGCACATCAATGCAAAAGATAAGGCTGAAGCATTCACAGCAATCTTCAGCCAGAAGTGCTGAGTGGATGATCCATCTTGGCCTCCTCCAGTAGTCCCCAGCATTACAGATACCAGTCTTCAGCCAATTTAATTCAATCCATGTGATATCAAAAAATGGTTGGAGACACTGGATATTGCAAAGGCTACGGGCCCAGACAATATGCCTGCAATAGTACTGAAGACTTGTGCTCCAGAACTTGCCGCTCCCTTCGCCAAGCTGTTCCAGTACAGTTACAACACTGGTATCTACCCAACAATGTGGAAAATTGCCCAGGTATATTCTGTACGTAAAAAGCAGGACAAATCCAACCCGGCCAATTACCACCCTATCAGTCTCCTCTTGATCATCAGTAAATTGATGGAAGGTGTTATCAACAGTGCTATCCAAGCAGCACCTGCTCAGCAATAACCTGCTCAGTGACGTCCAGTTTGGGTTCTGCCAGGGCCACTCAGTTCCTGATCTCATTACAGCCTTGGTTCAAACATGGACAAAAGAGCTGGATTCCAGAAGCGAGGTGAGAGTGACAGCCCTTGACATCAAAACTGCATTTGACTGAGTCAGGCATCAAGGAGCCCGAGCAAAACTGGAATCAATGGGTATCGGGGGCAAACTCTCTGGTGGTTGGAGTCATATCTGACACATAAGAAGATGCAGTCTATAGGTGCGATGCTGAAATCTTTTGACAGGGCTGTGGGTGGGGAGAGCCCAGAAATAAATGGAGGGAGGGGTTGGAGGTTAGGCGAAGGGTGGGAGAGATGGCGATAGGTGGATGCAGATAGGGGGTTATTGTGATTGGTCCATGGGAAGGGTGGAGCAGTTAGGTGAATAGAAAGATGGGCAGGTTAAGTTAGGTCAGGGAGGTGAGGAAGAGGGGGACATGGAATAAGGCTGGGGGCGGAGAGATTTTGAAGCTGGTGAAGTCAGTGTTGAGGCATTTGGGCTGTAAGCTCCCAAGGCAAAATATCAGGTTTTGTTCGTCCAGTTTACGTTTGGCCTCACTCTGACAGTGGAGGAGGCAAAAGGATAGACATATTGTCAGGGGAGTGGGACAGTGAATTAAAATGGATGACAACCAGAACGTAGGAAGATGGTCGTGGTTGTTGGAAATAGGTCAAGTCAGCTCTAGGATATCTCTGCAGGAGCCTAGACCCAACTATCTTCAGCTGCTTCAACAGTGACCTTCGCTCCATCATTAGGTCAGAAGTGGGGATGTTCGCCAATGATTGCACAATGTTCAGCACCATTTGCAACTCCTCACATACTGAAGCAGCCCATGTCCAAATGCAACAAGATCTGAACAATATCCAGGCTTGGGCTGACAAGTGGCAAGTAACATTTGTACCACACAAATTCCAGGCAATGACCATCCCCATTAAGAGACAATCTAACCACCGCTCCTTGACAATCAATGGTATTACCATCAATGAATCCCTCACTATCAACATCCTGGGGGTTATCATTGACCAGAAACTCAATTGGACTCACCACATAAACACAGTGGCTACAAGAGCAAGTCAAAGGCTGGGAATACTGCAGCAATTAGCAACCTCCTTACTCCCCAACACCTGTCTATCATCAACAAGTCACAAGTCAGGAGCGTGATGGAATACTCTCCACTTGCAGCCCATTTGATTGGCACTACATCCACAAGCATCCATTCCCTCCACCACTGACGCTCAGTAGCAGCAGTGTGTACTGTCCACAAGATGGACTGCAGGAATTCACCAAACATTCTCATACAGCACCTTCCAAACTCACAATCACTTCCATCTAGAAGGACAAGGGCAGCAGAAACATGGCAACACCTCCACCTTCAAGTTTCCCTCCAAGACACTCATCATCCTGACTCAGAAATATATCGCCATTCCTTTACTGTCACTGGGTCAAAATCCTGGAATTCCCTCCCTCAGAGCATTGGGGTCAACCCACAGCAGGTGGAGTGCAACAGTTCAAGTGGGCAGCTCACCACCACCTTCTCAAGGGCAACTAGGGATGGGCAATAAATGCTGCCCAGCCAGCGACGCCCACATCCCACAAATGAATAAAAGAAAATGCAAGACTTGGTGATGAATAACATACCTGAATTAGTCAACACAATAACGATGGTGGAAAGTTCTCTAACTGTGAGAAAATAATAATTGAAATAAGTTTGAGATGGAGGAGGGTGACTCACTAACCAAATTTTAAATTTAGATGCAACAGACTTTGAAGAGACAAGACAGGCGTTGACCACAGCAAATTGTGCAGAACGTCAGATCAGCAACCTGAGTAAGATAGTTTAAATTTGTTGTACAAGAGAATGGTTCTGAAAGAGTCAGTGCTGAAGTTGCATTAAGTTCCACCCAGGCTGATGATGTCACACCACCTTCCGGTGAAGTACCCAGGCAGTGTAATGCAAGCTCCTGATGGAAACAATCACATTATCTCTGGCTCCTGATAGTCTGTAGCAACTATGCCAAAATGGTAATTGTAACTTACACCTATTGCTATCATGCTGTGTAGAACACGTGTCGCTTCTTGTTGAGACTCACTAGTACCTACCCTGTACCACTAGACAGGCCCTTAGCTTTGGGTGGTATGATGGCTCAGTGGTTACCACTGCTGCCTCACAGCACCAGGGACCCAGGTTCAATTCCACCCTCAGGAGTCTGTCTGTCTGGAGTTTGTACATTCTCTTCATGTCTGTGTGGGTTTCCTCCTACTGTCCATAGATGTGTAGGCTGGGTGGATTAGCCATGGGAAATGCAAGGTTACAGGGATTGGGTCTGGGTGGGATGCTCTTTGGAGGGTTGGTATAGGCTGAATGGTCTGCATCCACACTGCAAGGATGCTATGACTCAGCATAGAAAGGAGAATTGTACCCAGAGAATGTTATTTTGGCTTAGCAAGTTTCCGTTTCCATTTCCTTACATAAGTTTCCGTTAGCAATTAATTCATAATTTGTTACAGTGCCCCACCAGAGTCTGTTTAATCCCATTCTGTTTGGTTTAAAAGAGTAGAAAGGAGGATTTCACCCCGGAGAATGTAATTTTGGTTTAATAAGTTTTCATCATTTTTAGTAAGTTTCTGTTAAGCATTTGTTATATGATGACCCACAAGGGGATGTCTAACCATTTGTTAATTTGACATTTAAAAGAGTAGAAAGGAGGATTGGAGTGCCGTTGTGGTAGTGTCCCTACTTCTGGGCGAGGGTTGAAGTACACACTTGCTCCAGAGGTGTGCAAAACAACTTTGTAGAAGTTGTTATAGAAAATATCTAGAAAGGAGGATAGGTGGCAGCACTATATTGTAACCACCCAGAGCCCACTATAATATGGTGATCAGCAGTGGGCACCATTGCTGAGGAACCTCAAAGTAACAATGATAGAGATAAACCATTTGACCCAAAAGAACACATTTTCTGCAAAAGAAATAGTTTATCATTTTAAATACATAAGAAGAGAATAAATAATAAGAAGCCACAGTCAAGAAAGCACATAAGCCGACAGGTAGTCAGCAGAACCAGTGGGAGGGAATCTTGTTGCTCAGTGGTATTGTCCTTACCTCCTGCTCCAGAGGTGTGTAATAATATTTCTGACCAGACTGATTAGAAAATAAATATCAGCAGGACCTGTGGGATCAACGACAGGGTGGAAGCAGCACTCCAGAAGGGAGATTAAGAGATGCAGGAGAAAAACAGTGTGGGTCATAAACAGCATAAAAGCTGGTCACATTGGGCAAAGACACAGTTCTTAGAAAAGAAGCTGTGTATGAGTGATTGGGAAGATTGGGAAGAGCTCCCTGAGGGTGACAGGAAGAAATTACAATAATAATGTACAAGACCAGGCTGGGAAAGATAGGACGGAGAAAGGCGTTACTCAACCTTCAAATGAGCATTGCTGTCATCACGAGTAAACTCCATGAGGCAGGGCTACAGTCGACAGAGCAAGGGCCAGAAAATTTACTTCCACCGAGGCCACAGAATCAGGAAACTCATGGAGTTTATTTCACGGTTTAAAAAACATTGCAAATTTAAGCAACTTTAAGATACTAACAGAAGGAAAATTCAAACATTCCTTAGGTTGATCCATTTTCAAAGTGGGGATCATTCTGCAGCTTGATGTTCCTTTTGGCAGTGCCTATATCTACCCTGTAAGAATTTTGTACATTTGAATGAGATCACCTCTCATTCTCCTATCTCCAGAGAATAAAAGCCCGGTCTATTCAATCTTTCCTCATGGGACAATCCCTTCATCCTATGAATCAGTTTGGTGAACGCTAGTGGCATCATATCCACTGAGTCCCCCTTATCCATTCCATTAGTTACATCCTCAAAAACATCCAATATGGTAAATCAATGTTGATTCTGCCCAATCCTATCATTAGTTTCTAACTGTCCTGTTCTTGAATCCATTGTTATAGATTTTAGCATCTCCCATGACTGTTGCAATTTACTCCAAGGTCTGTTTTCTTTTCTTAACCTTTTTCTTATTCTTCCTTTGAGAAAATTCTAAAATCTTCCCAATCCTCAGGCTTACCATTCTTTTGGCAACTTTAAAGGCCTTTTCCTTGAGTTAATTTGTTATCCATATTTGGATTTCCCTTGCTGGGGTTTTGTGCATTGATGGGGTATATTTTTGTTGTATACTACACATTAATTCTTTAAATGATAGCCTTTGCCTGTCTACCATCATATCTATTAGCATTGTTTCCCAATCCATCATAGCCAATCTTACCCACTCATAGCTTCATAGTTTCCCCTGTTTAGATTTAAGACCCTAATTTCTTTTTGAATTACACTAAATTCAAATTATAGAGCTGACATGACCAATCATCATTCACCAATCTACTGTTCTGTTTCTCATACCCAAAAAATCAAGTATCAGGGTGGATAATTGGTGGCTAGAACTATTCATTGCAGGAGGTGTTGTAGATGCAATATGTAGTGTACCTGCCTCTGAAACAGAAGCACTGAGTTCAAATCACACCCCAGGACTTGATGGTGAGGAAGATGCATTCATAATGCACTCAATCAGCTCGACAATCAATTTGCAAATCCATCCAACACACACTAATAGCAAATGGTGAGGATGGCAGGAATTCATGGTCAGCCATGTGATGGAAAGATTGATGCATTTACTATCACTATCGTTAGCTTCAGATTAAAACTTACAGGGAAGGGCGTACATTGCCTCAGACTATAACACGCCACATCGTGACTCCCTCCCTCTCCACGTGTGCCTGTCCATTCCAATGTTATTCTATTTCACCCACAATTAGGACATTAGATGTAATGAGATCCACTTAACCGCAAGAACTGATTATAGCTAAGCTGCCGTTTGTTTCAGGTGCCTGATTATATTGGTCCAGCAAATTCTTCCAGAGGTGATGCCACAGATTGTGTGATTTATAACATTGTCACACCAAAAGTTTATGGGACCTGAAGATGATGTGAGTAAAGAGGGGGAAACACCTGCAGAGCCACATCACTCAGAGATTGGGCAGGAAGGAGAGAAAGTGGAACAGAGCAAACAAGGGTCGCTTTACTAAAATAAAGTCACTTTGCACCTGTCTGATTTTCCCACATCCTTACACCTCAAACCTTCAGTGAGAGTATGACGAGTATCTGTCTTTTCCCGTCATTATCAAACCCCGAAAGTTGACAACATTGTAAAACTCCAGTGGGTTTCTAATGAGGCCTTTCTAGCCACCCTCCTGCCGACCCCTGAACTGTCTGCAATTTCACATTGGCCAGTTGAGGCCTAGTCCCACCCTGGGCCTACTTGAGGCCTTTACATAGTAGATTTTCAATCTCCAAGAAATTAAAATATCCAAGACCTGTGTTTTTTTTTAAAAAAAGAGCAGCCTGCTGTGTCTACTACCAGTTTCATCAAGGATTATTGTTGCATGGTTAGAGCTGCATCAATGATTCAACAAGTAATCATTAATACAGCAAGCAGGGCAGGGTTAAGCTCATTGTTTCATTAATGACTCCAAGACTTTGACGTGAGGTTTTGAATATAACAGTGTGCCTTCATTACAGATTCAATATGTGTCGGAATGTAAAGGTGTTGAGTGCTATTTTTTTCAAATCAATGAAAGCCTTTTTCTTTATGAATGGCGATGTTATCAATCAATATCAACAGTGCAATCTATCAGTCAGAATGGTGCCCATGGTGGATACTGAGTGAGTTGATGCGCAGAGCGTGAAGACAAAGGGTTGCAGGTGGGACAGCATTGCTTGGCACTTTTAGCATAGGGGCTATTAAGAGCATCAATTGGCATGGAAGGTGTAAGTGTCTATGGGGCTGGCTGGAGGGGCATAAGTTGACATGGAAGTATGGTGGTCCACAACTTCAACATCATTCTGAGGACACAGTGATAGCAGTATGTCCCAATTACATGGTGCACTGCAAGACTTACCAAGGTTCCTTCAATAGCATCATCTGAAGCCATGACTTCCACCACCAGGATGGACGAGCTCAACAGATGCGTGAGAAGACCACAGTTGGAAAGTTCACCTCCAAGCCACTCACCATCCTGGCTTGGAAATGTAATGCCATTTCATCACTGTCTCTGGGTCAAAATCCTGGAAAGCCCTTCATAACAACACTATGGATGCAGCTAACTCAGATGAACTGCAACGGTTCAAGGAGGCAACTCACTGCCACCTTCTCAAGGACAATTTAGGATGGAAATTAAATGCTGGCTCAGGCAGTAATACAAATTTCCCCTGAATGAACAGAATTAAAGGCGGTGTGACGATTGAGAGTCAAAGAGGCTTGTTTTTTACTCTGAGATAAAGCCTCAGAGCACTGAAGTGGGCCTTTCATACAGCTCACCTCCAGACTCACAGCGCCTTGTGTCTGCCTCAGCAAAATATCCTGATTTCAGATACCACCAGCCATCCTAACACAGGAGTGAAAATTGAGCCCCAAATGACTCAATATCTCCTTGTGTAGCTCGGTGCCAATTTTCACTTTTATAATGCTCTGCTCAAATGCCTTGGAACCTTTCACTGAGCTAAAGAGGATTATGTCCATACCCGATATGTTGGACAGCATATATCCAGCTAATGGAGTGTTCTTATGGTGCAATAGTAGTGTCCCTGTCACTGAGCTGGTAGGCCTGGGTTCAACTCCCACCTGCTCCCGAGGAGTGTAACGGCATCTCTGCACAGGTTGATTAGGAAAATATCTCTATCTCACGTTTTTGCCTGTTCCCAGTCTGCTGCTTTTGTCCTGAGGAGTCTGAATCCCCTGCATTGTGAGTTTGCAAATGTACTGAGATAAAGAATTGGCTACATTGCATTTGATGATCCGTTTCTATAATCACAGTCAAAATCCAACCCAATAGTAAAAGTGAAGAGTTCCAGCTGAAAAAACTGCCATTGGTGGTGAGTGTGAGAAAGAGCTCCATTTATGACAAGTGATTGTATCTAAATGATTTAACCATACCAGACATTCTTAGAAAAGGAAGTATGCAATCTCTCATACAGAAAAGCTACAAATCTGGATCAAGATCTGTCATTTGAAAAGCCACAAGTCTAGGGAGGCAAGTATGAAAATGAGAAAGACTTAAGATAGCCCCAATCATGAACGCAGGGAACACAATGTGTGATTAGCCCATTTCTGTTCAGTGTAGGATATCATGTCAACATTGTACTGTCTACTCATAGTTGTTATGTGTTGACAACGATCCCTATCCAGTTCACCAGCTCTAGAGGGCCAGTGTCATTAGTGGCTAAAGCTATTTAAATCTAGCCTGGACTTCCTAAATGGGAGGTGGGATAGGTTCAAGGGGGCTATTCTGTAAAATGAACCTGACCAACAGCGTGAAGAATGGTTGGCAGTGGAAGAACCTTACTTCATGGTTTCCAGGTTGTGTAGGAAGTCTTTACTGAATACAAGAGATGTTCTATTCCCTTAGGGGAGAGCTGGAGGCCCTTTTGAAATGTCCTGACAAGGACATGGTAAGGGATGGGCAAGGCCAAGACTATAGCTTCAGGAACATAGATGGGGTGCAGGAAGAGGCTTAATGATCTCACACAAGTAATCAAGGTCAATGCCGAAATTGCAAAATTCTCTGCCATCTACAAGGTGCAGCCATCAAAAATCTACAAACCACTTCTCCAAGGCAGGGTCCAGAGCACCACAGCATTGTTGCAAATTCCTTTCCAACAGAGTACTAGGTGGTGTAACTATTGAAGAGTAATGATGGTGCCATGGAGTATGAACTTGCTACCCTCTCTTCAGATAAGGCACTGCCACTCTGCCAATGCCCTCTCATCCATCCAGCCAGCCCAATCTGTTGCAGCCCATGCTGAGGTGGAACAATGCAGTAACTGGGCAACCAAGAGAGCCACATGAGGACATCCAGCAAGTCCTCCTTTTGTCCTCAATGCTGGCACCAGCCAGTGTTATAGTCATAGTCCCTGGAATAGCACAGTGTAAGAGCACTAGGACAGTTGAAACCTTCTCAAAATGTGATTGATATTGATATTGTATACCATGTCATTCAGATTAATACCATTAGCACTTGAATAGCTTAATATAATTCTACTGCCAAAAGTGAATTTAGTTTTATTTTATTGATATCATCAATTCCTATTCTGTGGTTTTCTGTGATGGTTATGATGGGTTGGCTTTTATCAATTCTTGAGGGATGGCCTGTTGAACGCTGATGGCCAGTTAAATGCTGATGGCCTGTTGAACGCTGATGGCCTGTTGAACACTGATGGCCTGTTGTACCTGATGGCCTGTTGAATGCTGATTGCCTGCTGAATGTTGATGACCTCCCAGCAGGCTCTAGGTGGGGGTGGCCATCCTAACTTGTGGCCCACAGAAGCAATAGGCACCCCTACGTCAACCACACCCTCTATCTTTAGTCTCACCAAACAGCATTTCCAGCCTATTGGCTGACTGTCCCTGCTGAACTCTGACCCCAGTCCTTGGCTAATGCCCATCACTGTATCCTCTCGGTGGGGACTGGAGATTCGCTGGCACTTTGATGGCTGGATGCTCTTGGTGGGTTGCAGTGGTTGGTGACAGCAGTGGGGGTGGCGATGAACCCCTCTCTGTAATGCCAAGGGAACTAAATTGGGGCTGGGGACCCTGAAATGGGCATCTCAGGGCTCCTCCTCCCCTGACAAATATCAATAAGTTTTGTGCAACATGGAGTTTGAATTACAATGAAAAATCAGATTGCAACACTTATAAAGATCTGCAGGATGATGTCAGCATCATGTTGAAGGTCTTATGAGGAAAGGCTGAGGGACTTGAGGCTGTTATCGTTAGAGAGAAGAAGGTTAAGAGGTGACTTAATAGAGACATACAAGATGATCAGAGGATTAGACAGGGTGGACAGTGGGAGCCTTTTTCCTCGGATGGTGATGGCTAGCACAAGGGGACATAGCTTTAAATTGAGGGGTGATAGATATAGGACAGATGTCAGAGGTAGGTTCTTTACTGACAGAGTAGTAAGAGCGTGGAATGCCCTGCCTGCAAAAGTAGTAGATTCGCCAAATTTAAGGGCATTTAAATGGTCATTGGATAAACATTTGGATGATAATGGAATAGTTTAGGTTAGATGGGCTTCAGATTGGTTTCACTGGTCAGCGCAACATCGAGGGCCGAAGGGCCTGTACTGCGCTGTAATGTTCTATGTTCTATGTTCTATGTTCTATGACATTTACTTCTTTTATATTGACCATGGTTCATGCAGGGAAAGCATTCAGACACAAGGGAGGAGAGGAATGTTTAATGGACATTTATTTTAGTTCCAAAAATATCCAAGTACCTAGTAGCAGGTGTACGGTATGGCCAATATAATTTTCAAGGCATAAAACCAAACCGAATTTAGCTTCAAATTGACAAAAGCACATTGTTGATCCTGCCAAGATTTCCTCACTAATGTGGGGGGAACAGCTTGTGCAATAATTGGGACAGCTACCCCACCTGCAAGATTTAACAAGCAATAGCCTGATGTAGTCATATTCAATGAATTGTACCTCACTGACAGTGTCCCGTACACCACCATCCCCTTCCCTGAGTATATCCTGTCCTAACGGCTAAACACACCTAGCAGGAGTGGGACTACAGTGGCATCCATCCAGGGTTCTTAACATTGACTGTTAACCCCCTTCGATATCTCACAGAAATAGGTCAAACATGAGCAAGGAAACCTGCTCCTGCAGATTAACATTCACCCCCAACACCTTCCACACCCCCTCAGCTGATGAATTGGTTCTCCTCCATACATAGCGGCATCTGGAGAAAGCACTCAGGGCCAAGTGCACAAACTGTACTCTGGGGGACTTCAGTGTCTTTCGCCAAGAACCGCTCAGAGGCACTGTGGCTGACCGAGCTGGTCAGCTCCTAAAGAACACAGCTGCTAGACTGGGTCTGTGGCAAGTAGTGGAAAAACCAACAAGAGACACAAAATAAACTTGACCTCATCCTGTTTCAAATGCATCAGTCCATGACAACACAACACAGTTCTTGAGAAGAAAAGAATTTCATCTTCGGACTGAGGATACAATTCATCATGTTGTGTGGCACTATCACCATGCTAAATGGGACAAACTCAGAACAGATCTACCTGCTGAAACTGAGAATCCATGAAGTACTGTGGGACATCAGCAGCGATAGAATTATATTCAACAACGTACAGTCTCATGGCCCGTGATATCTTTCATCTTTAAGCCAGGGAATGACCCAGCAGCAGGCTTACCTGAAAATGAGGCTGTCAGCAGGACTACTTCTGTGACAAACAGCAGAATCAGCAAGGGATAGACAGAGCTAGGCCCCCAACAGATCAGATCTAAGCCCTGCAATCCTGCCACATCATGGCAGGAGAAGAATGTTTCAAAAGCATCCTACCCTCAATGAGGGGACAGCCCAGTATATTAGTGCAGATTTCACATAATGTATCCACTTCAGCCAAAAATGTCATGTCACGGTCCAACTTGGCCTCCATTTAAGGTCCATGGCATCACAGATGCCAGTTCTTCAGCCAATTTGATTTGCTCCGTGTGATATCATGAAGCAGCTGATGCAGCCAAGGCTGTGGACCCAGACAGTCTTCTGGCTGTGGTACAGAAGACTTGTGCTCCAGAATAACCCACACTCCTGGCCAAGCTACTGCAGAATGGGTACAACACTGGCATGCACGCAACACGGTCAAGAGTTGCCCAGTTACATCATCAATAGCAGGACAAATCCAACACAATCAATTATTGTACCAACAGTTTTCACTCAATCATCAGCATGGTATTAGAAGGTGACATTAGCGGTACCATTAAGTGGCACTTACACAGCAATAATCTGTTCACTGATGCTCATTTTGGGTGCTGCCTGGGTCACTCAGTTCCTAAACTCAATGCAACCATTGTCAAAACATGGAAAAAACTGCTGATCCTAATGTGATTTTAGAGTGATGTGCCCTTGACATCAATGCAACATTTGACTGAGCAAGGTATCAAGGACCCTAAGACAAGTTCAAGTCAATGGGAATCAGGAAGAAAAATAACCTCGATTTTGAAGATTATCTTCACTCAAATGAAGATGTATTTGGTTGTTAAACGTCATTCAGTTCAACTCTAGGACATCTCTGAAGGAGTTTTTCAGGGTAGTGTCCCAGGTCCAGCCATCTTCAACTGTTTCACCAATGGCCTTCCCTTCATCATAAGGTCAGAAGTGGGGATGTTCATCGATGATTGCACAATGTTCAGCACCATTCGTGGCTCCTCAGATACTGGAGCAGGCCGTGTCTATATGCAGCAAGACCTGGGCGACATTCAGACCCGCCATCATCTGTGCAAAGTGAATTAAGTTTGAGCAATAAATGAGGATCTTGCCAACAACACAAACATCCCATGAATGATTTTTTTTTTTAAAATGCTGCATAAGAATTGAAACAAAAATATGTGAAAAACTGCAGGATTTTTAAAAAATGCTTTGAACAGAAATAATTGGGTGTCTTTTTATTATCACACTCTCCTTATTCCTGCGTCTCCGTTCAGGCCTTGAGATTTCTTGAATCGTGAATTTTACACCGAGTCAATGCCCCATGGTCTGAAAAATCAGGGGGAAGACAGACTTCACTTGGTCACAGCAGCCTTTATACCATTAACATACCCATGGAGAGATATCTGCCAACTTCTCAAATACATCCCACCTCCCTCTGCAAACACCCCACTGCCAGGAGTCCCAAGGTCCACCTCCAAGCACCACCATCTAATCAGATAACCAACAGCTTCCCAGGAGTGCCAGTGGGGCAGAGTGGGCATCGAGCAGCCAAGCCTCTGGGTTCTGAGAAAAGCCCAGAGTCTCTGGTAAGGTGGGAGAGGAGCTGGGAAACCAAACTTGTAAAGGGCAGAAGGAACATAGGTGGGGTAGGGATTAGGGACTAACCTTCAGGAGCACAGGGGGAGCACAAATTGGGGTGAGCATGACCTCCATTGGACACAGAACGGGGCACAGGCCCACCCCCACCCAGTCAGTACAACAGTCTCCGAGATTGAGTTGTGGACTTTGCCATGTGGGTAGACACCATCCAGTCAAGGCAGGAGGAGACCTTTATCTGACCGTTGCTTAGTTCCCTAAGGGTCTCATTTAGCCCAGTCATGGGCAAATCATCTGAACACTCCCCTGCTACCAGTCAGATACTGGCAGAGGCAGGTAAGCAATGGATGTGGTACCACCAGCTCATCATCCAATTTTACAAACCCCAAAACTGGGCACTCCTGCAGGTGAGGGGGATGGGGGGTTTGGGGTGGCTGCAGTGGCATATAAAATTCCACCCAGGAAAGGAGACAGCACAGAAGGAGGCCATTCTGTTGACTGTGCCTGTGCCAGCTCTTTGAAAGAGCATTGCGATAATTCCCATTCCCTTCTCCTGTAACACTGAACAATTTTCCCTGTCTAAATATTTATCCGATTCCCTTGAATCAGGTTCCACCACCAACAGTGCATTCCAGAAGAAAACAACCTGTACCATCATTTCTTCCTGTCTGTGAAACCACTCTCCCATTCCCAATGCACCATCCATCCCTCAGTCCTTACCTCTGTCATCAATACCACCATCTGATTGCCTTCCTTCAGCCCATCCTCCTTGACTTTACCCTTACTTCATTAATAATACAAGCAGAAACCACGTTTTATCAAACTAATAGACGCCACGGTTAACAGAATGACTCACGTGCAGGCCCTCAATAGCTGCCTTCTGTGTTTGTTTCCCCTCCCAGGTGCCTTTACAAAATATTTCCCCAGTGTCTATAGCTTGGGAGATGGATGTTTGCTGAATATTCATCATAGCCATGGTATACAATCTAGAAGATCCCTAGGCTTTGGTGTCATGGCTGCTGGCTGTAACATCTTGCCATGTGTCAGGTTACTCTGGCTGAGTGGCACTAGCAAAGGGATTGGCAGAAATGGATGCCCAGAGAGCAGGCCAGGAGCCAATGCCACTTTCCTGTGAGGATGAACATCACACCTCTGGTATGAATCACGGTAGTGCACCAGTGTGACAAGACACTCTGGAAGAAGCCAAGGCCAAGACATGGGAGCAAATATAGGCCATTCAGCCCATCTAGTCTGCTTCACTATCCAATGAGATCATGGCTGATCTGATGATGACAGCTGTCTGAATTCGGTCCTTGAAGTACAGAATGGTCTCTGTGCTCTGCATGAAGTTTTGATTCAAGTTGGAGGTAGGCTCCTCCTTTCTTTGCCACATTGGACAGAATGTAATGATCGACACAGAGCTGGGCTGGCATGTGGGGTTGAGCGAGGAGGCCCATGTAATGGGGTGGGAAGTTGAGAGGTGGAGTATCCATCTCCCTACCTGATTTTGTCCTGGCAGGAGCAGTCAAGGATGACTTTCCTGCCCAAAGGGGAGGTGAGCCTCTCGGGTGGCCATTAGGGCCATCTAAGGACTTCATGCCACCACCATGGGATTGAACCACACTGTATGGGCAACCCATCAGATTTACTACACATGTGCCAGTGGCCTGGAATGGGGAGGTGGGAGTCAGTCTAACTTTGGTAGCCAGTGCCCACGACAGAAAGCTATCCGTGCTAAGCACCACCCAGGCAGCAATACACCCATCTGCCCTTTAAAGTGACACACACACACACACACACACACACACATACACACACGCACACACACAATCTCACACAGACACGTACGTACACACACACATACAAACACACATACACACACACGCACAAACACACATACACACACACAGACACATACATACACACACACACATATACATACACACACATACATGCACACACACACATACATACACACGCACACACACATACATACACACACATATACACACACACACACAGAGACACACACAGACAGACAAACACACATGCACACACACATACACGCACACACATGCGCACCCATACGCACACACAGACACACACACACAAACACACTCACAAACACACATTCACACGCATGCACACACACATACACACACACATGCATGCACACACAGACAAACACACACACACACACACACACGCACAGACACAGACAAACACACATACACACACAGACAAACACACGGACACATACACAGACAATCACACGCATGCATGCACACACGAGCGCATACACATGCACATACGTACGTGCACACATACACACACTCACACAAACAAATACATGCACGCACACATGCACACACAAACACATACACACACGCACACACACATACACGCACACACAGACACATATGTACACACACACATACATGCACACACACACACATACATTCACACACACATACACACACACATACACACACACATACATGCACACACACACATACATACACACACATATACACACACACACGTACATACACACACACATACACACACATACTCGCACGCACATACACATTCATGCACACACACACACATACACACACACACATACACACATGCACACACACACAGACTAACACACAAACAAACACACAGACACACACGTACAGATGCACAAACACACATGCAAACACACACACACATGGGCACACATACAGACAGACACACACACACACAGACAAACACACAGACACACACAAACAGACAAGCACACATGCACACACACATGCGCACATATCCACACACAGACACACACACAAACACACTCATAAACACACACTCACACGCATGCACACTCACACACACACAAACATACACACATACATACACACACACATATACACACACACACGTACATACACACACACACATGCACGCACACACAGACAAACACACAGACACACATACACAGACAATCACACGCATGCATGCACACACGCGCTCACACACATGCACACACACAGGTGCACACATACACACACACACAAACAAACACATACATGCACGCACACACAAACACACAGACACACACATACAGACGCACAAACACATGCAAACACACACATGCACACACATGCGCGCACACACACAGACACACACACAGACACACAGACACACACAGACAGACAAACACACATGCACACACACGTACACGCACACACACACGCGCACACACACATGCGCACACATACACACATGCGCACACATACACACAGACACACACACACAAACACATGCTCACACACACACACACTCACAAACACATGCTCATACGCACGCGCGCACACACACACACACATACACACACATGCACGTATGCACCAAACTATCTTTCCTCCAGCATTCAAGCGATGACGCTAGTCCCAGGCCAAAGTGCATTGCTAGCAGCGATCAGTGCTCCTGGTCTCATGTCAATGTGGGAGAGTTGCTAGCCTCTCAGTGTCAGGCAGATGGGGTAGATACCTCCCAAGACATCAAGGACATCATCATCAACTAGGTAAAAACTTGATTGGAGTTAAATAGGGTTGCCAGATGATGGGCTCACTATCATGACCATTACAGTCCATCCAGGCTTGTGTAGAAGAGGCCTAGTGCACTGAGCATTCTCTATTTTTTTGGCCTACTCGCCCTCTTCAGTAGTCAGAACCCTCAAGCTCACAGGGCATTGCAAACTCGCCCTCTAGTTCCTGCACACTTGTGGATGGCGATTTACTGAATAAAAACTACACCCTTAGTTTGGTATCTTATACACACACATGGCGCCAGCTACAGTGTTTTCTGCTGGCTATGGTCAGGTGGCATGGTGAAGTAGCTGAGGTACTGTTACATATTCAGCAGCTTTTACTGAAATTGAGAGCCCTGTGTGAGGCTTTCAGAGGGAGATCAAAGAAAGCTGAATGCTTACTGAAAGCTTCCATAGTTTAACACACAAAGGGTGCCAGGTTGGATGGAAGCTGGGAGGGAGAAAGAAGATAAGGTGGGAAGAAATGTTTTGTGGTTTCCCCTCCAGCATCACCCATTGTTAAGGCTGGGACTAACCCCCTTACCCTGATGGTCAGACTGCTTTCTTTGATGGGATATAGAGAGTGCCAGCCTTATCAGCTTCCTTTCCTGCTCTCTTGGATTACCCTCCTATACAGTCTGGCAAGTTTTTGCTCCCTGACTCTATGTTTTTGTGTGCTCCCAGTGGGAAGTGACACATATAGGGAACTCATTTTCATACGTCATAGACTGGACTCCTTTGATTTCCTGACATGCAAAATCACATCACACATGTACAAATTACTTTAATCGTATTAATTCGGCAGAAAGTACGTGCAAACAGTATAAACTATGAATGCAAGATGTTATCACTGCATAAAGAAAGATGCCTCACAATCACAACTGTTAGAAATACACAATACCTGAATACAATAAAACAATAGTGTTTTACTTTTTATCATACCATAAAACAATAGTGTTTTAATTTTTCACATACCACTTTTTTTAGTTTTATATTGTCTTCTATCTTGCTTTAGGTTTATTTCTGTAATTCCAATACCCTTAGCATGGCTGCAATCTTATCAAATGCTAATTATCAGCATTACTTGATAAGGCACAACTAGTAAGTGGTTAACATATACTTTCAATATAAGCAATAACCATACCCCTCTAAGATAGAGGCATACCGATACAGGCCTAATAGTTTTCAGATAATAACCACAGGCTTCAGGCCTTGCCTCATCCTAAATCAATTTGTCAATGTACGTGACAATGTACATGTTAAACTTCCTGACTGTCCCTCAGCTACTCAAATAATGTTGGACATTCTGTCATGTCTCATTGTTAATACATCTTAGAAACATAGAAATAAAAACAGGAGTAGGCCATTTAGCCCTTTGAGCCTGCTCTGCCATTCACAATAATCTATGTCTCCTTGCCCTTGCATTATCAGATAACAGAGATACCTTTTCTCTGTATACCTCACCATGACCTGTCATCATCTTATATACCTCATTATTCTTTACTGCCACTCAGTAACACAAGAAATATGAGCAGGAATAGGTCATTTGCCCCTCTGTGTAATTAGATCATGGCTATCTTCTACCTCAATGCCATTTTCACACATGGTCTACATATCACTTGATGTATTCAATATCTAAAAATCTATCGATCTCTGTTTTGAACATATTCAACATGGAGCCTTCACAGCACTCGCAGTTTCCCTAACTTTTTTTATAGAATCCCTACAGTGTGAAAACAGGCCATTTGGCCCAACTAGTCCATAACAATCCTCTGAAGAGCATCCCACCCTACCCTGTCCCTGTAATCTTGCATTCCCCATGGCTAACCCACCTAACCTGCACATCCCTGAACACTATGTGGCAATTTAGCATGGCCAATCCACCCAACCTGCACATCTTTGGACTGTGGGAAGAAAACAAAGCACCTGGAGGAAACCCACACAGACAGGGGGAGAATGTGCAAACTCCACACAGACAGTCGCCCGAGGCTGGAATCGAACCCAGTTTTGTAGCTGAAATCCCTCAATCCTGGAACCATTGTGGCAAATCTTCTCAGCTCAGTCTCACAGGCCACCTTCCTTATAGGATGGGCCGAAGAGCTAAAAATTAATGATGATATTTCTCAGCTGGATGAGAAAGTAGATTGTATGGGATGGGAAAATAGACTGGGAAAATTAATGATGATACTTGACAAGCTGCATGACCTTGAATGAGTCCTGTCAACATTCGGGCTGAAGACAACACCTATAGCTTGTATTTCTGTACTAGCTGTTTTCGGTGCTGGCCAGATGTTTTGTCTTCTGTAGTTGTTTTTTCTGTACTGGCTGTTTATTACACTGTATAACAGAGAGAGTCTCATTCCAAGTTGTTGGACTTCATCTCACATTTACTGGTGCCCTTTTATCTACCCTGCTTGTTACCACCTCAAGAAACTGTAATACATTTGTCAGGCATGATTTCCCCTTCATGAAACCTTGATGATTCTGCTTGATTATATTATGGTTTTTAAATGTTCTGCTATTACAGCCTTTATCAAAGACTCTAACATTTTCCCAATAACAGGTATTAAGCTAACTGGCCCACAGTAACCAGTTTTTGTCTCCCTCCCTTTTTAAATAAAGATGTTACATTGGCAATTTTCCAATCTGCTAAGACTTCTCCAGAATCTGAGGATTCTTTGAAGACTACAAAGAGTGCATCCACTATATCTGCAGATACTTCCTTCAAAATCCTAGAATGCAATTCATCAGGTCCAGTGGGATGTATCCGCCTTTAGGCCCATTAGTGCCCCTAGTACTTTTCCTCTAGTGATATTTATTGGGTTTATTTCCTCTCACCACCACACAAACCTTTAATCTCTTTATTATTTAGTTTGCTCGGATGCTATTAGCATCTTCTCCTATAAAAACTGAAGCAAAATATTTGTTCAACTTTAAGGTTTTTGCAAAGATCTGTAGCTCGGGTTGTGGGTGAGATTGTTGACTTGCTCACTGAACTGGCTTGTTTTTGTTCAGATGTTTCATCACTATGCGAGGTGACATCATCAGTGAGGCCTCTGATGAAGCAATGTTGTTCTACTCCTCTTGGAATTTATACTGTCTGGTCCATTATGGTGAGTAGTGTCATTTCCAGTTCTGTTCTGTATGGATTTGTATATGAGGTCCAATTCTATATATTTGTTGATTACATTATGGATTGAGAACCATGACTCTAGGAATCCCCATGTGTGTCTATGTTTGGCTTGGGCTACTATGGTTACATTGTCCCAGTTAAACTGATGGTCTTCATTGTCTGAATGCATTGACATTAAAGAAAGTTCATCGTGTTGTTTAGCTGCTATCTGATATTCATGTACTCTGATGGCTAGTTTCCTTCCTGTTTGCCCGAAGTAATGTTTGTGGCAGTTGTTGCATGGTATCTTGTAAACTACATTGGTTCTGCATGTTGTGGGAATGGGCTCTTTAATCGTTGTGAGTGTTTGTCATAGATTGGCTGTGGGCTTGTGTGCCACCATGATTCCTAATGGTCTTAGGAGTCTTGTCAGTTCTGATATGATAATGATATAGGGCAGTGCGGCCAGTGTGTTAGGGAGTACTGTGTCCTCCTGTTGTTGTCTATTTAGGAGGCGTCTGCGGATGAAGTTGCGGGGATATCCGTTCATAGTGAAGATTTTGTATAGGTGCTATTCCTCTTTCCTGCATAGTTCTGGCGTGTTGCAGTGAGTGGTGGCCCTTTAAATAGTGTCCTAATGCAGCTTTGTTTGTGGACGTTGGGGTGGTTGCTGTGGAAGTTGAAGATTTGGTCAGTGTGGGTTGCTTTCCTGTATGCCGAGGTTTGGAACTCTCTGTTCATCATACATTCAACTCTGACATCCAGAAAAGTTACTTAGCATGGTGACAAAACATCTGAACCAAAACAAGCCAGCTCGGTAAGCAAGTCAACAACCTCACATTTGTTCAACTTTGTTGCTATTTCCTGGCTCCCCTTTATTGTTTCCCCAGCCTCGTTTGCTAAAAGACCAATATTCACTGTTGCTTCTCTTCCTTTTTATATATTTGAAGAAGCTTTAACTCCCTGTTTTTACATTACTTGCTAGTTTTCCCTCAACATTTATTTTCTCTCTCTTCATATTTTTTTGTTTGTCATTTTTTATTGACATTTAAAACAATCTACTAATTTACCACTAACCTTTGCCACATTGTATGTTTGTTTCTCCCAATTTGATTCTGTCCTTACCTGCCTTTTGTTAACCATGGCCAGTTTATCTTCTGCCTAGAATCCTTCTTCCTCACAGGGATGTATCTTTGCTGCCATTGTTCATTTCCCATGATTTGACCTGACAACACACACTCCTCTCTTAATCCCTCCATTGCTTCTCAAATTCTTGCCCTAGATCCACTTGGATGAGCTGTAATTTCCTTCAATTAACATTTACAGAGACCATAGCCATTGGCTTCACTTGCCCTTCCCCAGACACAAACACCATTCCCTGGCCATTGATTCCATCCCATTCCCTGGCCAATGTCTCAGGCTGAAACAGGCTTTCTGCAACGTCAGAAGCCATTTTAACAATAGATCCTCTCCATCAGAAACATAGCTTGCTTCCACCTCCATAAACTGCCTATCTCCATCTCCACCCCAGCCTGTTTGACACAGAAACATCATTCATGCATTAGTTACCCTAGACCTGACTATACAATGTACCTTCCATTTGTCACCCACTGGGCAGCCTCCATGAGCCTAAATATGTTCCAAACTTCATTGCACTTATTCTGACTCACACCAAGTCCTATTCACACTATATTCACTGGCACATATTGGCTCTCAGTCCACTGACGTTTTGACGTTAGAATTTGAATCTACATAGAGTCATTATGTTACTGCACCACAAAATAAAATTCCAAGTTCATACTAGCTCCGTGTGAGGCATTCCTGTCTGGCCCACTCCCTTCAATATTCCTATAGCCTGCAAGTTTATTTTCCTCACATGCATATCTAGTTTCCTTTCAAAATCATTAAAAGTCTTCATTTCTATGACCTCATGCAATCACACTTTGGCCTCACTCCCTCTTATCTCTGTAGCTTCCTCCAAACCCATAAACCTCTTAGAACTCTAAGTTTCCCCAATTCTGATCTCTTGTGCAGCCACCGCTCCCATTGCTCTGCTTTTAGACGTCTCAGTACTGTTTCCCACCTCACTTACCCCATTTTGAGGCTTGAAATTTTCCACGATCGTATTTCTAATCAACCTGTTGTGTGACATGTCATGAGGACCAGGAGGTTTGAACACAGGATTCCTGGCCCAGAGGCAGGGACACTACCACTGCACCACAGGAGCTGTCAAGTCCCAAAGGTTAATCATTCAGGTCACACCCAACATTAAAAAAAAAACACAGAAACAAAAACAGGGCAGTTCTAAGGAAGGGTCACTGGACTCGAAATGTTAACTCTGATTTCTTTCCACAGATGCTGCCAGACCTGCTGAGCTTTTCCAGCAATTTCTGTTTTTGTTCCTGATTTCCAGCATCTGCAGTTCTTTCAGCTTTTGTTTTAAAAAGCACAATGGTTCAAACAGATTTGATAGCTCTGAGGACCTGAGGAGCTCCATAGCAGCTGTTTCTGGTTTATATAGAACTCGTAATCCCTAAATCTCATTTTGCCCCCTGACTGTTGGAAACCCTGCCTGGACTCTGAACTTTGCTAAACCTCTCCGCTTCTCCTCTTCTCTCTGCTCAAATCAATCCTTACACACCTCTCTTCGATCAAACTTTCACTTGCTCCTCTTAACACCCCAAACATCTCTTTATTTATCTCAGTATGAACTGGTGAGGCACCTTGACATGTTTCTCAATGTAAGTTTGGGTTGTTGTTGAAAATCTTTGCCTTTATTGAGTTTAATTTTATGTTTCTGGTAGCTGGAGGGCTAGCGCTGTAGAGCGAAGGACGGTTGAAGCGAGCCGTACCGCATCCTCTGCAAGGCTTGAGTAAGAACCTGAGGTGCAATTTGCAATGTAGGCGACACTGAGTTTGTTTGGCTTTTTGAAAAGCTGTTGCCTGCCATGTGCAGCGTCCACATGCAACACAGTGCGGCTTTGGTTTTCATCAGCAGGTTCGCAATAACAAGACCAGATGTTTCCTCATGAACTCAATGTAATACGTCAGACGATGATCTGAGGTTGGTACCACAACCTAGCAGAGTACGTCCAGGAGACATGCACCGCCTCTCCCCCCTCCACCCCCGCCAACCCCACGAGGCTGTGCTGATAACGGTCACAAGGTTCCGGGTTAAAACCCTCCCCAGGGGTTGAGCACCAGAATTGACACTAACACCCCAGTGCAGTACTGAGGGAGAGTCACACTGCTGGATGTTCTGTCTTTCAGATGAGGCATTAAATTGATACCCCCATCTGCTTGCTGTAAACGATCCCAGGGCATGACTTTGAGTAAAGCAGTGAATTTAACCCCAATATCCTGACCAATATTTGTCCCTCAATGAACATCACAAAAACAGATACAGTAAACATGGTTCACGTAACTGCTTGTAAAAGTTTTCTGCATGTGACGTGGTTGCTATTTTTCTCACATTCCAACAGTGACCACAATCAAAAAGTATTTATTTGGTTGTAAAGTGTTTTTGAGATTTTGGTGGCGGAGAAAAATTTTTTTTCTTTATTCATTCGCAGGATGAGGGTGTCCCTGGCTAGGCAGCATTTATTGCCCATCGGGCAGTTAAGAGTCAACCACATTGCTGTGGGTCTGGAGTCTGTAAGCCAGACCAGGTGAGGATGGCAGTTTCCTTCCCTAAAGGACATTAGTGAGCCAGATGGGTTTTTCCTGACAATCAGCAATGAATTCATGGTCATTATTAGATTCTTAATTCCAGATATTTATTAAATTCAAATCCACCATCTGCCATGGTGGGATTCAAACCCTGGTCCCCAGAACATTGCCTGGGTCTGCGGATTAACTGTCCAGCGATAATACCACTAGGCCATCACCTCCCCCTATGCAATATATTTTCTTTGTTTCATTAATTTGAAATGTAACAGTGGGTAAACAATAAAGCCTTCTCCAGCCTCTGTACCTGTACAACTGTTTATTATAAATACATCATGGTAGCAGCAGTGTGATAGGAATACTAGCTTCTTTGTCAGCCTTGGTTTTGAGTGTATTTTTTGCTGGTATTCAGTGGGCAAATTATGTTTTTGTGGAAAAAGCTTCTCATTGCCTCACTTTGTACACGCAATGTGCTACATTCACGACACGCACAGCCTGTTCATTCCCTGGCTGAAGTTGTTTACTTTGTCTGTTTAATAGACAATTTACTAATCAAGCTGTTCAGAGATGTTGTTACATATCTCCAGTGCAGTTGGGACTTGAACCCAGGATTTCCAATCCAGGGTTAGGGAAATTACTACTGTACCACAAGGGCCCATTTTTGGTCTGCTTTATGTTTTTTTCTACGTCGGGCAGTGCTATCACATATATCTGAATAACTTCCCCACCACCAAATCACCATGACTTTTTTTTGCTATTAATTGCCAACGGTAAATCACCCATGTAGCCAATTAGATATTTACAAGTAAAGGCCATTACAGACAATGCAAACCACCTGAAATGAGGAAGAAGCAGGGAGAGCAGAAGGAGCAAAAGTGAATTGGAGTCTTGATCTGTTTTATTATATTTTCTAATCAACCTGTTCGGAGATGTTATTGCACACCTCTGGAGCAGGTGGGACTGGAAGCCATGCCTCCTGGCTCAAAGATAGGGACACTACCACTGCACTACAAGGCCCCCACCCTTGGACTGCTTTTATTCGATGTTTTCTAATCAAACTGTTCAGAGTTGCTATAACACACCTCTGGAGCAGGAAGGACATGAACCTAGGTCACCTGGCTTAGGGGTTGAGACACTACCATGCACCACATAAGGCTGCCTTGATCTGCTTTATATGTTATTTGTTTTTAACTATTAACTGTCACATTGATCTGCTTTATAAGTTTCTTCAAATAATCCTGTTCAGAGACGTTATTACATAGACTTGAAACTTGATCTTCTGTCTCAGAGGTAGAGCGCATCACCACTACACCATAAGAGCCCTTGGGCCTGCTTCCTTTTCTGAATCCATAAGTTTATCACACACAACTGAACACCTTTCCCACACCAAATCACCTTGACTTTTATTTTTTTGCTTTTCTTAATAGTAAACCATCACCAGTAATCACGCATAAAGCCAATTAGAAGTCTACATACGAAGCCCCTTATGGGGAATGCGAACCATTCAATGTGAGGGAGGGATAGGGAGAGTGGGAAGGGGGCTAAATCAAAATAGAGTTGAGGTGTCTGGTTTATGTTTTCCTCTTTTTTTTTTCTTTTTCAATACCCAGAAACGCAATCACACACAACTCAGCAACTTCCCCAACCCCAAAAACTCCATGGCCTCTTTTGTTTTTATTTCTCCTTTCTTAAATCACAGCCATCACCAGTAATCACCCGCGTAGCCAATTAAACATTTGCAAACAAAGCCTGTTATGGGCAATACGAGCCATCAAAAGTGAAAGGGAGGTAAGGAGAGGGGGAAGGGACTGAATCAAAATGGAGTTGGAGGGTGGAGGTAAGGTACTGAATCCCCCACAGTGTCTACTTCTCTCTAAAGGCATCAAGACTATTGATGGACACCATGTGCTCCCTATCTAAGGGTACCCAGGCATGAGGGGTTTGCTTCATAAAGGGCTCAGGTGATGAGTTCTATCTGGGCAGATCCCTGTTACCAATGGAGCTCATACTCACTGAGCTCCACAGAGAGTCTGATTAGTGATTCCCCATGCACTTACATCCTTACTTAAATATGATGACCAATACTGTACTCAGTTCTCTAGATGTGGGGTCTCAACAATGTCCTGTAAAACCCTGAAACACAACCTCCCTATTTTTATATTCAATTCCCCTTACAATAAACAATAACATTCTATTACTTTTCCTAATTGCTTTCTGCACTTGCATACTAAATTCATGTACTAGGACACCCAGGTCTCTCTGCACCTCTTACCATTTAGAAAATATGTTTATTTTTTAAATGGATGCATTTCACATTTTCCCAGATTGTACTCCAAGTTTCGCAGATTTGACAGAGCAAATTACTGCAGATGCTGGAATCTGTACTGAAAACAGAAAATGCTGGAGATCACAGCAGGCCAGGCAGTATCCATGGAGTTGAAAGAAAGCTAATGTTAGCTAATGATCCATTATGATCTCCAGCATTTTTGGGTTTTTTTCACAGCTTTGCTGACTCATTTAACCAACCTAGATGTAGCCTCCTCTTCAAGACTGACAGGTACTATTGACCTCTGCTCTGTGCAACCCCTAACCTGCCTCCAATATTCCCTATTCATCTCCTACCCAAGGGATCCATTTCTGGGAATCACTGCCAACAAGTTAAGATATAAGCAGGACTGAAATCCTTTTGACACTGTGCCATCTACTTCTGGAAACAAGAAATGTCATTCACCCAGATGATTGTTACATGGTCTAAGCCCTAATTTTTGACAAGCCTTGCTCAGATTGGGCGTGGTCTGCCATTTGCTAAGTGCTTGAAATTAGCCACAACCAACTTTGTCCCTCATGACTTACTCAATGGGTATCCGTGAAAACTTCTTGTCTTCCTTATGTTATATTTCATGGAATTTGCTGAAATTTCACTCTTGCAATTGATCTCCACAACTACCGGACACTGACAACGAGCACCCGACTGTCTGAGTTTCCAGCTCCTATCCCCCCAAGGTCATCCCAGGAGGCTGCTCAATGAACATCGATGGATGCTTTGAATCCGGCACAATAGTGTAAAATGCTGGAGAAACACACCAGGTCAGTCCACACCAGTGGAGAGATGGAGCAAGGAGGGAGTATTTTGGGTGCAAGCCTTTCTTGTAAACGACTTCTGTGCTTTGTGTTGCAGGGATACTCAATTGGGTTGCTTGTGCTGGATTTTGCCAGGGGCTTCAGGACCTCAAAGTTAAGATGAAATGTGAGTTGCAAGGAGCATTTGGACCAGCTGGATATTTTTAACAGAGGTGCCCTCCAGCTTGCTGCCAATCGAGGATAATGGGCAGGTCTTGCTTCTATGGCACCTCTGACTCTTGGCACTACTATTGCTGTGCCTGTAGATTAAACATTTGTGATTCATGTACTCTTGTCGCCCAGATCCCTCTGCATACCAGCTCTGTTATCTCTCACCAATTAGATAGCATGTTTCTTTTATAATCTTCCTGCCAAGATGGAGAGATGCTGCTGAGGTGGGGAGGAGAGTTTGTGGGTGCCTCAACATGGAGCCAAATAAAGGAAGACTGAGAGCCAAAGGCCCCACTGATTGAAGGGAAGATATCTCCGTGGGGATCCCCTCAGCCTCAGGGTGTTGTCCTGCCTTTGATGTATGAAGCCTCCAAGTCTGACGAGACCGGCTGTCCCATTGGCTGCTAAAGGCTGGCCTTGCCCCTAACTCAAGACTTCATTGACTTCCCTACTCAGTTGCTGGTAGCGTCACATCCCGTCTCTTTCTCCCTCCTCAGCAGCAGGACAGAAACAAGGGGTCAGCATGACACGCTCCTGTTATTTTCCCAACTTTCCACCTCTATCTGGGTACTGCTAAAGTTCAGGCCAGAATATTGCGGCTGTCTCTGAACCTCTCAGCATGTACCAGTTGTACATTCGGTTCTCTGTCATTACACAATGCTGAGGTTCACTGCTAATACCATTGATGTTCTTTAACAATTGTAAATCATAGAGTGTTTTTTTATGGTAGACAATCTGTATATGACAACATTTATACATTCAGTAGGGATCCAAAGGATTGATATTAGCAAGAGTAAGTTTCCAATAGTTTACATCACGGGGCTCTAACAAGTCATTTCTGTCTTCAGAAAGTCAACTGATGAAACATTTTTAGGGAAAATCAGGTAAATTTTTGCCCTTAGCAGCTCAGGTGGTGATTCATGGAATGTATAACCAGAAAATTTGTACATTCATTGCTATTTTCACAAATTGGATGACAATTTGCATTCCTAAAATTGAAACGCTGAATTTACTCCACGGGTTTTATTCATTTACTTGTCAGATGAATTCTGCAAAAACAAAATCCTACAGTTACGTAAGATAACAAGGTGTGGAGCTGGATGAACACAGCAGGCCAAGCAGCATCATAGGAGCAGGAAGGCTGACGTTTCAGGCCTAGACCCCTACAGTTACATAGCATCTTTCACTTCCTCAGGCTATCCTAAAGAACTTTTCTTTATTCACTTGCAGATTGTGGGCATTGCTGGCTAGGCTGGCATTTATTACCCACCCCCTCACCCTCCCCCAGAAGGCAGTTAAGCATCAAACACGTTGCTGTGGGTCTGGAGTTTCAGACAATAAAAGTTAGTCGGAAGTGTACAGTTACTGTTGTCAGGTTGATGTGGCAGCCAATTCGAACACAAAAAGCTCCCACAAACTAGATCAACAAGACGAATCAGTTTCTTTTAGGTTTTGATTGGTGAATAAATATTAGCCAGAACATGAGAATACTTTCTCTGCTCTTCTTCAAAATAACGCCATGGCGTCATTTTACGTCCACCTGAGGGGTGAGACAGGGTCGTGGGTTATTACCTCATTCAACTGTGCAGCACACCTTCAGTCACACACAAGAGTGTACTGGTCATGTACTAAAACCTAGAGAGTGCAACTTGTAGCCAAAGTGTAATTACTCAGAGACATGAACGCATCTACATAACATTGAACATGATAAACACACACCATTATGTAAAGACATAGATGCTAAAAGAGCTGAATAAAAATATAGGGTGACAGGAAGTTAGAGGTCAACTGAGGCATGTCTACAAAACAGATAGCTGAGCTAGATAAGGCATGAAAACTACACCAAATGCAACTGTTGGCTCTGTGTTTAACTGTTCTATTCCTGTAGAACTAGAGCCTTGAATAAATCATACATCACAAGACACTAGGACAAGAAAATTATTAATTAGCCACAGCCCATGAAGGGTCATAGGTACCACCCTCCATAGAAGAGAGACTATTGGTTGCATATATCTTCAGTCTGCACACCTGGGCCAAAGGGGAGGAGATAGGCCTCCAATGAACTACTACTACTACTAGAGCAGTGGTTGACTCTGGACCGTTGGATTCCTCCTGCATCACCTCCTGGTCATCTAAGCTAAGCAACACCTCCAATCCCGACAAAAGGCATGGGGCTGAATCTCACCATCGTGACCCATCCCACTGAGGGCCTAAGAAGATTCTGCCCATGCAGCATGATCTATAGTTACATCATACTTCATCATTAAATGTCAATGTGCGACAGTAAAGATGTAAATGTAGGAAAATACCCAGTATTGAGGAGTTAATCCCTCAAAAGCAGCTTTTTTTGAAAATATTGATTCATGGGATGAGGGCATCACTGGCTAGGCCAGCATTTATTGCCCATCCCTAGTTACCTAGAGGGCAAATAAAAATCAACCACATTGCTGTGGATTTGGAGTCACATGTAGGCCAGAACAGGATGGCAGTTTCCTTCCCTAAAGGGCATTAGTGAGTTAGATGGGTTTTTGCTGACAACTGGCAATGGATTCATCATTAGACTCTTAATCCTAGATTGTTATTGACTTCAAATTCCACCATCTGTCATGGATGGGTTTGAACCTGAGTCCCCAGAACATTACCCAAGTCTCTGGATTAACAGTCCAGTGATAATACCATTAGCCTGGGATGGAATGTGCAGTTTTGGCCTCTTACCTAAGGAGGGACATAGTTACAATGTAGGTTCACTGGACTGAATCTTACAATAAGGGGATTGCTGGATGAGGAAGGTTGGAGGAGACTAGGACTAGGATGTTCTCTTCATCACAAAGAAACAGATTATTTGGTTATGGTCACATTGCTGTTTGTCGGAGCTTGCTGTGTGCAATTTGGGTGTCACATTTCCTACAAAACAGTGAATATACTTCAAAACACACAGGGGTGGCACGGTGGTACAGTGGCTGGCACTGCTACCTCACAGTGCTAGGGACCTGGGTTTGATTCCAGCTTCAGCAACTGTCAGTGTGGAGTTTGCATGTTCTCCCCGTGTCTGTGTGGGTTTCCTCTTGGTGCTACAGTTTCCTCCTGCAGTCCAAAGATGTGCAAGTTAGGTGGATTGGCCATGGGAAATTGCCCATAAAGTCCAGGGATATGTAGGCTAGGTGGATTAGTCACGGTAAATATGGGATTAGAGGGATAGGTGAGTGGCTGGGTCCAGGTGGAATGTTCTTTGGAGTGTTGGTGCAGGGCTCAACGGGCTGAATGGCCTCTTTCTGCACTGTAGGGGTTCTATGAATAAGGCTGTAAAGTGCTCTGCAGCGTCTCTTGGTGGTGAAATGTGCTATATAAATGCAAATCTCAACTTCTGTCTCACTGTGCATCTGTAAGAAGCCCTTTCCGAGTACGATTGGTGCATGTGACTTTCTGAAAATGTCATCAAATTTCACTCTTTCCTTGGGTCCCTATGAACCAATGGGTTTAACTCCTCTGCAATTTTTCAAACTAATGCCAAAGGATCATTTAAATCCACCTGAGTAAGTAGTTGGGGCCTCGGTTTAACATCTCATCTGAAGTTTCTTTCAATACCATCAGGGGTGATGGGTGGACCAGCATTTTTTGCCCATCGTTATTTACTCATGAGAAAGTGGTAGCGAGCTGCCTTCTTCAACCATTGCAACCATAGGGACACCCACACAGTGCTGATAGCGAGGGAGTACTAAGCTCTTGACCCAGTGACACTGAAGGAAGAATAATATATTTCCAAATCAGGATGGTGAGTGGCTTAGAGGGGAACCTGCAAATGGCAGTGTTCCTATGTATCCGCTGTGCTTGTCCTAGATGGAAGAGGTCATGGGTTTGGAAGCCACAGTTTAAGCAGCATTGTTGAGTTGTTGCAGTGCATCTTGTAGATTGAACGCACTGCTGTCAATGGAGGTGACAGGAGTGAATATTGAAGTTATGACATGGGATGCTAATCAAGTGGGCTTCTTTGACCTGAATGGCTTCTTGAGTGTTGTAGGAGATGTACTCATCCAGGCAGGTGGGGAGTATTCCATCACAGTCCTGACTTGTACTTTGAATGAATCTTACAATGGTTTTTTTTTAGACTCACTCATGGGACACAGATGTTGCTGGCTGGCCAGCATTTATTGCCTGTCCCTACCTGCCCTTGAACTGAGTGGCTTGCTAGGCCGTTTCAGTGGGCAGTTGAGGATCAACCACATTGCTGTGGGTCTGGAGTCCCATGTAGACCTGGTGAGGGTGGCAGATTTCCTTCCCTGAAGGACATTAGTGAACCAGATAGGTTTTTCTGACAATCAACAATGGTTTCATGGTCATCAGTAGGTTCTTGATTCCAGACTTATTTTATTTATTGAATTCAAATTCCAACATCTGCCATGGCAGGATTCAAACCCAGGCCCTCTAGAATATTAGCTGAGTTTCTGGATTAAGAGTCTAGTGATAATACCACCAGGCCATCACCTCCTCAAATATGCGTAGAGATATACATATATGTTTATATGTAGGGACAATCGGGGGAAAACTGGAAGATCTTGAACTATTTGAACATTCTCTAGATTGAAAAAAAATTTTTCAAGCATTGGATTTCATGAACGTGAAGCCAACAGTATAATGTGTACTGTGGTTCCCCCATTGTTTACTGAATTGATTTTGCAGTAAACAACTAAACTAGTCACTAGTTTTAAAAAAAAAGGCTTTGAACATATAAGGGGACTTCTATGCAAATAATCACCTGGCAAGCCTTTCCTGTCTCCTAAGCTTTTTTACAGCCCCCAGGGCCAATGAAGAAGAGACCCCTGAAGCTGCAAGAATTTCCTAAAATCAGCAGAAGTCACTGGGAACTTGGGAGAGTTTCAAAACCCCAGCATTTCTGTCAAACCTGGCAAACCCAAAGTAGTAGACTGTGACCAAGTCCCAAAATCTTGAAGGAAAGCTGACGTTTCAGGTCGGGACCCTTCTTCAGAAAAGTTTCTGAGAAAGGGGCCTGACCCAAAACGTCAGCTTTCCTGCTCCTCTGATGCTGCCTGGCCTGCTGTGTTCATCCAGCTCCACACTGTGTTATCTCTGACTCCAGCATCGGCAGTTCTTACTATCCCCAAAATCTTGAGTCCAAGTTGATTGGAATTAGAACTGGACATCCACCATCAATTTATGGCTGTCAGCAATTCAGCTTCATCAACAGGACATAAGAAGTCATCACATTCTATCCTTTGTTTCCAGACCTTGGCCCACAAGAATTGCTGTTCACATTTTGCCTTCTGTTTTGAAAACCATTGTTTTATCAGAGACCTTTTTTTGTTTCATTTGTGAGAGTGTGTCTATGTCTGTACTTAGTTTTAATTCTGGATCATAGTTTATGTGTTAACCAATGCTTTCCAATTGCTTTAAGAATCAGATTTGCTCATTAAAGAAGCCTGATGAACGTTTCCCTTTATTCTGGGAGCAGTACAAAACAGAAGCCATTGAATCAACACATTGTACCAATGGTGTAAACTGGTGCCTGATTATAAGCACATTCCTCCCATGACAGACATAGTCAGATAAGATTTTATTAGTTGATGTCAATTTTCGCCATGGTCAGATTGGAACCCCTTTTCCAGGACATTAGCCCCGATTGATCTATAACAATATCACTGTGTTACTGCTTCTCCCTAAGTCTCCACACAGTATGCTCCACTGTTATGTTCTGGAAATAGGTGCACATGAGCATAAAAGGGAAGGAAATAGTACCTCATTATGATAAAAGCAAAAAGTCACAGCCTTCCACCAATGTGGCAATACTGTAAAAAATTATTAAACAGGTCTATAGTTGAGGAAGTCCAATGATTGTTATTCATACATTATTACAAACTCGCTAAGTTTTTTGGATCATGTCCCACTCACCTCCTATCTTCAAAATCCTGGAATTCCACTGGTGTGCCTCCAACTCTTTATGCGAACAAGGAACCAGAGTAGGCCACTCGGCCCTTTGAGCCTGCTCTCCCATTCAGTAAGATTCTGGCTGATCTGATTTTAACCCCAATCTACTTTCCTGTATATCCCCAATAACCTTTTACCCTTTGGTCATCAAGAATCTATCTACTTTTGCCTGAAAAAACACATTTAAAATTCTGCATCTGTTGACTTTTGAAGTAGGGAATTCCAAAGACTCACTATAGACCCTCTGAGAACAAAAAAGTATCATCATCTAAATGATTGACCTCTTATCTTTAAATTATGACCCCTTTATAGATGGTTTCTTGCTTATACTGGAGTTAGCCAGCCAGCGATCAGACTAATTTTTCCCACTGTAACCTATAGACACCTAAGGCCTGCCAGGCTGAAATCAGGTCATTCAGCAATGAACCTAGGGATTTCATAATCTGTACAGCTCAAACACTCACTAGTTAAATTGCTAAGCTAACTGAAGTGATCTGAGATGAAAGTGCGGTTGCAAATCATAACAGAATTGATAAATGTGTCAGAATTTATTAATCTGCTCTGTGATTTACCGGAAAAACTAACTTTCGAATGAAGCTGAAGATGTAGAGTGGTAAAGATGCTGAATGTGTCGATATTTGATCCACAGCAGTAACTGTTAAACATGTGAGTGTTTATGCACCCTGCCACTTTGAAATTCCCCAGCTTTCCTGACCAGCGGTTTAACCACATGAGAACAAATTACTTGTGCTGGAATCTGTAGACTGACACGAGAGCAACTGTGAGGGCTCCAGGTTGGTTAACACTTCTTATTTTATGTCTTGGCTAAGAGGCAAATAACAAGACCAGGAGAGGAACAGTTTAAGAGATTGTTACAATTTACAAAAGAGTGAAAATTAAACGGTTGTTTCTCAATCTAATTAGACGGTAAAAATCCATTTGTTTGAATTACATGTTTACTGTGCTGTCTGCTTAGCACATTTGTTAATTAGATTGTCTCTCAGAAAATGGCCCCTATCCAAAAGCCACTCTAACTTCTCTCAGTGGACATGGTCATAGAATCATAGAATACATAGCACAGAGAAAGACCCTTTGATCCAACTCGTCCATGCCGACCAGATATCCTAAATAAATCTAGTCCCATTTGCCAGTACTTGGCCCATATCCCTCCAAATCCTTCTTATTCATGTACCCATCCAGATGCCTTTTAAATATTGTAGTTGTGCCAGCCTCCACCACTTCCTCTAGCAGCTCATTCCGTACACACATCAGAATCTGGATGAAAAAGTTGCCCCTCAGGTCCCCTTCAAATTTCTTCCCTCTCACCTTAAACCAATGCCCTCTAGTTTTGGACTCCCACATCCCATGGAAAAGATCTTGTCTATGTACCCTATCCAAGCCCCTCATGATTTTCTAAACCTCTATAAGAGCACCCCTCAGTCTCTGACGCTCCAGAGAAAATAGCCCCAGTCTATTGAGCCTCTCCCTGTAGCTCAAACCCTTCAATCCTGGCAAAATCCTTGTAAATCTTTTCTGAACCCTTTCAAGTTTTACAACATTCTTCCTATAACGGGGACCAGAATTGCATGCAGTAATCCATCTTTTAGAACAAAAGTCTTACTGTGACTTGGATATGTGTGGTAAGTTAGCTTAGTTGGCTTGAAGGCTGCTTCACAAAGCAGACTAACACCAATAGCGTGGGTTCAATTCCAACACTGGCTGAGGTTACCATAAAGGACTCTGCTTTTCAACCTCTCCCCTTGTCTGAGGTGTGGTGAGCTTCACGTTAAACCCCCATCAGTTGCCTCTCCTACTGATGAGAGAGCTGCTCTATTGTCCAATAGAGCTATGGTGATTTTAAGAGTTACTAACTCTACAAAAGCCGAACAAAATTCAAAGCCATCTTGTATGTGCCCATGAGGAAAATTGCATTTTTAAAAATTAACCTATTTTTCCTAATCAACCTACTATAGAACATAGAACATAGAACAGTACAGCACAGTACAGGCCCTTTGGCCCACAATGTTGTGCTGACCTATTATCCTACTAAGATCAATCTACCCTGCATACCCTACATTTTACTATCATCCATCTGCCTATCCAAGATTCGCTTAAAAGTCTCTAAAGTATTTGACTCCACTACCACTGCCGGCAGTGCATTCCACACGCCCACCACTCTCTGTGTGAAGAACCTACCTCTGACATCTGCCCTATACCTTCCTCCAATCACCTTAAAATTATGCCCCCTCATAATAGTCATTTCCGCCCTGGGAAAAAGTCTCTGACTATCCACTCTATCTATGCCTCTCATCATCTTGTAAACCCCTATGAAGTCACCTCTCATCCTTCTTCGCTCCAATGCAAAAACCCCTATTTGAGGTTCAGAGATGTTATTACACAGCTGTGGAGCAGGTGGAAATTGAACACAGGTCTCTCTGGTCCACGGACAGGGAGACTACCAGTCTCCCAGAGGGCCCTTGCATTGTTGTTATTGGATTGTACATTCAAGTATTTGGGTAAATCCAATTTATCTCCCATCAGTACTGACAGGTAGCAAAAGGCACTACCTTCACTTAAAGTTAAAATTACAGAATGCTTAAATGGAGAAAAGAGCTAACCTATGTGAATTTTAGAAAGGAACATGTTGCATGATTAACTTGAGGATGTGACAAAAATAAAGGTTGCCACAGATCAGAAGACGCATTAGAAAGAACAGCACTATGGTGAGTTTAACTTGAGGGTCGCCACACCTCAGGCAAGGGCAGAGGTTGAGAAAGTGGGACATTCATGGTAACCTCAGGAAAATGCAGTGGATGTGTTCTCTATGAGCTTTCAGGTAAGCTGTTACTAAGGTACCATGTATGCTATTATAAGTGGTTTAAAGAATTCAGAATTCCAGGGAGGTTAGCAAATTAGATCTAAAACTGTTTGGACTGGCTTAAACAGAGATGAAGTCTGTTGCAATCTGATGACCCCATCCCTAAGGGGTATGAGTAAATCTAGGTTGTAAATTTTTATTGAAACTAGTCCACTTTTTATTCATTTCATATTACATTCACTGTAAGTTATCAATGTCGACACTCCATTTTATTCTAACATTGTGCCAAGTTGGAGCCCTTGTGTATTCTTTGTTTTAGAACTACCCACATGTATTAAGGTTTAAAACATATTTCTGGCTGGCAGTTAATTATATGATTGACCATATAATGCAAGTTTTAATTGAAGAAACATTAAAAATACTCAATTCATATTAAAGCTGGGTTATATTTTAAAGCTTGCCGTTTGAAAACACTCATTTGCTGCTATGAAGGGTTTTTTTTGAAAGAGCACCAAGCCAAATATAACACACAAAGCTTCATTCTAGCCCTGAACATCTCAATGATGAAACAAAACAGTAAACCGTTACAAGTAGGTGTCTGGTGGAGCGGAACTTGAATACTACTGAAAAAAGACACATTTCATCAAAGTTTTTTGTCTTGAACTCATCAGGGCAGTTCACAAGAGTGCTGATTGATTGGCAAGAGGGCCTGATTAGTAAGTTCACTAATTGGCAATGCCTCCACCAATCAGAGTCCCTCATCATTCAATGGCTGGGGAGATTCCGCTCAAAGTCTTTATGCCCTTGGTTAAATGGCAAAACACATTTACAATTCTAGTAATCCTTTAAGCAATGTGACAAAATAACAAGTTTACATTTTTATTCATTTCCAGATATGATTGTAGCTAGTAATGCCAGTGCTTATAGTCCATCAGTAATTGCACTTGAGAAGATGGAGTTAAAAACAGTAGCTACTCCATAAACAAGTTAATTATAAACAAAATACAGTGAGTTCCTGCTTCACATTGTCCCATTAAATTGTTTTACTTAAATTTGTGTTTTTCAGGAACTCAACCACAACTTTTAAGTGAGGACTCATAATTTTTAAGTTAAAGGCAACAGCACCTCCTAATGTAGTAAATTGTCACTGTGATCTAATTATTTATCAGACTGCTTGCTTGCAAAATTATGTTCAGTGTCTACATTCTACTGCTGAACAGAATTAACTTATTGTGATCAAAACCCTGGGCGGATTTCAGTAACTTGAAAAGACTTCAATCGGACTTCAACTTGCTGATATGGTTATATGGGGATGTGTCACCAATACTGCCTGAAGCTGTGCAACACCAGAAAGCTAAGAAAATAAAAAGGTAAGGCTTGCATTTATGTACTGCTTTCCAAGTCCCAAAATGCTTTACAGCCAATGATGTATTATGAACTGTAGCCATTGTCGTAATGTGGAAACCTGACAGGCAATTTCATCAAAGCAAGCTTTCACATTCATAAATATATTTGTAATGTTGATTGAAAGATAAACACTGGCCATAACATGGAGGGAGATGACACTGATGTTCCTTTTCAAACTGGTGTCACAAGATTTTTTGCATCCACCTAAGAGGGCAAAGGGGGACTCAATTTAATGTCTTACATGAAAGTCACTTCAGATAGTGCAGCACTCCCTCAGTGTGGCATCAAATAATTATTAGATGTATAAATCAGAACTTCATTTGGTGGCAAATTTCAATGCTACCTAAAGATTTAGGCCACCTAACTATTCCCTGATGAAGCTGAAGTGCATTCAGGTAACCAAAGATAAAAAGAAATATGCCAAGAGAAAATCTCACTCCTGAGTCACAAACTCAGGATTTTGAAGATCACTTTCAAAAATCAACCCAATAGGAACAATCAAGTATTGTGCATCTCAGAGGGAGACAGAGGGATGGTAATCTTAACAATCACTTCAAGACAGAAACAAACTGTTCTTTGAAATTGAGTGATGCTTTGAAAGTTACCAGTGCTGAAAGTTACCATACCTGACCATCACTAAATTATACCTGTTGAAGGCCCCCAGCTCATTTGACCCTCTCAATTCAGTTCTGGTTCTCTAATTCGACATTGGGGTAGTACTAGTTCCTGCACTGACAGACTTGTCAAGCTAGCAATTTAAGCATTTAAATTAATCCAGCTACACTCTCAGTTTTTGGACATTCTGCCATAGTTGCAGTATTTTTGTTTGGCATTTGTATCTTAGTAACTAAAAATCATAATATCTGAAAGATGAGTTTGAATAAAATAAACAAAAAAGCAAGAGTTATATGTTCCAATTACATTAAGCTTATTCACTCATTTGTTTTTATGTCTTTATCTGGCAGTTGTGGAGGCTAGGATAAAATCACGGATAAACCACTCTACAAACTTCAGCACATAATTTGACACTTTAATGCAAGAACACTGCACAGTTGTAGGTGATGTCTTTCAAGAGAGACCCTAAAGATCCCAAGGCACCGTTGAAAGGCACAGTTCTTTTTCTGAGATAGTAAGAACTGCCAATCTGGAGTCAGTGATAACACAGTGTGGAGCTGGAGGAACACAGCAGGCCAGGCAGCATCAGAGGAGCAGGAAAGTTGACATTTCTGGTTGGGACCCTTCTTCAGAAATGGGGGAGGGGGAAGGGAGCTCTGAAATAAATAGAGGGGAGGGGTGGGGCTGGGGAAGGTAGGTGAGATGGTGGTAGATGAGTGCAGGTAGGCAGTGGTGGGGATTGGTCAGTGAGGTGGGAGAAGCAGATAGGTGGGAGAGAAGACGGACAGGTTGTGTCAGGTCAAGGAGGCGGGGATGGAAGGGAGGGTTGGTCACAGGATGAGGCTGGGGGTGGGCAGATTTTGAAACTGGTAACCATTGGGTTGTAGGCTCCCGAGGTGGAATATGAGGTGCTACTCCTCCACTTTCCGGGTGGCGTCATTGTGACACTGGAGGAGGCCCAGGATGGACATGTCGCCCAGGGAGTGGGAGGGGGAGTTCAAATGGTTTGCGACTGGAAGGTGTTGTCGTTTGTCGTTTGTCGTTTGTCATTTGTCGTGAACAGAGTGCAGATGCTCTACAAAATGGCCTCCGAGCCTCAGCTTGGTCTCACCGATGTAGGGGAGGCCACATCGGGAGCAGCAGATGTAATAGACCACATTGGTAACGTGCAGGTAAACCTTTATCTGATGTGAAAACTTTTTTTGGTTCCTTGGATGGAGGTGAGGAGGGAGGTGTAGGGGCAGGTGTAGCACTTCCTGCGGTTCCAGGGAAAGGTGCCGGGGGTGGTGGGGCTAGTGGGGAGTGTGAAGTGGACAAGGGAGTCACGGAGAGAGCAGTCTCTATGAAAGGCAGATAGGGGTGGGGAGGGAAATATATCTTTGGTTGTGGGGTTGGATTGCAGGTGGCAGAAGTGGCAGAGAATGAAACTTTGAATACGGAGGTTAGCGGGGTGATGTGAGGACAAGGGGATTCTGCCTTTGTTTTTGTTGCGGGGTGGGGATGTGAGGGTAGAGGTGTGGGAAATGCAAGAGATGCGGTCAGGGGCATTTTCGACCACCGAAGGGGGGATGTTGCGGTCCTTGAAATAAGAGGATATCTGGGATGTTCGGGAGTAGAACGCCCAATCTTGGGACCAGATGCAGTGAAGGCAGAGGAATTGGGAGTAGGGGATCGCATTCTTGCGGCAAGGTGGTTGAGAGGTGTACTGTAGGTCGCTGAGAGAGTCGGTGGGCTTGAAATAGATATTGATATCGGTTTTGAGGCGGCCACCAGAGATGGAGACAGAGAGGTCCCAGAAGGCGAGAGACGTATCAGACATGGTCCAGGTGAACTTGAGGTTGGGGTGAAAGGTGTTAGTAAGGTTGATGAACTGTTCAAGCTCCTTGTGGGAGCACAAGGCAGTGCTGATACAGTCATCGATGTAGCGGAGGAAGAGTTGGGGGATAGTGCCAGTGTAGCTGCGGAAGAGGGATTGTTCCACATATCCTACAAAGAGGCAGGCATAGCTTGGTCCCATGTGGATTCCCATGGCCACCCCCTCAGTCTGTAGGAGGTGGGAGGAGTTGAAGGAGAAGTTGTTAAGGGTAAGGATGAGTTCAGGTAAGTTCTCCCTCTGCCTTGGTTATCATTTATCTCTCAACTAATCTCAGTAAAACAGATTACACGATCATTGCCTCGTTGCCGTACACAGGTCAGTTGCTACATTTCCTACATTACAACAGTGACTGTATTCCTGGGAGGTGTAGCTGAATTAGTAATCCAGAACCCCAGGTTAACGTTTTAGGTACATGGGTTCGAATCCTATCAAGGTAGATGGTGATATTTTATTTTAGTAAAAACCTGGAATGAAAGCTAGCCTAATGGCGTAACCACTGTCAATTCTCATCAAACCCATCTGGACCACTGCTGTCCTTAGGGAAGGAGATAAAGGATAAGTATAAAGGACTCTAATTTATCTGACTGATGAACTCAAGGTAAAACACTCACCAAGTTTCTGTACTTAATGAGAAAATAACTTACGAACACATTGCCTTTATCCAATAACAACTAGGAAATATGAATTGCTAACTTATAACTCAAACTTAAACTTTACTCCTTCTTAAATTTCCCCTCTCACGTACAGACACACAAAGACCCAAAAACAGGACATGGATGTTAAGGGTGGAAAAGGGAAATACGATTTGATAACACCAGTCTCAACCACAGGATTCAATGAGTTGTTTTTTTTTTCCCCTCTTCCTTTCAGTTGTTTTTAGTCTTTGCTGTTGTTTGGACACTAATGACCTTAGTTCGTTAGTTAAGAATTGATCTTTTCACTGTCTTTGATTCATCTTTCAACCACGGATTTGTAGGGAAAGGGGAGTGGAAGCCAGTTAGCTGTTACTGGAGACATTCCGATACCTCTACAGAGTAAAGTGGAGGGGGAGGTAGAGAGTGAGGGCATGAGTCGTTCTTTATAGTTTGGGTGTTTCTCTTATGTGCTGGCCCCACATAGGAGATGGTCACTTGGTCAGCAGCCAATCATATCATTTTTGCCAAGCAATTGTCCCCTAGTTCCCCATTGGCTCCATTTCATCTGCTTTTGCGCTCACTGTTCTGGGATTTAAACAATGTTATATACAACTCTCACTTTACTCCAGTAAACACGATCTTAAACACGATGTTTAAAACTGCAGCCTTCTCTTTGTATAATTTCCTTTGTTTAAAAAAGTATCTTCCTTTTTTTAGCCCACAGTCCAAAATTAAAAAGAAATAAAAAGATATAGTGTTTACACACTCCACCCTTAGGAAAATACCATTTCAAAACGCCTTTCATCTCAAGGTCTGACACACGCATCAGAATATGATACATAGGCCCATTCATTTTCATTGTCCCCGATACAAGTCCTATAGAACATTTTATCACCTCTTAAATCCTTAATCTTAGTTCATAATTTTATATATGAGACAAGATGTCTACAATCATTATTTTTACCAGCAATATGAACAACCTTTGTATCAACTGGTTGAATCAGTAGACTCCATTTGAACAATGAGAGACAACAAGGTGCAGAGCTGGATGAACACAGCAGGCCAAGCAGCATCATAGGAGCAGGAAGGCTCATCAGAAGGGTCTAGGCCCGAAACGTCAGTCTTCCTGCTCCTATGATGCTGCTTGGCCTGCTGTGTTCACCCAGCTCTGCACCTTGTTCTCTCAGATTCTCCAGCATCTGCAGTTCCTACTATCTCCATTTGAACAATGTTGTATTTTGGGTGTGGAATTTTTCCAACAAAAAACATTTCCCAGACACCAAAAGTTTCAATAGCTCTGCATACAGTCTCTTACTCTAAATAAATAATTAAGATTAATAACTCAAAATCTATATCCAAATCTTCACTTGAAACTGGTGAAAAAGATCAACTTAATTTTGTTCCATAATGAATTCCCCTGCTTCAGTGCCTAAAATTACATTGATTTAATCAGGCTCCCAAGTCAATGCTCTTGGATTAGAGTTGTTGGATTCTTCCTGTGATTCCCCTAGCATTCCTGTTTCAGTAAAGTCATCCTCCAGGTAAGACTGGGAAACTTTTTTTTGAAGCTTTTGCTTTGCAGGCTGGGTGGTTTTCTGTTGCAGTGATCCCACAAAAGCTATGATCACCTAGTCAGGACCCAAAGTGTTGTTGTCAAACAATTGCCCCCTAGTTCAGAACCCATCGGTTTAGCATATTTGCTTGCGCTCACCCTGTTCCAGGAAAAGTGCAGCATTATATACAACTTAATGTGCTCCGTAAACATGATTTTTATGCAATCACTTTTTTTTTAATTTAAAACAGCATCTTTTTCTTTTTAAATGCATGGTCTAAAAAGAAAGGAAATAAAAAGATGCAGTCTTTACAATAGCCAGAGAAAGCTTTCAAAATTAGATATTTTGGGCATCTGTATTTTGCAGAATTATTATTTTTGTCATTGTTTTTGTGCCGCAACACACAGCATTCATTCTTTGTACAATGATTTTATTGTATTTCAAATAAAGGTTGTAGTTACATTTATTTGAAATTAATTTTAAAAAGTGCCTTCCTGGTCAGCAGCTTCTATGACTCTGGTTTGACCAAAACTATTTTCTGTGTCAGGAATTGTTTTCCTGATAAGTATCTTTCCTACATCTCTGTGGAAGTGTGTTAAATGTCTTATAAACCACTTTTGGCAAACTTGTATTTTTCAAGCAATAGAGGCTCTTCTCTGCACGTAGGGTCTGTTTCCATGCTGTATGACTCTTCGGTCCAACTAGTCCATGCTGAACATAATTCCAAATTAAACCAGTCCCACCTGCCTACTCCTGGCCCATATCCCTCCAAACCTTTCCTATTCATGTACTTATCCAAATGTCTTTTAATTGTAATTGTGCCCACATCCACCATGTCCCTCAGGAAGCTCACTCCACATGCAAACCACCCTCTGTGTAAAAAATCTGCCCCATATCTTTTCTAAAATCTCTCTCTCACCTTAAAACTATACAACAGAAATCTGCATTTAAAGGGCTAATTTTCCACTTCTTTGTTCTTGCATGTATCAGGAACCGTCTGTGATTATCTGTACATTAATGTTAAACTACAGTACCACAGATCAGAAATGCACAATTTCCACAAGTGTATTCTCAAATTGCAGAGACAGAAAATTTACACTTAAAACGTTATAAAATAATACAGGAACTGCTAATGGTGCGAAAAGGACAATACCTGATACTGCATTCCGTTGTCTTGTTCTGCACTATATACCTACGGGGACAGGTGTTTAGAAGTTTTGATGTCATTCTCGTACTCCCCCAAAACCTATCAGATCTCATTAGCTCAATACTGCAGATATGTACCTCCAAAACCCAGCCCTCGGTCTTTCTGGATAACCTCAGTGGACTGCCAGACTGTGTTCTAAAATTCCTAGGTGAAAATGACCTGAATAACAGTGACTACACTTCAAAAAACTCATTTGACGTTAAGTATGTTAAGATGACCCTGTGGATGCAATGAGATGCAAAATAAATGTAATATTTCTCCTTCTCACAAGCATATAATGTATATAGCGAGCTTACATCTGATGGTCTAATTTATTTAGTTTTAGTTTAATTTTTGTGTCGACAAAAGCTGTCCATGTGATCCACGGCAACAGAGAAGTGATCACAATGATTAAATGGTTACTAACAATAAACACACAATACTGGAGAAACTCAACATGCCTGGCAGCATCTGAAAGAGAGAAACAGAGTTAAATCTTCAGTTCTGGAGAGTCATACCAGATTCGAAACATTAACTCTGTCTTTCTCTCCACAGTAGTTGCCAGATCTGCTGAGTTTCTCCACCATTCTGTGTTTGTTTCAGATTTCCCACATCTGCAGTATTTTGTTCTTATTCGAGAGATTAATGATTATTGATTGTGGGATCAATACTTTAAAATCAAGGTAACAAGTGTAAGGAAAGACAAGTAAATTAAATGAACAGAACATATTTTAAAGGAATGCAATATAATTTTAATGTAGGTAAAATGTTAAAATAGACAATTCTAAATATGATAACATAGTTCCCAAATGTGGAGAAAATAAAGAATGTAGTGAGTCCATTCTGACATTCTGAAGCCGTTTGACGAGAGCCAAATCATGTCCTCAGTCTGCTGCTTCATACCTAAAAACATTAAACAAAGGAGTCAATCTCAGCCTTCAGGATAAAGGGATAGAGGTAATTTAATTGAAAACAGTTACTTTTCAAATATTCCAGTTCATTTTTAAATTCTTTAAAGAAATATTTGAAGACCTTCAAGCATAAAACCTAGAAGGCATCTAATTTGACCATTAGATATCGGAGCAGAATCAGGTCATTTGGGCTATCAAGTCTGCTTCACCATTTGATCATCAGTGATATGTTTCTCAATCCCATTCTCCTGCCTTTTCTCCCCAATTATTGATCCCCTTTCTAATCAAGAACGTATCTATCTCCCATCTTAAACACACTCAATGCCTTGGCCTCCACAGCCTTCTGCACTGAGTTCCACAGATTCACCTCTGTGGACTCTATGACTCTATTGTCTAAGTTTCAATGTGATTCTTTACCACACCAACCCCCACAATCCTTCCAAACTCCCTTTGAGTACAGAACCAGAGTCCTCACTGCTCCTCATATGTCAAGCCCTTCATCCCTGGCATCATTCTTGTAAACCTCCCCTGGATGCCCTCCAATGCTAGCACATCCTTCCTTAAAACTGCACACAGTATTCCAAATGCAGTCTGACCAGAATCTTACACAGCCTCAGCAGTAGATCTCTGTTCTTGTATTCTAGCCCTCTTGAAATGAATGCTAACACTGCACTTGCCTTCCTTACTGCCAAATGACCTGCATGTTAAGAGAAACCTGAATGAAAACTCTAAAGTTCCTTTGTGCTTGAGATTTCTGAAGGCCTTCCCCAGTTACAAAATAGTTTACGCCTCTATTCTTCCTCCCAGAGTGCTTGACCTCACACTTTCCCACACTGTATTCCAACTGCCACTTCTTTGCCCACACTCCTTGCCTATCCAAGTCCTTCTACAGACCGTCTACTTCCTCAACACTACCTGTCCCTCCACGCATCTTCGTATTATCTGCAAAAGTAGCAACAATGCCCTCAGTTCCTTCGCCCAGATTGTTAATGTATAACATAATCATTTGTGGTCCCAACATTGAACCCTGCAGAGCCCCACTAGTCACTGGCTGCCATCCTGAAAAAGACCCCTTTATCCCTACTCTCTGCCTTTTGCCAGTTAGCCAATCCTCTATCCATATTGAATAAGACTGAATTTTACCAAAAATCAGCTGAAAGTTACGAGGAATTTCTTGGAGAGTTCCTTTCCATCAGCTCTAGTGAATTATCTGATGGCCCACCTTATTATGTATGCACCATGCCACTATAAGTTTTGGTTACTTTATCTTCCACTGGCCGGTGACAGAAGCACCAGAACGACCTTCTGAAACTCCTAATGTTTTACTTAAACCACAGCCATGCACTAGGTCAAGTACTGTCAGCCAGCAGCGGTCCTTTACAGTTCCTATGTATGAAGGATTGCCCAAGAAATGGCAAATAGAAGCAAGCTATTAACCCTTCTTTGCCAACAGGGACCTGGAGGTCCTGGTGGTTGCAATGATGGAGATAAGGGATGTCTTCTTTCCTTAGGACCACCAGGGAGACCACACCCTGCCAACCAGATCCAAAGTTCCATCTGAGTCAGTGTGCTGTTCACGGTTTGGAGGTACACCCAGATGTGCAGGAAGAAGGTCAATGACGTTGTGTGCTCCGTTAAGGTAAGTGCTACCATCTTCTTTCTGCTACCAAACACTGCTACTGCACTCACCTTCGACCAAAGCACATGATCTACCAATCTCACTATGCAATATCTTCCCTCACTTGCTCCCACCTTTCCAACACCCCCCCACGACTAATCCTGCATGCCCTCTGCAATGCCTTACTCTCACTCAGGACACCTCAGCACCTATCCCCACAGCAGTGCAGCCACTTTAATCTCACTCAATCTCTCCCTTTGTCTCACTCCAGGAGAAATAATCCCACAACAGGGCAGAGAAAACCAAGATAGTGGTGAGACGTGTGACATCCATCTCATCACCTACTATGAGGGTATAATCCTCACCTTGGTAGGACTGTAACCACTTGTGGCAATGTTGAAATTTCTATGTTCTGGCAACCAAGAAAGATCCATTATCAAACGCTGAGCTGCTCTCTCAACACCACTACTCCCAATGTATTCCTAAGAATACAGAATTCTACTCCCATTTCACAACGTGTTCTCTCATCTCTTGGCAGCACCAATGACATCTGCACAGTCTCTACCCTGAAAAGAGCAGCCCCTCAGGACATCATCTCCTCCTCTGAGGAAGAAGTGACAGTTCTCTCAGAGGAAGCACTGACAAAGCTGGCTCCTGCACCTTCCACCAGTTCAGATACTGGCACCTTGGTTGATGGTTAGCCCATTCTAGGCCATAGGATTTTCAGTCTAGTGTGGGTGTACCCAAGGTGCTTATAGTTATCAGATAGGAATGCGAAAGGAAGGGTTAAATTAGAATATTACCCTAAATTGTAACAGCAGAATAAAAGGCAAGTTTAAGACCAAACTCAGACAATATTTCACTCAAAAAATGCTCATCATTTGCATTGGGTTTCTAGATAGAATGATGAAAGCAAATCCAAGAACTTTATTTTTTAAATTAGATGAAGAGGGAAGATGAACTGCATGGAAGAATGAATAAAGACAGGTTAATTCACCTGGTAATGAAATCTAGATCGGATTCTCCGGCCTTGTAAATCTGGATCGACAGAAAGGGCAACTTACTTTGAAAGACGTTTCCGTAATTCCTTCACTTGCTCATTCTTTTTTGTTAATATTTCTTTCATGTTGCGATAAGCAGCTGTTTCCTGGAATTTTTTGTCCAACTCCTGTTAAAATATTATTATTTCATTTAATATTTCATAGCATGTAAAATGACTTAATTAATATCCATATCTGGGCAAGGCTTCCCTTTGAGTAAAACAGCAAATATAACTTAGCTACATAAAACGTGCAAATTGTTATGTTATTCAGGCAATTCCTGTTACACTTTTTGGTCTGAAACTTCCACTTGGGCAACTGGCAGCAGAATGGCTGCCCATTATAGTACTCAAGTTTCCATTCAGTTCATTGGAAAGGCAAACACCCCACCCTTCTTGCAAAAGCAGCTATAGTAGTTTTAGACTTTGTTTACAACACGAACATGCTATTCTGTTTGCAGCAGTATAGTTTACTTGTCCTGTTGCTGAGGGTGAAACTGAAATTGTTGCATCATGAAGGATCTACAGAATTGCAGTGTTTAAAAAAAACTTTTGCTGAACACAATTATATTGAAATTGTTGTGACTTATTTATGAATCTTAAATTTTGCCAAGGGCTTGGGGGTAGGGGAGATGCTGGACGTTACAAGGCACAATTCTCCAAGGCTAAAAAGGTAGAAGGTCTGGAAGGTCTTTCCCAGTCCAGGCAGACTGCAGGCCTGCTGAACTTCTTTTGGTTGTGTTCTCCTGTCCTGGACACAACTGCAATGCCTGTAGAAGACCTGTAACAGTCATCTATCAGAACTTGAGGCCAAGACGTTGGGAAGCATGGGGATCTAGGAAAAGATTGTCAGGAGTTCTAGATTACATTTTTTTAAAAAACAGTACAATATACATGTACATGCTTTATTTCTGTTTTGGGTGTGTAGTAATGACATTCTGGTACCGAAGAATAAGTTTTATCTAAATTACAGGCTTGCATAATATAGCTGATTTTTCTCCTTTTTTTATGGAGATTGGTTCACCCTCCAGATTCTTAGATAAATGTAATGCAGATTACAAAGAGAAAGGTGCTGCCAAGTTGTTAATTTTCCAGCTGCCCCCAATTAATCTCAATTTGAAAAATCACTCAGCTTTTCTCTAAAACATGAACTAAATATTTTCAAGATAATGAACTTGATTAAAGGAACAGTACCCTTACAGGAAGAAAATTAATATAATTACAATCCCGGTTGTTGCAAGAGTTGACAGATCTGCAATAGATGTCAGCAAAATCCAATGACAGATAGTAAAACCCGAGTCAGCCAAAGAAATTATAGTTTGGCATAGTAATGGGATTGACTAGAGTGATGATGTTCAAATTCGGCAAGATAGAGTTCATTGAATCAAAATACATAGCAACCCTTTGTCAAGGGGTTTGATAATGATGAGAGATAACAAGGTGTAGAGCTGGATGAACACAGCAGGCCAAGCAACATCAGAGGAGCAGGAAGGCTGATGTTTTGGGCCTAGACCCTTTTGATAATGATGTCAGGATTGGACATGTGAATTGGACAATGTGCTACAGGTTCAGAAGGAGTTAGAATAAAACAAACAATGTGATGCATAAAGAGACAAGGCTGCATCTTTGAACTTTTCTCCAAACTTCACTTACTCCCTCCAGATATAAGGTGTCATGATCTGTACTTAGCAGTATTCTTGCCACGACTTTCTATCTATACAGTGAACATCTTTGCCTGACTCAACTCCCCACAATAATGTTTTCCCAGTTGACATTTTTATGGAAGAGTTCCTTCTTGCTCTTAACAATGACTGAATTTCCATCAATTCTGCTTCACTTAATTTTCCCTTGCAGGCACAGAGAAATGTACGTGCCATTCCTCTCCTCCTCCAGCTTCATGTGATGTACTCGCTGATCATAGCAGGATCTCCAATACACTGGAAAAACCAAATGCAATTTGGATAAACTCTCTGTGGAATATCTGTGTCGCAAGTGTGACCATGATCTCCTCGCACTTCCATTCCCTCAACCCTTGACCACAAACTGTTCCAATGAAGCTCAGCACTGGTTTGATGATATTTAGCTTTCTAACCTATATTACACAGCATTCTGGCATCAATATCAACTTCAGATCTTGACTACAGATTTCACTTTGTTTTTGGCAGTAAGTGCTAGCACTGTGGGATGGGTGTGTCAGGATTTCAGAGGAAGGGAAAGAGGGCAGCAGAATACTTGCGGTTTCAGGGGAGAACCCTCAACTTCAACTGTATGTTTGCAAAGCAATCTGCATCCTTAGATTCTGGCCTGTTTTGTTTTGTCAGTTTTTCACACTTAGTTTAATTAATATTGCTGTTCCACCACTCAAGTTGTTTATACTAGGCATTGCATAGCGTAATACCCCACACAAACAGTACAAGGTTCCCATGAAAAGGCAATACTCTATATTGAGTATTTTATGTATCCTAATTGCTTTTATTTACAACTATGAAAAATTTGAATGCTGGTTTCGTACAAAACTCATCCTGCCTCAAGCAAGTTTCAGCTTCACTGCTGCCTTCAACAATTAAAGGGTATTTATTCATTTCTATTTAATAAAGAGGTTCCCAATACAAACCTTTTCAGTCAACGACAGATGTTCCTGTACTTTGAGTAGATCATGTTTAGTGGAAATGAGATTATCTTGTAGGCTCTTTTGCTTTGCAGTGCTCATGCTCAGGTTCTTTTCAAAATCAGCTTTCAAAGCTGCCAACGTCTTCTCAAGAGCAGCAACTTCCTGTGTTTTTAATTTGGACTAGTAAAAAAAAAAGATGGAAAATTCTTGCCATTTTTTGTACAAGAGAAATAATTAGATAAATAAATTCAGTTGGCTATTATGCATACTTTGTAATTTCACATACAGGCATAAATATGCAAATTGCTGAGGTCTATAAATAGTACCTACCAAAAATATCATTCAGGCAGGCAGTAGGGAGCAAACAGATTTTAATTAACATTTGACTCTGTGCTAACACAAGACAGACAAAAAGATGAATAAAGCATATTTGCTTGGTAATGGGTGGTTCAAAACACATACTTCAAAAGTTAAAACACGATCACTATCTTCAACAGAGATAGTAGGAACTGCAGATGCTGGAGAATCTGAGATAACAAGGTGTAGAGCTGGATGAACACAGCAGGCCAAGCAGCATCAGAGGAGCAGGAAGGCTGACGTTTTGGGCCTAGACCCTTCATCAGAAATCTTCAACAGCTTGTGCTGAATTCTGGATACCAGAACTCTCTTCAATAACAGCAAAGCATTGACTTCCAAACTTGAAATTAAAGTCATCTTGTTCCAAAACATAGGGTCTAATTTCAGAAATGGGGGTTAGGTGCAAATATCACTTCCAAAAGAATGGTACATTCTAGAGAAATTATTCCATGTGATTTACCCTTGCTTTAATTGTATGGGAGTTTGGTCAGACTGCACCTGGACTACCATGTGCTGTTTTGGTCTTCTTGTCTCAAGAAAGATTATTCCCTTAGAGGCAGCACAACAAAGGTTCACCAGACTTGTTCCCAAAATGGTGGCACTGTCATCGGACGACAGATTGGGCAAACTGGGCTGGTATTTTCTGAAGTTTCACAGAAATGAGATGTGATCCAGTTGAAACTTACAAAATACTTAAAAAGGGGCACCCAGTGTAGATGTAGCCAATATACATCAGGGCATCTAGAACCAGGGGTACAATTTAAAAATAAGGGGGCCATTCAAGGTTAACATGAGAAAATTTTTTTTTCATTCAGAGGGTTACGAACTGTTGAAATTTTCTACCACAGCAGACTGTGGTCAGTCTTTAAGTATGTTTAAGGTAGAATGATACTTCTCTGATTATCAATGGCATACAGGGCTAAGGGGATGGATGGGTAAAAGGTATTTAAGTGTTCGATCAGCCATGATTGTATTGAATGGCGGGGCAGGAGCGACTGGTTGAATGGCTAACTCCTGCTCCTATGTGGCTACACTAAGAAATTACTGTTGTTGTGATGGTTGTTAGGAAACTGCTACTACCTGTTCTGAATAATAAACACTCCTTTTAAATATACATTCTTTATCCAATAATCAAGTGGGGTAAAAAGACTGAAGGTATGAAGCCTGTTACTTCAGGCTGGGGTAACATTGGCTTGATTCATGATAATTGAATGGGACATAGGACACAGCCTGCGGAACACCATCTTTTGAGCAGGACAGTGGAAATACCACACCCAAAACACTTTCATCTATAACAAGCAGTCTAAAGCTAGTGGGAGATGTTGTTGCACTTCTGCTGTGAAGAAAATAAGCAAGTTTTTCAGCGCAAAGGTCTCATTTCTTGGTAGAAGACTGACTTTCTTCACAGCAAAAGATCAGCTGCATTCACTTAGCACAAATCATAATCTTGAACCAGCAAAGCCCTATACAATCAACAGCTTATTTTGGATGCTATACTGTTGGCAAACACATATAGACTGAAAGTTCATCAGAATATACATTCTTTAGCAACATCTGCTGTTTGGAATAAAACAAAAACAAGACTACACAACAAAACAGCCCCATGCAAGAACAATGACAATTTAATTATCTGATACCCATCAAAGCAATCTTTTTTGGCAAAATAATTCAAGTTAGGATCCAATATGACAATAATTGAAGTGTCAACCTGATTTTTAATACACAGATATCAGAATATTGAAATGGGCTGTTAACCTGGTAGCATCAGTTTTGTCGTTAATCCTCCACCCAAATTCTGTGTCCTTGCCCTGTTCACACATTCCTTCAAACATCTATCTAGCCATTCCTTAAATATTTAGATAGGAGTAGGTTTTCATTGGTTCCACTAAAATGATAAGAAAAAGCTGCTGATGCAGATTGTGGGGATTGTGTGCTGTGCATAGTAATCTCCTAAAATTGCAATTGCTGTCCTTGCCACGCTATAGGATCTCAATTTAAAACAGTAGGCAGTCTGGCTGAGGTAAGCATTCTTGGCTTCCAGGAATACAAAGCTAATGTCAAGCAGATACCTCTTCTTATCTGGTCAACACAAACTTTGGATTGCTGGACAGTAAAGACAGTTTGCCTGAGTCAGACTGTACATCTTTTTAAATTGAACTCCTGTGACATAAAAGGACATCACTTGCCACTTTACAGGCTACAGGATACAACAAACAATCAGCAAAGTATCAAGTGGAGGTCCAGCTGAAGAGGGATCATGAAATAAAGATTGGTTTTTATGGGGCTCAGAAAAGAACGAGTTTTCAACTTAGCTCCAGACACAATCTGGACTATTGCCAATCTGGGTCTTCTTATCACTTCCTGAGATTGGCTTTCTCCCACCCAGAGACCAACTTTCTCCCGGCCTAGTATTACCATAGCGTGGAGTTGCAGACTGTCAGCTATGCCTGTTCTTTGCCCGTGGGAACTCTTGACAGTCTGGTGTGCCCTGCTGGCTGCACAAAGTCTGCTATGTGCTTATGTACCCTATGGTCTCTGCTTTAATCACAAACTCCACTGATGTGCCATATCTTAACAAACCTTGTCCTCTTTGTTCCAAATATCTTAAATATATAAACTTTTAAATTTGTCTTACCTTTTCGTCCTCTGGAACTTTATCCAAGTCATTTAGAATTTGTTCCAATTTGAGCTTTTCCTCAAGTGCATTTGTCGCCTGAAATTGTAGTAATTAAAAACGTCACCTTATCAAAAGACATATGGTTTAAAAACCCAAAATTCCCCAGTTTGTCAATGATCATGCTGTTTACCTGTATTTCTACTGTCTTCAGTCTAGCCTTTAGTTTGTCATTCTCATCTTGGAGTCTTGTAATTTCCTGTACATACCAAATGGAATAAGGTAAATCACATTTAAATAGTGATGGCTTATCGAGGCAGTGTCACCCATTAAATCAATTAGATAAGTGTCATATCTATCTCACTGGCTCTGAAGAATGGTGACTTTCGTGCCAGCAGCGGCAGTGCATCGAAAAGGACTTATGCCTAGCCACCCAGGCCCATGGTGGAGCACTTAACAAGAAGGACTGTAAAGTTGAATGCTTTTTCTTTACTTCTCTGCCACTATTTTCTATGTTTTGGTGTATTTTTCTGTGTTTTAAGATGGTGCCAGAGAGTAGCGACATTGTACAAAACTTTTCACTGTATTTTGTAACAAGATACATGTGACCATAAACAAATTAATAAAAAAAGTTGACGGACTGAATGTAGATCCCACTGAAAGGCTGCCACTTCTAACAATCCATAAATGACTTTGGTTCCTCAAGTAGTATCAGACATTAAATTGAATTTGAGAAAAAATGTCTAATTCTATGAGTAACAGACAAATAATATCAACGGATTGCACTCATTATTGCACCAAGAGGCGGAAAACATTCATTTGTGAATTTGCTGTTGTAATTTTGATGCAAGGGCAAGGAAACTGTGGACCAGTATAAACAATAATTACTCTTTACAGGGTTTCTGCAGCTCTTCCAAAAGGTACAGCAGATAAATGGAACTTGAGAGGGTTCAGAAGAGATTTGCGAGGGTGTTGCTCGGACTGGAGCGTTTGAGCTATAGGGAGAGGCTGAATAGGCCGGGGCTTTCTTCACTAGAACATCTGAGGCTAAGAGTGACTATATAGAGGTTTATAAAAGAACGATGGGTACTGATAGGATGAATAGCCGAGGTCTTTTTCCTAGGGCAGGGGAATTCAAAACTAGAGGGCTTAGGTTTAAGGGGAGAGGGGAAAGACTGAAAAAGGACCTGAGGGGTAACCTTTTCATGCAAAGGATTGTGCACGTATGGAATGAGCAGCCAGAGGAAATAGTGGAGGCGTCTACAATTACAACATTTAAAAGGCATCTGAATAGATCTATGAATAGGAAATGTTAGAGGGATATCAGCCAAATGCTGGCAAATGGGACTAGGTCAAATAGGGATGTCTGGTTGTCACAGACGAGTTGGACCAAAGGGTCTGTTTCCGCACTGTATGACTCGATGATCTTACCTCCAGATAAGTCATAATGGGCAGACTTACTCATTTTATATCGTGCTGCAGTTCTACCCATGTCAGCTTCTCTCCCTCTCCTTTTGACTGCTCCTTCTCCACCCAACCAGCCCTCAAGCCACGTGTAATTCATGTCTCACTGTCTTCAATATATATTCATACCCCCATCCTGTCCTGGAGAGAATTCTTTCACCATTGTCTTCCTCACTTCTCTACACTTTCCGGCATCTAAACTGACTTGCCATCGTTTTCAGCTTTTTCAACAATGCCACTTTGGCATGAGATCTCTCACCCTGCCATCCCTTTCAACTTATTTCCTCCCTAAGTTCTCCACCAGCCTTACTCTTTCTGGCATGAGAGCTGTGGCTCAGTTGGTAGCATTCTCACCCAAGTCAGAAGTTTGTGGGTTCAAGCTAAGCCAGGCTGACACCCAAGTGCAGTACAAAGGATGTGTTGCGTTCGTGGAGGTGACACCTAGGTGGTTGTGAAGTTAAACTGAGACCCTGTCGACCCTCTCAGATAGATGTAAAAAGATTCATTGCATTATTTTCAAGTTGAGCAATGGGGTTAAGCCTCTGTCCTCGCCAATATTTATTTCTCAATCGTTATCACTAAGAATACAATGACCTGGTCATTATCACATGCAGCAAAAACAGAAATTGCTGGAAAAGCTCAGCAGGTCTGGCACATCTGTGGAGAAAAAAAAATCAGAATTAATGTTTCGAGTCCGGAGGAAACGGCACTGGACCTGAAAACTTTAACTTTGATTTTTTTCTCCACAGATGCTGCCAGACCTGCTGAGCTTTTCCAGCAACTTCTGTTTTTGTTCCTGATTTACAGCATCCGCAGTTCTTTTGGTTTTCATTATCACATGGTTTTTTTAAAAGATGTTACTGAGCCACATTTCCTACAATGGCCTATCAAGTACTTTGGCACATCTTTAGGTCATGAAAGGCACTATATAAATGCAAATTCTTCTTTCTTTGCTCCTTCCTCCCATAACACATACTATAGCATAATTCCCACTACCCACCATTTTGGCTTTTCCTAAATGTTTATCCAGCTGTAAATGAGAATTGTTTTACTGAAACTATGCACTAGAGAAATTTAAACACTTTAAAATCAAATTGCTGGACAGAGATGTGCAGGAAGAAAGTGGCTACAGTCTGAGGAGATAGGCCAAGTTAGGAGTAGATGAGTTGCTAAAGGTACGAGACCATAACCAGATCAGCCAAGATCTTATTGAATAGTGGAGCAGGCTCAGCCAAATAGGACTTAGGAGGAGGAGTAGGCTATGTTCCAATGCTCTATGTTCCTTTGAGAAGGATGAGAGCAGAGGTCAGACCAGCACTGGCAAGCACAGAAAGGACACATAGGCACAAGTCTAAGATAGGGACCTCAATGAGAATGGGCAGGTTAGAATAAAGAAATAAATTTAAAATTAAACTCAATCTAATTTAAATACAAGTTATTTCAATGGTTTACCCATCATTAACAATCAAGTTCACCTGTAGTGCCATCGATAACAAGGAAGCCTGAAGATACATAGGATTGGTAGGGAAATTAACATTTCACGACTATGATTATAAGTAAACTAAATCAAAGTATATTCATTGATTAATCTATTATTTTGCTTAACAGTAGCCAATGCAGATCCCAGCATTTTATCACGTGACTCTACTTAGCTTCACGTGACAAAAATGCACCATGAGATTGGAAACAGATTGCAGACAATATCCTAATGCATTCAAGCTACAGCTGCAAGACTAATGGGCTCTACTTAGCTTATGTCTTCAGGAATAGTGCCAGAAGACTGGAGACTAGCAAATGTTGTCCCCTTGTTCAAGAAGGGGAGTAGAGACAACCCTGGTAATTATAGACCAGTGAGCCTTACTTCGGTTGTGGGTAAAGTGTTGGAAAGGATTATAAGAGATAGGATTTATAATCATCTAGAAAGGAATAATTTGATTAGGGATAGTCAACACGGTTTTGTGAAGGGTAGATCGTGCCTCACAAACCTTATTGAGTTCTTTGAGAAGGTGACCAAACAGGTGGATGAGGGTAAAGCGGTTGATGTGGTGTATATGGATTTTAGTAAAGCGTTTGATAAGGTTCCCCATGGTAGGCTTTTGCAGAAAATACGGAGGCATGGGATTGAGGGTGATTTAGCGGTTTGGATCAGAAATTGGCTAGCTGTAAGAAGACAGAGGGTGGTGGTTGATGGGAAATGTTCATCCTGGAGTTCAGTTACTAGTGGTGTACCTCAAGGATCTGTTTTGGGGCCAATGCTGTTTGTCATTTTTATAAATGACCTGGATGAGGGCGTAGAAGGATGGGTTAGTAAATTTGCGGATGACACCAAAGTCGGTGGAGTTGTGGATAGTGCGGAAGGATGTTGCAGGTTACAGAGGGACATAAATAAGCTGCAGAGCTGGGCTGAGAGGTGGCAAATGGAGTTTAATGTGGAAAAGTGTGAGGTGATTCACTTTGGAAGGAGTAACAGGAATACAGAGTACTGGGTTAATGGTAAGATTCTTGGTAGTGTGGATGAGCAGAGAGATCTCAGTGTCCATGTGCATAGATCACTGAAAGTTGCCACCCAGGTTGATAGCGTTGTTAGGAAGACGTACGGTATGTTAGGTTTTATTGGTAGAGGGATTGAGTTTCGGAGCCATGAGGTCATGTTGCAGCTGTACCAAACTCTGGTGCGGCCGCACTTGGAGTATTGCGTACAGTTCTGGTCACCGCATTATAGGAAGGATGTGGAAGCATTGGAAAGGGTGCAGAGGAGATTTACCAGGATGTTGCCTGGTATGGAGGGAAGGTCTTATGAGGAAAGGCTGAGGGACTTGAGGCTGTTTTCGTTAGAGAGAAGAAGGTTAAGAGGTGACTTAATAGAGACATACAAGATGATCAGAGGATTAGACAGGGTGGACAGTGGAAGCCTTTTTCCTCGGATGGTGATGGCTAGCACGAGGGGACATAGCTTTAAATTGAGGGGTGATAGATATAGGGCAGATGTCAGAGGTAGGTTCTTTTCTCAGAGAGTAGTAAGGGCGTGGAATGCCCTGCCTGCAAAAGTAGTAGACTCGCCAACTTTAAGGGCATTTAAATGGTCATTGGATAAACATATGGATGCTAATGGAATAGTTCAGGTTAGATGGGCTTCAGATTGGTTTCACAGGTCGGCGCAACATCGAGGGCCGAAGGGCCTGTACTGCGCTGTAATGTTCTATGTTCTATGTGTAGCTTATATGCAGACTCCCATGGTTGAATAAGGCCAAGGTAATATACTCCTGGCTCGTTAGACTTCTCAAGCAAACATAATCACTGCAGAGCCCTTGTACTGGTGTATTTTAATTGTTTAGAAGTGGAGCGATTGATTGAACATAACCTTTGTGATAGTTTCAGATGCTGTAAAATTTTTAATTAAACTCTGCTATAGTGTCTCATGCTCAACTGCTCATATAAATACTATTCCAAACATTGTTCTGTAATCAGGTGCTACTAACTTTTCCACTTGTATGCTCGGGATCACTGTCTGAATTGGATTTTGCTTTGCAGTTGTAGCTATTAGACTGCACTGCCAAGCTATATCACTAGATGGCTCCTCACTACAAGGGGAGCAGCAAACAGCTATTGAAGCCAAGGATCAGGAAGAAGGATCTTCTTGCTTTCTCTAAAGTTATTACGGGCAAATGCAGAAATTAGTCTGGGCTGGTGGGCCTAGTTGACACTGACTGATCAATGTGGGCCTGAACAGATCAATCAAAGCTTAGTTGAAATTGAACCTCAGGGTGCCTCAACTGGAAATTTGTAGTCTTCACAGGGGAAATGAATTTTTGGCCACCAGCATAGCACTTGGCTAAATTCCAGAGTGGAATTTCATCTGTGAATGTGAGCAAGGATTCAATCACCACATCTGGGAATTTGAGGGACAGGGATTGGAAGAAGCAAGGGAGCACTATGGTTCCTCATGGCCCAATTTGTAAGCTTCTTTCCACTTCTAATGTGAAACATACTGAAAAATCTTTAGTAGTGTGATCTACTCATTGGAAACAAATTTTGTAGAGTGATCTATCAGTGATGCCTAAAAATTGTTTCCCACAAACTTCATGGTGAGATCAGAAACTGCATAAACTGTTCTACCACCAAATTGGTATGCTGAGCAGAATGAAAAGGCTATCAACCTGAAATATTAACTGTTTTTCTCTCCACAGATACTGCCCGATTTGCTGATATTTCTTGGATGCAAATTTTCTTGACCTCGAATTTTCATCCTTTGAAATCCTCTGCAATAGTTTTGACAAGTTAATCTATTTACCTCTACAATTTCCTGCTCTTCCTATCTACATGATCTACAGTGCCACAGTCAGCAAACTTTACCTTTATTCACATCATCTACAAATATAATGAAAATCTGAGGTTCTGACACAAATCCCTGGGGGACATCACTAGTCACATATGGCCCATTTGAGTACAACCCCATTTTCTTACTTTCTGTCTTTCAACTATAAACCAATGCTATATCTAAACCTCTTGCCCGATTCCATGCGCTGCTAATTTTTGGTAATGGTCTATGTTAAATCTTGGCAAATGCCTTCTGCAAGTTCAAATAACATCTTCAGACAATCTTTTATCTACCACATCTGTCATCTCCTCAAATATTTAAACTAGATACACTAGACAAGATGCATCCTTTACAAATCTATACTGGTTCGCTCTGATCAATTCACTTTTAACCAAGCGTTGAGTCAACGTGCTCCCAATAATAACTTCCCCACAACCAATATTTGACCAAGATAATTCCAAACCCAGTTTGGCTTGCCTGTCTTGATACAATGAAGTGAATTTGGCAGTTTCTAAAATCAAGGCAATTCCTAAAAATACAACAACTTATTTGCGACATAAATTAAAGTCAATTAACATGGTCATATTTTAGCATTATTTTTCTCAGACAAGTATTACCTTACTCAAGAGTTCAGACACTCCTTCATTTAGTGGAGCAAGTTTGGGTTTAGTGATTTCTGCGTTTGCCTGCAGTAAAGAGAGGGGAACAGAAATTAATACTTTGGATCACCACATCAAAAAAGATAGTGTCCCGTATCCTTCCTGGCTCCAGACAATCCAAAACTGGATGTATGAGAATGAGAATTGATGCTCATCTGGAGGTTCTGACACAGGATCTACAGGGGAACTTCCCAGGAAACTTAAACATCTGATGGGCAACTCCCAGGTCCTTCCAAGAATGTTTCTGATGCTGAGCTAGAGTCAGAGACTTTTAACTGTTCCTTGGAATTTAGCCAAGTAATTTCCTAAGAAATGTTATTAAATTTAATTTAATGTTAATGGAAATGTTAGACAAAAAATCTTTGTCTATCTCCCAGGTAACTCTAGAAACAATACCCCAATCACTCCAACTGACCCCTGAACTCACCATCCCACCCCAACTAACCCTGTGATACCTCATTAGTCCCCAATTACCACCAAGGTTCAGGCAAAATAAGAGAAGGCTAATTGTACCAGTTATTATTTATGTACAAACATCACAATTTCAGGTGAAGTAAGATGAATGATTAAGCTGGAAAATTGAAAAGTTGCTGCCAGATATGATGCTCTGCCTTTAGCTTCATAAAAACAGCATCTTACTGCCTGGCTCAATGTTGAAATGTATACAGCAATTATTACCGAGACCATCTCCCACCCTTTGCTGGTTGAAGTTCTCTCTACAGTCCAACCAATCATTGCCTTTATTATCATTAGACTTGACTTTGCAACATATTTTTGGCCGGCCTTCCATGTCATAATCGCTATATATCTAAAGTTCTACACCAATGTACTTACATTCACTAAGTCCCAATCACTTCTCACTTTTGTTCTCAGTCAGAACATCTTGATTTTAACATTTTCTTCCCTTGGCTTGATGTTGAAGTTTGTTTCCATGAAACAGCTTGGAATGTTTTACATATGCCATACAAAATTAGGTTGTTCTTATCTTGGCAAAAGCTATTAATTGCTACAGGAGGAAGCTTAGAACACCTGGATTTACTAATTAGTAATCATTGTGTCAGTTACTCTGTCATCTATTACCCTGAACTTCTCTCCTCATGTTAAATTATTCTTTCCCTTGTACTGTTTTGTCCATTTATTCATATTGAGTCTTTTTCTTTGACTATATACTCTCTTTGTGACTTTAATCCTGTAATTGTTACTCCACATATTTTCTATAAGACCATAAGATGTAGGAACATAAGAAGGCCATAGAACTCACAGAATTTGTTCTGTCATTCAGCGAGATTATTGCTGATGTGACAATCTTCGACTCCACTTTCCTGCCCTTTCCCCATAACCCTCGATTCCCTTACTAATTAAAAATCGTTCTACCCCAGCCTTGAATATATTTAACGACTATTCCTCCATAGCCCTCTGCAGTTCTTTGTTACTTCAAATATCTGTCCTTTTCCTTCAGCAGTTTCCATTGCTTCCTTGGTATTCTACTTAGAAGTGTAGAAAGCCTGGTATTTATTGCTGTGGTGGGCCTGTGCACTTTGCCATCACTTTCTGTTTAAATTTCAAGTCTGATTCACTGTTCTTCATCTCTCCCATATTATGATTTTCCTTAGGCCTCCCACTGCCCAAGAAAGTCAGATGTCCTTAGTTTCTTTGATGTCATTAGTTTCTTTATCACATCTTTCCATCAGTTTATTGAGTAGATCTGTTATATTATTCAATTAGTACACTGATGCTTCCTCCTCGGTGATGACTGTTCCTGCCACTTATTTTTTGCTGATTTTATTCATGAGCTTCATCATTTAGTTTTCTGAACTACATAAACCCATAATATTAACTGTTTAACCTCGCCACAGATGTCGCATTATCTGTTGTGCTTTGCCAGCATTTTCCATTAGTGTTTCAGAACTCTATCAACTTGTGATAGTTTTCCATTCACTTAAATTAGAAACATTTAGAGTTTACTTTGCAAGAAAATTATACTTGTTAAAATATTAACAAGCACAGTGAAATAAAGGAGAAATTGACCACTTTATCATCAGAAGAATCGAATGCAATGATGTTGCTGTTAGTTTTCTTTCAGAAAATGTCGCAAGGGGAGAAGTTGACTTGTGTAGCACTATTTCAATGATACAATTGAAGAATACTGAGCAGGTTACATGGGCTGTCTGCATTGCTGCCTCTTCCTGGGGAAACACAGGTCTAATTTTCTAGATCATCCAGATCACTATTCTGTGCTGCCATAATTTTCACACTGCCCTCTGTTGTGTTCTTCAGAAAATACAGTACATTACTTTTATTTAAGCTGTCTGGTGCATTTCTAATACCTACTCTTTTGTAGATCCTATACAGCTGTAATTTATTCCTTATTGTTGCTGTGAGCACGAAATGTTAGATTTGGGAAACAAGCTATCTGCCTTTACTCACTGAAATTAAACAACCCACAACTTTGCAGAAATACTGCAATAAACTTGATACTATATACTGTTTGACAAATAAGAGCTTTAATTTTACAACATTAAACAAAGATTAAGTTTAATTTACATTTAAATTAAACTCACTTTCTTTCCTGATGAAGTAAATTCTGCTTTTTCAAATTCTGCCACTTGTTCCAAGAGTTCTCTGTAGTGAAATGAAAAAAAAAGCACAAATTACTATATGCAAATAGGTGAAGTTAGTTCAAGCAGCCTACCTAGCAGTCCAGAAACCAAATGGACCCTCAGAAAAAGAACAAAGTTTTTTCCCACATTGTCAATATTGTCTAGCTCTGTGTAAGAACCAGCTGCTTTCCAGGCCCTAACCACTGAGCTGAATTAAAGCAACAATTTGATATTGGCAGATCGACCCAGCATGAAAATCAGGCCTGCCCATCAACATGGCTCAGGCATCACAACAGATGGGTAACAGGAGCATTCTGCTTGTCAAGTCTCAATGGTGAGCCAAACATTAAAAATCGGTAACAGTATCTCTGCAAAGGTTCAGGAAGGATTCAAACTGCATAAACGTGCTTAAAGTTCACGTTTTTATTGAGTTTAAACAACCCAGCAAACTTTAATAATGGACTGGTCTTCTAGAATTTTATTCTCTGAACATAATAAAAATATACAAAAAATGACATCGTTCCCAATCATAACAAACCAATCAATAAAAATGTTTCTTTGAGTATCATCAGAATGATTTTGAATGTCTCAGCTTTTATTAAAATCTGGGCTTAAAGTTGGCATTTTCCCCCAAAATTATATTCTGTTCTCTGAATATATACAATAAATACCATTTCTCAAGTTGCATTAGAGGATTCTCAATGGAAATGGACAGCATGACACAATGACTTCAAAGGGTTTCTAAGTTTCAGCAGATGATTTGAAAGCAAGCTGGTAAATTTTTCAGGTGAAAGCTTTACATTCAACTACATCAAATTTAGCTAACACAGACAATGTCAGAGCACATGTTAATTGAAATCAACTTGCGGTGTGAAATTTTTAGGTAATTTCACATCAATTGTTAAACTTAAAAGTAGATACAAAGTCTAAGTTAGAGATAGTTCACCAGGACCACACGTTAATTAAATCACAGTTAATTTGTTGCATAGCAGACAGAACCTGATTGAATCTAATTGCTTTTCTTTACTCAAAACTCTTAGTAAAATCAGAAATTAAACAGAGCCAAATCAATTAAAAAACGCTTTTCATTTTTCTTACCCAACATTTACTCAATTATGTGGATTAAAATTTTGAATTTATAAAGTTACAAATTAATAAAAAACTTCTGTTTTCTAAGATTCTTTTAAAAAAAACATACAAAACTTTCCAATTCCAATGAAAAGCTGGGCTATTGACATTTGCCTACTAGCAGGTAAATAGAGAGAAAACAAGCTAATGCTTCGAGTCTAGTTGACTCATCATGAAAAGTCATCTGGACTTGAGATGTTGTTTACTTTCTCTCCATGGATGCTGCCTGACCTGCTGTGATCGATACAAATTCCAGAATCTGCAGTAATTTGCTCTTATCAGATAAATAGACTTGACTTGCTGTTCCATTTGAATTACCACACACTGCACTTGTCTGTAACATGGTTTTGCTCCAGTCCAATCCAATATATTCCTTACCTGGTAAGCCAGCTTTTAGCTTTTAAGTACTGAGGCAAAGCATGCATTAAACAACTGTGCCATTGTATTCTCACCACAGTCTTTTTCAACAGGCCCTCCCAAATAATATTGTTTTCCTTAAAGT
>NC_063333.1:137646640-137661506 GCF_021869965.1 Rhincodon typus
ACTGTATTTATAAATCTTTTTCTATTACACTTTGGCTGTGGATTTTTTTCATAAACTTAGATATTATTACATCTATTTCCATTTACATGAACAGTATTTCTCTCCACTCTTTTGTGCCATTGGCTTTAGTTTGCCACACCCTTTTTTAAGCCTAATTCAATTGTTCACACAGGAATTTAGATTTTTTTTCTAAAACTGTAATAAACTTCACTTTGCAACTGGGTTAAATGAGTCACCTGTTTTCCAGATCAGAGATGTCTGTCTGTAACTTCAGGTACCATTTTTCAGCCTGACAAAACAACTGACGCAGAAGCAACACGTTAGTGTAAGCTGTGTTGATGAGCTCTGATTCTACCTCACTGTGGACCACAACCTTCAGTCCATCCAACATCTCCCCAACTTCATCCACAGTGAAAGTGTCCTCAGTCAGTCTGGTAGATACAAAAAAAAATAAGACAGTTAGACTATCAAGTATTTCCAATTCATGAAACATGAACTGTCCTTTATGTTTCCCGTTAATAAAATTACTTTTCCATCATATTTTAGGTTTCTTTATTTGTTCATGGAATGAGGGCGTCGCTGACCAGGCAGCATTAATTGCCCATCCCTAATTGCCCAGATGGCAGCTGAGAGTCAACTACGTTGCTGTGGGTCTGGAATCACATGTAGGCCAGACCAGGTAAGGATGGCAGTTTCCTTCCCTAAAGGACATTAGAGAACCAGATCAGTTCATCGTTAGACTCTTAATTCCAGCTTTCTTTTTTGAATTCAATTTCCTCCATCTGCCATGGCAGGATTCGAATGCAGGTCCCCAGAACATTACCTGGGTCTCTGGGGTAACAGTCCAGCGTTAATACTACTAAGCCATTGCCACCCCATCATATTAGTGATGACAATTTTTTAAAATGACTGGGACAACACTCCTAAACATTTACCAACAACCAATTTTCAGATATCTGCCAGAAAATGTGTAGATGATGATTCCATTTGGATAATTTTGTATAATTAGATTGAACTTTAGAACTTGTTTGGAAAGGCAAACTGTAGATGTCAAGAAGAGGTTGTGCATTGAGGAAGACTCTAAAGCAGGAGCAGCACAAGGCTTACGTACACCCTTCATCAACATGGATGTAGACACCACAGAGGGCCTCTGATGGACATTGTTAGATTGTCACATGGTTAACGTACATCACAAGTGAGCAAAAGCAGCATTGGAGAAAGAGGAACAAAAAAAAAAGTTGCTGGACAAGCTCAGCAGGTCCACGAAAAACAAAGTTAACATTTCGGTTCCGGTGATATGAGGAAGGGTCTGTTCTGAGGAAGGCTCGCCGGACCCAAAACATTAACTGTTTTTTCCTTCACAGATGCTGCCAGACCAGCTGAGCTTTTGCACCAACTTTATTTTTGTTCCTGATCCACAGCATCCACAGTTCTTTCAGTTTTTATTGGAGAAAGAGGAACTAACTCCACTTATGTTGATGATGTGCATCAGGACCCTGAAGAAGTCCAAACATGTGCAAATGTCCTACTCAGCAGAAAGTTTAAGCTTCCGATTGCTGGCTTTGCTCTGCAAGATTCAATAATAGTGAGTCAAATGGCCAGAATCACAGACTTGGGCTGATTTTGCTATACTTAACCTAACTTTTACAAGGATTTAAATAGCTTTTTTCATAGCAGGTACAAAATCCATTAACACTAAATAAATCAGCTGGTGTTTCGAACCACTTCAGCACCAAAGCAATGCTCACCCTCTCCCCTCCCAACCCCAATCACTCTCAGACACCAGAGACAATGTCACACATAGGCACTAACAAACACCACCCCACCCTCTTTCCCCTCACCATGCCCAATGTCACAGATGGTGTTCAGCTTCAGAACTGTGGACAACTTGCAACCCTCGTACCACAGACAGCACTCATACTGACAGCATAGTGGAGTGAGTGCTGTCTGTAGTATGAGGCAATGAACACCATCCACCCCCACACCCAACAGGAAAATGAAACAGGGGGTGAACACTGTCTGTGACAGAGCCAAGAGACCACGATCGGTGAAGGTAAGCGAGTGGGAGAACTCATCGAGATGAGGGAGTAGAAAGCACTGTCAGGTATCATGGATGGGTAGAAAACTGATGGGTGGAGATGAAAGAGAACAATATTTGTTGAGGTGAGACAGTGGTGGGCGGGGGGGAGGTAGTGGGAAGAACATTGTTTGTGGTAAGGGAGGGGTGGAACACGGTTGAGGTGGGTGAGGGAGGGTTAGCACTAACCAGGAAGATAAGTTTGTGTAGTTTGCGGTTGACAGGTCCATTTAGAACAAAGCAAGTTAGTGAAATGAAGAAAAACCTTAAGGTGTACATCTTCAGTTCATGATGAGAAATAGGGGCACAGCTGTCCAGGAATTAAGTTGACTACTTGGTTGTCCGACAACCTTCATCTCCACTGGAGTCAGCATCGGAAGGTACAAATATGGTAAATGGGAAGATTAAATTAAACCTAAACCCTTCAACACTGATCAGAAGATCTCGGCCAAGGATGCAAAGTTCCCAACTGGGAGGAGCAGACATTCTAAATTCTGCTTAGCTGGTTACAGATGTTAAGCCTCAGTGATCACCCACAAGGAATCCACAATTCTGGGGCAGCAACAGAAAATACGTGAGACTTTGACAGTACTTCTGGAAACATCACATGCCCTTGAAGAGAAAGCGGAGTAGTCTATTTCCAGCACAAGTGCCATGATGTGTCAGCCCCTCACATATTGTCCACCTACCTGGAGTATTAAATATGGCAAGCAGCTAAGTGCATGCTGGTTCTCACTAATGGCCTGCACCTTTGGTCTGCAAATAGGTTGGAGTAAAGCCTCATGATGGCCTTTCAGCACCACAAAACAATCTCCAGCTCTTGGCTAGCCAGAGCGTGTGTTTAAGTGAGGAAAGAGAGAATGATGCAAGGGCACAAAGATGCAGGCACTTTGCTCATTTCTCACCTCTTGTCCACTACACCCCAGAGTAAATCATGCTGTGGCCTCCCTGATGACTGAATCTGTTTCAACAAAAATGCAGGTGGTCTAGACTTCAGCAGGGTCCTTTATGTTGGATCCCAAAATATAGAGAGGACTTTCACCAGGGGCATCACAGCAGAGCAAGAAATGAGCAACCGCCTTCAGCACTGCTGAAGCTGTAGGAATACATTAAAAAGAAGTAATAGGAAGAAAATAGGCCTTTTACATTGCACAAAAAGACTCACTTAGAGATTCTTAGAATACCAATGTTATAATGAAAGCAAAATACTGAAGATTCAAAACAAAAGCAAAGTGCTGGAGAAATTCATCGAGTCTGTCAACATCTATAGAAAGAGAAACTGAGTTAACATTTTAGGTCCAATGACTCTTCTTTCAAACTGTTTGACATTACAACATTAATGACAAAGTCAGTTAATGCTTCTGACATGCAAATGTATCATGCAACGTTAGTTCAAGTCTATTGTCCAGCAATTTACAATATTCTATTTTGTCTTCCAAGTGGGCATTATTCCTGATGCAAATAATATGACCAGTTTAAAATGAGCAAAAGTTGTGAACAAGACAGAGAAACTTTTAACAGAGTGATGCTCCATTTGGGGTTGTGCCAGCCTTGCTGCACCCTAAACGTGTACACTCAGGTTCTATGAACCATGCAGAGGTGTGTCCTTTAAAAGCTTCTCTGGGAGCTAGGTGAACAACTTCAGCCCCGACTACGATCAGGCTTCACCTGCTCAAAGGATGCAGTGCAGTCCTCTCCTTCTTCCCCCTGCAACTTTATTCCTCTGTAATGCCAAGTTGTGAAAGACACAGCACATCACTGGCCATTATTGATACCCAAGCAGCTGATACATACTAATAGACATCTTCAGATCTGTGCAGAAAACTTCAGTAACGCAATGGTTTGCTTAATGAGTGCTTTTGTTCTCTTGTTGCTAAAAATTGAGTTTCCTCAGCATCACCACTAGAACTTCCTCATTAGTGTCACAATTGATGCCTTTAGGGGTTAGCCTGGTCTCCAAAGAGATATCACTAACTCAGGTTGAGAGTATAATTACCTGTGGGAGATTTACTGATGCACACGCAGCACAAGCTCTGTGAGCAAAGGCCTCTCTCACAAAAGGTAAGGAAACAGTCATGCCATTTCAGTCTTTTTTAAGTTATTTCTCTTTCCACAGATGCTGCCAGAACTGCCAGGTTTTTCCAACACTTTCTGGTTTTACTTCAGATCCCCAGAATTCACTAAATTTTGCTTCTTTTTTCAAAAAAAAGGAAAGAGTTATGCTGTTTCAATCTTTAAAGACTTTCCTGTCTGTCAAATGGAAAGAGATATCAGTCCTGTTTGATGATTTTCGCAAGCTTCACACAGCTCAGGGCACGTAAAGAATCTGTTAAAGCTAGAAAGAAGATAAGACAAAAACAAGGGGATACAGAATGTTTAAGCAAGTGTGCAAGGTATTGCAAATGGACTATAATATCATAAAATATGAATTTGTTCATTTGAGCAGGAAAAATAAAAAAGGTATATCATCTAAATGGTGACAGATTACAGAACTTCGAGATGCAGAAGTACGTGGTGTCCCAATACACGAACTGGAGAAAGTTAGAATGCAGGGACAAAAAGTAATTAGGAAAGCTAATACAATATTATTGTTTATTGCAAGTGGAATTGAATACACAAGTATGGAAGTTATGCTTCAATTATACAGACATTGATGAGACCACATTTCTTATTGGACTCCCACACAAGTACATTGGAAGCAATTGAGAGAATGTTGACTAGACTAAGATCTGGAATGAGTGGGTTGGCTTGTTAGGAAAGGTTGTACAGATTCAGTTTGTATTTGCTGGAGTTTTTAAAAAAAGACAAAAAAAAAGGTAACTTGGTTGAAACATAAGATCCTGAGGGATATTGACAGGGTGGATGCGGAAAAGACATTTCCACATGTGGGAGATTTAGAACTAGGAGTCACTGTTTAAAAATGGAGAGTCACTTGTTTAAGAAAGATAGGAGGAGAAATATTTTCTTATAGAAGTCTGACAATCTTTGGAACACTCTTCCTCGAAAGGTAGAGGAAGCAGAATCTTTGAGCATTTTTTAAAGCAGAGGTAGATAGATTCTTGCTAAGCAAAAGATTACCATGGAAATGTGGAATAATCAAATTAGTCTTGCTTATTGAGTAGTGAAGTTCAAGGTGTTGAAGCGCCTACTCCTACTTCCAGCTCATAAGAAAGTAGGGTGGCACAGTGGCTCAGTGGTTAGCAATGCTGTCTCACAGCTCCAGGGACCTGGGTTCAATGCCACCCTCGGGTGACAGTGCAAACTCCACGCCAACATTCTCCCAGTGTCTGCATGGGTTTCTGCCGAGTGCTCCAGTGTCCTCCCACAGAAATGTGTAGGTTTGTGGACTGGCCATGCTAAATTGACAAGTGTCCAGGGGTGTGCAAGCTAGGTGGATTAGCCATTGGAAATGCAAGGTTACATGGATGGAGTGGGGGAGGGGGGGTAGGTTTCAGTGGGTCGCTCTTCAGAGGGTTGGTGTGGTCTTGATGGGCTGAATGGCCTGCATCCACACTGTAGGGATTCTATAATTCTATGAAAGTGGTATTAAATTTACAAGTAACTGGCTCTTACCTTCATTTGGAATGGCAGACCCACAAAGATTTACAATCTGCCCATTTACAATGATATGCAGTAAAAGATGCAAGAGAATGGGATGAGGTCTGTTTTGCAATGTGCCCAATACTTCTTGCGGATTTAGTCTTTTGCCTACACCATAACCTGACCACCTGATGCATGTCAAAATTCTGGCATTCTGACTCAAAATGTTAACTCAGTTTCTCTTTCCACCTGCTGAATTACTCCAGCATTTTCTACGTTTGTTTCAGATTTGCAGCATTCTCAGTATTTTGCTTCCATTAAAATTCCACCCATGATGTCTGACTGAAATAGGTTAAAAGATGCTATGTATTCCAATATGGTCATTAAAGAGGAGCAATTCAAAATCTCTCTTGGGTGCTAGATAATTGCAAATGATTCTAAACATATTGGTGAACAACATAAAAGTACTCATCAAAGAGTATAGATTGGGGATTTCAACCACAAGGTTAAAAAGAAAGAGGAAAATAGAAAACAATGCAAAAGAAAATATTCTCCTAAAGCTGATGTTAAGATACTGTAGTCAGCTGCAAGAGGTTTCACTTTGCTATGCTACATAATGAGAGAGAAAATTGATGCCTACATCAGGTGACCATCCATAAAATGATGTCCATGATCTTGATCCCCACAAAAGATCAAAATCATGCTGTATATATCAACTCCAAGTGTTACAACTTTCAAAACACCAACACGATGATTAATATTTCGCATCTGCAGACTCAGAGTCAGTAAGCTAATCAGCGATTAAACATAATGTCATATCAGCAATTCACTAATGCTTCTTAACAGCAGACAAGAGCGATATTCACCTACTGTCCTTTAGATCCTCAAAACAAGAATCAACAGTTTTCAGCCTTAGTGCCCTTTTCGAACGAGCAAAGCGCATGTAGTTGATTACTGCATTCTGATGGTGTTCATTCAACCCCAGTTCAGCCTGCAAAAAAAATTCAGAAATTCAAATAACTTTCTACATAAGCAATTCAAATAGCCAATATTCATCAACTTCTTGTTTCAATGTGAAAACTATAAACAGGGTTAGAATTATTAGAAATCATGATCAATTTGCCCACCTGATAGTTTTTCTTTGGCTTTATTAATGTTTAGTCAGGAATCCCCATGACAGGATTGTGAATAATCATTTTCAAGAGTATAAACTGATTAAATAAATCAATCAATCAATCAATATCACATGTACCAAACTACAGTGAAAAGCTTTGTTTACGAGCAGTACAGGCAGATCATAGTAAGCAAAGGATGTATAAACAAAAAGACTTAGACAGGAGGCATACAGGTTACATGGCACAGGGCACGTGCTACGCAAGATCAACATTAGTGTTATTTGAGGCTAAAGGGTCCATTCATCAGTCTGATAACAACCGGAAGAAGCTGTTCCTGAACCTGCTCATGCGTGTTCAGGCTTCTGAATCTTCTGCCTGATGGAAGAGGTTGTAGGAGATCATTACCAGGGTGTGATGGGTCTTTGATGATGCTGGCAGCCTTTCCACAGCAGCAAGCCGTGTAAATGGAGTCCGTGGATAAACATTTGCTTCCATAATTGTCTGGGCTGCGCACACCACCTTCTGTAGTTTCTTACAATCCTGGCAGAGCAGTTGCCATACCTGGCCGTTATGCACCCGGACAGTAAACTTTCAATGCTGCATCTGTAGAAGTTGGTGAGGAACTTTATGGACATGCCAAATTTCCTGAGCTGCCTGAGGAAGAAGAGGCACTGTTGTGCCTTCTTGACTGTCGGAAGTCCAGGACAGTTTGTTGGTTATCGTCACTCTGAGGAATTTGGACGTTCTTCACTCTCTCAACCTCAGTCCTGTTGATATAGATGGGGGCGTGTTCTCCTCCTTTCTTTCTGAAGCCAAAGATTGGTTCTTTAGTTTTGCTGACATTGAGAGACAGATTGTTTTCATTGCATCACATCACATCCCTTCTGTGGTTTGACTCGTCATTGTTAGATATCTGTCCCTCTACGGTAGTGTCATCAGCAAACTTGTAGATGGTGTTCATTCAGAATTTGGCAACACAGTCGTAGGTGTAAAGGGAGCACTGTAGGTGGTTGAGGATGCATCCTTGGGGGTCTCCAGTGTTTAGTGTTATTGTGGAGGAGGTGCAGTTACCTATCCTCACTGATTGCAGTCTGTGGGTCAGAAAGCTGAGGATCCAGCTGCACAGGGCAGAGCCAAGACCAAGGCCATGGAGTTGAGATCAGTTTGGAGGGGATAATGCTGTTGAAGGCGGACAGTAGTCAATGAGCAGGAGTTTGACGTAGGTGTCTTTGATGTTCAGATGTTCCGATGTTCCAGGGATGAGTGCAGGGCTTGGGATGTGGCATCCTTTGTGGACCTGTTGTGTCGGTAGGCAAATTGTAGGGGATCGAGGCGGGTTGGGAGACTGGAGTTGATGTGGGCCAAAACCAGCCTCTCAAAGAATTTCGTGATTATTGAGGTCAGAGGCACTGGGTGGTAGTCATTAAGGCACATTGCATGTGCTTTTTTAGGTATGGGGACGATGGTGGTCTTCCTGAAGGAGGTGGGGACTTCGGCTTGTAGGAGGGAGAGGTTGAACATGTCGGTGAATACCTTCATCAGTTGGTCCGCACAGGATCTGAGTGCTCGGCTGGGGACACCGTCCAGGCCTGTTGCTTTCTTTGGGTTGACTCCCAGGAAGACTGATCTGACTTCTGAGGCGGTGACACAGATGGAACAGATGGACAAATCAGATTCTAGACCGAAACATGGTTTAATAGATCATATTTTGCTTTGTTTTGTTTTTATTCACTGAAATACAAGCAGCAACGCTACAGATTTTGTATTAATAATAAATCAAAAGTGTAGTACGAGAACAAAATGAAGATGAAATAGAATAAACCAAGCTGTTTACACAGGATAATTTGAAAGATTCCAATATTCATCTATCCGAACACCATTGAGTACCTCATAGTACTCAAATACTAGAGAGTGTTCCCTTCTCTATTACATCTGTAATTTTAACTTATGTTTATTTTAATTCCTGGTCTTGAGAGTCTGATAACCTTTTCCTTCTTTATTCACATAATTGAGCTAAGGCTTTCTCAGCCTCAAATAACATCTTCAGGGTTCAAACCAAGCATTTCTGGTCTGGAGTTTTCAAACTGAAACTCTTATATTGAGGTAACCTATTTTCTAGGTGTTCGAAACTAACTCCTTCCTTCACAAGAAACTGTTCTTACATCTAACTGCAACCAATTGTTGTGTGAACTGAAATCAAAGGCTTTGCAATCCATAGGTTCTTCCCTGAAGGGAAAAACAAAATCAATCAATTCCTGATTCTTCTAAACCAAAAGAAAGCTAATGCTTTTGAATGTTTACTCTGACCAATTGCAAAACTCTCACAATGCAAACAACTTCCCCATTATCACTCCAGGAGCTCTTTCCCTCTCATACTATTTTTTAAAAAGTCATGACCTCAGAAAGACTGACAGTTTAATTATTAAAACCCCTCACACAAACAAACCAAAACGCATATACGATTAGAACAAAATCCAAAATTCTAAAATTATATAAATCACACATCTTAAATCACACTAACAGCAGAAATGGTAAAAACAGACTCTAAGGTTTGTAACTGGCTGATTTTATTTTTGAAAAATGGAAGACCAGTGGTTATAGACTTTTCAACCTTTCAACATTTCTCTCTTTAACTTAAGTCACAAAACTGAGCACAGGAAATTCATTAGAATTTCATTAGTGCCAACAGCCAAGTCTGAATATGACTGACATTTATTAGCATTGATCATGCAACACCATGAGCCATTCGAATAGTCCCAATACAATCTCAGGTAAGACTACCTAAACTGTTACAGCATAGATCAAACCAGCTCAGTATTGCACCATAAGGTGTAATTATTATGATATCATAAAGAAATCAATACATTCCTACATTATTAATCTCATTGTTATGCCAAGTTATTTGAATATTGTTAATCAATGCTTGACGGGAAGACAAAATGATCACATTCTTTGTCTATCTATACAGGTCTCTCTCTCTCTCCCTTTAATCTCTTATTACTGTTAACTGAACAAGCTCTACCAACATTTGTTACAACTTTTGTGAAATGAAACAAATCCATGCTTCAAATTTCATTTTCCAACTTGCAAAACAGATCTGCATCATCAAATTTTACCTGACATTGATTTTTAATCCATTGTCTCAACTTGTCTAGATCCTTCAGAATTTCATGAACCTCTGAAATGATCATTGTTTAAAAACATTGTTTAGTGTAACAGCCAAATTTTATGTCAGTATATAATAGACAAACTCTCCTCTGGATGGGCCATGAAAGTGAAAAGCAGAAAACCAGAATCTACTTCGACGATCAGCAATGCTTACTTCTGTCCACCACCAGTGTTTTACATTGCTTCTTTCCATCGTGGAAAATTTTCAATCCTCTTCCCAACTTTGTTAATTCCACATATCTGAATTATTTTCTAAAAGGCTCAAATACATCACTTTACTGAAAGCTTTCCAAAAATACAAATAAATTACAGCCATGGGACAGCTTACAAGTGAATTAAAAATGGCTCGAACTACACAGCATGAAAAACATTGAAAAGATAGTGTATGTATCATTTCATTTGATGACTTTGTGTCAGTAAGTGAAAAGAACACAAGAACAACTTTTTTATTAGGTAGAATTAAACATATTTAAAGAAGGTTATCAGTAAGAGCATATAAGGACTAACCACTGCTACAAAAAGAGATATATCCCAGATTTAAGAGTTCATCAACATTTTTTGACAGATTGAAAAAGGTCAAATGAATCATACAAAATGCGACGATCACCTCAAAGGCTGTAAAAGCATAATAAGGGGAAAAAACAGGCTTGTAAAACAGATAAGAGAAGAACAAATTGGAACAAGAATGAGATTAAAAAAAGGTTCAGATAATCTAAAATACCTAAAGCTTCAAATGACAGTGCTATAGCATGACCATGAGAGAAGACGGATATTGACCCAGAATTTTCTAGAGTAGGGTACCGAGAGTTTAACCCTTCTCCCCCTCAACTTTCAGTGCCAAATAATTTTACGATGCAAACTGTTGGAAGTGAGCGCTGATAGTGAATGTCAAGTAATCCAGCCTAACCAAATGAAATGTAAGAATTGACAAAGAAACAAAGTAATCAAAAGAGAAGGAAACAAGTTAAAAGAGAGTCAAGCTACATACAGAGAGGGAAATAGTGAAAAAATTGACTAAAAGAGGGGAAAAAAAAAAGAGAAAAAATTAAATGTAGAAGTCTCCAGCAACAACTTTTCATCTGCTGGAGTAAACTCCCACAGTCTAAATGTTTTTTATTCATTCTTTACAATATGAGCATCAGTAGCAAGGCTCCCCAGTTGTTCATGACCAATTGATGTCAAGGCCATGTAAGAAGGCAGATGCTGCTTGGCCTGCTGTGTTCATCCAGCCCTGCACCTTGTTGTCTCTAAAAGACAATCATGTTGGGTGGGTCTGCACTCATAAGTAGTCCGGAATGGGTAACAATAGCAGATTTCTTCACCTGAGGACCTTAGCAAACCTTTCATTTATTCCATTTCTGGGTCTCTGAGGTTGAATAACATTCCAACAAAATTAAAAGGCTCCTTAGATCTTAAAATTGCAGTCTTAACATTCTGCAACAAATTTAATTCTGATTAATGATGCAAAGCAACAATCTATGATTAACTTGTGACAATTCACAACTCAACACATCTCTTCCTTGCCACAAATTGTTGGTCATCTTTTTAAAAAACACACCAACAGAGTGCTGCCTCAATTAGAGTGAAATTTCAGCTCAACTTAAACGGAGAACATAGATGCTCAAAAATATGCAGCAAAAATCCACTCTCTGTTGTACGGTCTTTTGATGTTAAATTTCCCATGTATCTGGGTCCAATACAGAAGCACCAAATTCACACCAAAGGTCAGAATTTTGCAGGCCTGTCTGAAGCTTATATAAGGCCAGGCAGAAACTTAAAAGGAGTGTGAGGCCAATGTCAGTTTTCCAATGACTCATTAAGCATTTACTATTAAGTTCTCAGAGTCTTCATGCAGGTGTTCATGTTGAAGCCTCTCCATAATCTCAAGAGAAGCCAACTTGATGGGAAAAATTTACAATGTTATGAAAGAAGACTCAATGAGCCCACTAACTTGTCCGAATGAGACACCGCTGACATCGGTAAAACTGACCAGACCATGCAATCGAGTCTCAATTTAAAAAGAGTGAGTAGCTTAAACGGGAGATTAACTAATAGGGAGATCAATGTAAGAGGGGGATTAACAGAAAAGGTGGCCATTTGTGGGCTAGGTGGACAGGAAAGATAGGTAATGGAACTTAAAAGGGTGTGATTATTGCAAGCATTAGTGGGCTTCTGAGGGAGCAAACACGGATAAGGAGGGAACTGTAACAATCACAGGTAAGAGGTCCCAAGGGTGGGAATGGGAGATTTAAGGGCAGTGAGCACAACGAGGTACATACGGCGTACATAGGAGGAAGAAAAAGCAATGGAACAGAATGAGGGGAGATAAAAGGACAAGGCCAAGGGAATCTCAACAGGATTGGGATCAGGGAAAGAACAGGAATATCTAGGAGATTGTGAAAGGGCTAGTAGTGTCAGGCCTGTCTGACTTGTCTTACCACTGTGCTGGCTTCCTTAGTAACCTCAACATCAGCATTTGCTCCATCAGCATCTCTGTCAGACATCCCTTCTTCCTCATTTGAGGAGACAGATGATTTCAACTGCCCCTCTTCTAAGTTCTCACCACAATATTGAGCTAGGTTGTGCACGGTGCAACAAATTGTCATCATTCTGGAAACCCTGTCCGGCGAGTCCTGGAGTTCTTCTGGTCTAGGCAATGGAAGTGCGTCATAAATAGAATCAATGTTCAACATTAGTCACTATTCTGGATATCCTGATAGCTATATTTAATCACAATTTACTTTACTTGAACATTTATGAACACACAGACGTAATACCCAGTGTGAGTTTATTATGTTGAAACTTTATGTTCCTCTGCTCGAAATACATTCTTTGTTCCATTTGTACCAGTAAACTCCTATTCAGGTTGATGGTCAGGGCATCAGGCTGGAGTTCTGTGGGTTTACATGGACCATGTAACACATAGACTTTTGTTTGTTATGGACATTCATCTATCACAGGTTAACTTATGCACGCAAGACAACTGCACAGCTTATGTTCCCAATTCCCATGGGAGAACTGTGCGTGACAGCATCAGCACCCTTTGCAACCAACCACCTGATGAGCATGCAAGCATCTAGTGTGATCACTACTGAAAGTAGCCTAGAAAGGAATGCGTAACTGTTAGAGGTATAACCAGACTGCACAAGAGCAAAGAATTTTGTAAACATATGCTGCATTTATTCACATGCAACACTTTCCAAAATGGTGATACAATGCACCCAATTTCCATTAATCTTTCACATCCTACCACAATGTCTGGGTGCTCCCATGGCAGTCACAGCTAAACTGGAAAACTCTTGCTGACTTAGTTGCCCCCTTGCCACAGATGGCTTGATGGTCATCCTCTGGTAGCTCTGGGCCTGGACAGTAGGTATAATCTCTTTGGCCTGAACAGATGAAGGTGTTTGGGATCATGGCAGAGTGGAGTAGGTGAGCACTTCTGGCGTATCCTGAAAGGCCAATTACTAGGCAACAGGGTAGAGAAATAAAGAATTCAAGCAATCGGGGCATTTTGTATTTATGCATACAATTCATGCACATCCAAAAATTCTGTAATATTTTAGTCTGTACATTTGATTTGGATGCCTAGTCTGGTTGCAAATATCCAAGAAATTCCAGTCTCAATATTAAGTGTTTTGCACAGAGAATAACTTTGTGGTGGCACAAAACATTCTTAGGGTTAAATAGATCAAAAGATTAAGGAAAGAAAGCAAGAACAAGACACTGAGTTGGATGATCAGAATGATCATACTGAATAGCAGAACAGACTCGAAGGGCCAAATGGCCTACTCCTCCACCTATTTTCTATGCTTCTGAATGCGCTGTTACTTATCCAAACATTTTTAGTAAATGAACAACTACTTTTCTGCTACCATTATTATTGATTTGTATCTGGCTTTTCAATTCCTAAAATATTTTTCTAGTGATGTAGGAGTCACTGGCAGCAATGCCAGCATTTGGCATTTACGAGTCAACTGCATTGCTGCAAGTCTGGAATCATAGGTAGGTTAGGCCAGACTGAGTATGGATGACAGACTTCCTTCCCTAAACGACATTATGAATCAGCTGGTAGCTTCTTTTAAAAAAATGCGAAGATAGTTTCATATCATCATAACCGAGGCATGCTTTCAATTTCAATATAATTATTAGAAATGATATTCATAAGAAATATGGCCCCATTCTGCCTCTTGAACCTGCTCATTCAATAAAAACATTACTGATTGGACAAGGAAGTGTAGATGAGATAGACAATCTCCACATCCCTTAATTGACAGTATTCAAATCTTCAGTCTCAGCCCTGAAATACTCAATGACTCAGCGTATCTTCCACCTTTCAGGCCAGCATTCCAAATATTTACCATCCCAAGTGAAGAAATTCTTCCACCACATTGGGGTCTAAAATAATCACAAATGCTTAACATATATCTTTGTCAAACACTGCACAATATTCCTCAGGCCCCACTGACATTAAAACTTTCAACATCTGCTGCATTGTTTTTCCCCAAATCCACACATTGCTAATTTAAAAAAATACATATAATTTGCCATCCTCTGAACTTGCTGAACTCTGTCATCAAACCAGCTGACAAGAATGCTACTGCTTTTGTCTGGTGAACTGACCACGACGTTGCACAGGCCAAATGCCAACTCTCTGACTCTTTCTTCTGCCTTCTCCTGTACCATGGTCTCACTGGCGAACATCAAAACATCATCTCCAGTTCAGTCAGTGACCCCATCTCCTCTGGAGATCTTTTTTCCACAGCCCCAACTTCATGGTCTCCCAAACCCGAAAATCTGCTTTAGGCCTAATGTTGCAATTTCCACGTTGCTTTTGCACTAATTTTTCTGTCCTCAGCATCCTGCGTTTTTAAATGAAGCTCAGTGTAAGCTTAAGGAATGACACCATATCCCTCATTTAGGCATGACTCAACACTGAGGAGGAGGAGGAGGAGGAGTGAAGACG
>NC_063333.1:137661906-137703145 GCF_021869965.1 Rhincodon typus
GGAGGAGGAGTGAAGAGGGTGAGGGGGGGAAGGAGGAGGAGTGAAGAGGGTGAGGGTGAAGAGAAGTTGGGGGTACCGTGAAGGGGAAGTATTGCCTCGGGAGCGGCACAGCCTTGATGTCTCTAACATTACACCCACCATATCGCCGTACACGAAGAGCGCAGTCCCGACGCCAATGCCGCTGTAATACACACAGAGGGTGCGGATCCTCCTCCAGCCACCAGGCCCGGCCTGGACCGCCCGACTCATCACCAAGGAAACGGCGCGCGTCACGCAGCGGCGCCCACGTGACTAGACCCCCAACACCCCCGCACACAACCCGAGCATCCCTCAGCTCACTTTGTAATATTAAAAACAACCAAACATGTCACAACCTTTTACTTGACAATCCTGATAAATAACTGAATACCAGCACGAGTTTCGAAAAAGTTAACGTGAACCAGGTGGGGTCAGGGTAGGGGACAGGGACAAACCTCAGCTACACTTCGTCCCCTCTGCTAACTGGATCTCGGAAGTGAATCAGTATCCCTCAGCCAGATTCCGGATGACCAGCATTGCAGATAGTCTCATCCATTCCGAGATGCCAACTTTCATTTTAGTGCTACTTTCTGTTGAAGGAACAGCCTTCATCTGAAGAAGGGTCTAGGCCCGAAACGTCAGCCTCTCTGCTCCTATGATGCTGCTTGGCCTGCTGTGTTCATCCAGCCCTGCAACTTGTTGTCTCGGATTCTCCAGCATCTGCAGTTCCTACTATCTCCCAGCCTTCTGTTAGGCCTGGCCTTTTCACTGATGGGCTGGCAATGTACAGTTGAGCATCCGACACGACAGTCTGTGCGTGGCTGAACACCAGTGATTTACTAGCAACCAGGTCATTTGACATGTGTGAACTAGGAAGTTGGGGCTTAGCACCAAATGTTTCTTTTTGTCTTTCCTCTTCCCCTCAGGAGACGGATGTAGCAGATTTTTCGCCAGAGACATCTTAAGCTTCCCTATAGGTACTGATTACAGTATCCACTCTCACCACACTACATTTCTCCCCACCAAAATAACTCCAGCAAATGAGAGCTTGCAACGTATAGCACTGAAGTGAGCAAAAATATTATTTGCTTTCACAGAGATAGAAGCCAGGATTTTAATTTTTTTAAAAAAGCTGAACTTGCTGGAGAAACTCGACAGGTCTGGAAGCATCTGTACAGAGAAAGCAGTCAGTGAAGGATCACCAGACCTGAAACATTGAGTCCGCTTTTTCTTCATAGATGATGCCAGACTTGCTGAGTTTCTTCCAGCAATTTTTGTTTTTGTTTCAGATTTCCAGCACCTGCAGCTTTTTTTTGTTTTTGGCAAAAGTGAAAAGCAAAAAATTATAAACTTTTGCTATCTTGAATCCCATGAGAACGATTGCCTGCAATAGAAGTAAGACATTGGTGTAGGATTTAGAGACCAGAGGAATCATTCAGTATATGAGGAGATTACAAGATCTCTTGTGGTGTAGTGGTAGTGTCTGTAACTCTGAGCTAAGAGACCTGGATTCAAGTCTCGCCTACTTTAGAAGTATGTAATAACATCTCTAAACGGGTTTATTGAAAAATAATTTACAAGGAGACCATTTAGTCCATTGTGCCTGTACAAGCTTTTCCAGATACTATCTTATGATTGCTGGATACATTTTGTCAAAACTTTTATACTATTCAATTGGTCCAAATCCTCCACTCTTTCTCTGTTTTTTTTGTTTTCTAGTGTATGTGCAATTTTTTTTAATGAAAGTTACAACCGAATCTGCTTCCACCACCATTTTACTTAGAATAGTCCAGATCATAGCAACTCACAGCAAAGAAAATCTCCTGTCACGTTTTGCTCTGTAGATAATTATCTTAAATCTGCACCCTCTGGTATACAATACTCTTTTCACCTTATTTATTCTATGCAAAATTTTCACGATTGTGAACACCTGTTAAACAGCTCATGCAGTTTCTCCTGTGGTGCAGTTGTAATGTCCCTAACTCTGAGCCAGGAGGCCCAGGTTCAGGGGGCCCAGGTTAAGGACCCACCTTCTCCAAAGGTGTGTAGTGAGACCTCTAAGCAGTTTGAGTAAAATAAATATATCAAATCTAGTTGTTCCCCGAGGAGACTGTCAAGGTCATTTGGCAGAATGCCTCATCACCAGAATTTTCCAACAAACTCTGAGATAGCGCTTGGCTAGTGGTGAGAAAGGCATTACCTGTGGGATCTTTCATGTATATCTCGATTCTCTGCACCAGTGCACACTGCTTTTAAGGCAGCTGCAGATGGTGGGGCGAGGTGAGTAGACACTGTCATCCATTTCCTTCTGGAATGTGCCTTTGCAAAGGATGTCTCGAGAAAGATGCAGTAGCTTTTGTCAAGGTTTGTCCCAAGCAGATCTGTGACGTAGGTCTCCGTGTTCTATGGTCTATTCCTGGGATGCACACTGAGACAAACAGAGTAAAATACAGAAAATGGTGGAAACTCTTGCAAAGCATTCAGTACCTGTGGAAAGAGAAACTGAGTTAACGTTTCGGGTTGTGACCTTTCATCAGAACTGCAATTGACTGGCTATATGTTTTTTTCCAAAACCTCTGTGGATTCCGGTAACTCTGAGCTGTGCTGTGTGGAATCTCTATACAGGCAGTCGCCAGGTCGTAAACAGTTCCATTCCTGAGTCTATTCACAAGTCAATTTGTATGCAAGTAAGAATACAATACAGGACAATATCAAGCAGCCATTGTTAAGTACAGGAAAAGTTCATATGTCGGATATTTAAAATTACACCGAGTGGGATCACCTTCATAAGTAAGAGTGTTTGTCAGTCAGATGTTCATAAATTGGGAACCCCTGTATGTGATTCAACACTTCCTATACTACAGTGACTAATTGTTGTTTCCTGGTTTAAACGGTCTTGTCCTCCTGCTCTTTACAAAGTCATCTGTATATCCATTGGGATTCCACTGCAGATGTTGGACACCAATCCCACTGTAAATGCTGCCAATGCTGTGGTCTCCGATTGTTAGGGATGTTAGAAATGGGCTTCAAGTTAAAACATTCTAAATCAGAGGTGGGAATTTTATCAATGGCCACTCTGGTTGAACATTAGTATCCAAGTGGATGCCAACTCAGGATTTATAAACCATAGTGTAGCCACCACTCTGTTGGGGAAATGAAACCAGATGGGAGACAGGCATGAGAACAACACATCAGAACAGCAGCAGGGATCCTGAATTAGGTCAATGGAAGTTTAATATCTGTTAGTTGCAATCACATTGTACTGAAAGATGTTTACAAAATTATGAGCGGGCTGGACAGAGTTGATAGGGAGAACCTGTCCCCACTCAATAAAAAAAATGAGACGACTTAAAATGTTGTGCAAATGAAGTAAGAAGGTGAGTAACAAACATTTACAAACAGTAGTAAGGGTGTGGAATACACTTTCTGCAAATGTGATGAAAACATGTTCAAGTAAGCCATTTAAGAGGGCACTGGATGATTGCTTAGATAGAAATGGTTTGCAGGAGTGTGGGGGGAAAGGCAGGAGATTGGCACATAATACAGTTTTACCGTAGCCTCTTTATACATAGTTTTTACATACATTAAAATTTTAGCACTATGCTGTTACATGGTTGTATCTAGTGTACACAACTTTGTGTGACAACTGGATTGGGGAAGCAGGAGATAGTTTAAGCACTTGCGAAATGCTGGCTGTTACTCCTGATGGGATTAGAATGTCTGTCCAGTCTGAGCTTGCATAATTAAGAGGTGTTAGACCTTTTGTCTTTAAAGTTAGTAATGTTAGTAAAAATACTAGTCCTATATGATCTAAATAAGTGAGAAATTATATGTGTACTAAATAAAAGTATAGAGGATATTAAACTGATCTCCTGCAGCTGGGCCATGAGATTTCATCTACTATTGCTGGTTTTTGACAGTTTCGACACATTCATTCATCCAGTTTCATGGAAGCACTGTTTTGATAGTAAGTTTTTTAAAGAGGGTAGCAGCCCTATATAATATGTATTTAAAAAGTATAAATCCATATGTTAGTACAAGATGGTTGTCCTAAATAGAAGTTAGAAATAGGTAGTACCATGTTATAGAAATAGGATGTGTATAATGAAATTTTAAAGAGATCAAAAGCAGCAGACTGTAGGCACTTGATGGTGGAGGAAACTCTTTGATGTCCTGCAGCCTATTCAGGTCCCAAGAAGCAGTTACTAAGGGCTAATTAATATTATAAGCTTTCTATAGTTTTGAGTGAGTTATGGAGACACAATGGCAGGGATGGCATTGTTCTGAGTAGGTTACTGTGTTAACATTTATTCAAGGGTAGCCTTTGATACAGAAACAGGTCTAAACACTGCTTGCAGCACGGGGCTGATAAGAATTGAAAGGTGTAAAGAAACTGTAAAGGGTTGGCAGCCTAGGAAGGGATGTTTAATTTAGTTTATTTTGTAAGAGTAAAATGTACTACAAAAATGCATTTTTTTGAATGAATGAATGGAAATGCGGTATAGTTAACACAGAGTGCTTGTGAGTGAATTCGTGAAGAGAATCGTAATACAATATCTCACAGAGGGTTTGAGCTATAGAGAGAGGCTGAATAGGCTGGGGCTATTTTCATTGGAGTGTTGGAGGCTGAGGTGTGACCTTACAGAGGTTTATAAAATCATGAAAGGCATGGACAAGGTCTTTTCCATGGGGTGAGGGAGTCCAAAACTAGAGGCCATAGGTTTAAGGTGAGAGGCGAAAGATTTAAAAGGGACCTAAGGGTCAACCTTTTCATGCAGAGGCTGGTGTGTGTATGGAATGAGCTGCCACAGCAAGTGGTGGAGGCTGGTGCAATTACAACATTTAGAAGACACCTGGATGGGTATTTGAATAGGAAGGGTTTAGAGGGATATGGGCCAAATGCTGACAAATGGGATTAGATTTATTTAGGATATCTGGTCAGCATGGACATGAAGGGTCTGTTTCTGTGCTGTTCATCTCAATGAGTCTATAACTTCATAATATTCTTCAATTTGAAGGTGCACTAAAACAATATATCTCTTCTGTAAATATATATGATGGAAAAATGAGAATAACTTTCTCAACAAAATGAAGAAATAAGGAATGTAGGATGCAGAAGCAAACTTGGTTATTGATTTGGTACAGTAAGGTCACTCTATATGGACAGAAAGTGCAAGCAGCAGAAGCTGAAGAGCCCCTTAAGAAACAGATTTGTCGATCTTTGATCATGGACCTCTTGAGAGGGTCCATTTTGCACTCCTAGACAGGATACAACAAAATCTCAACAAGCATTTCCTGAAACACAATGCAAAAGGAAAGATTTCCTCTGGCCAGTGCACACAGTAAAACTTTACTCCATACCCCAGCGAATTTGGCCTCAATTAATATGTTAATATGTAAGGTATTGAAATACCAGTGCTAGCTGCACTCAACTAAACCTGACCCGGGGACCACCCATGGCGACAGGGTAACATGTCACATTTACTCATCTAAGTTTGAAATCCACAAGTGGGGAAGCTCCTCCCAATTTTACTCTTAATGAAAATTCACCACCATTCCTAGCACAAGCCCAGCTCCTACAACAAATTGCCCTTGCTCCAGATTCCTCTTGATTGCCTTCATTACTGCTCCTTCCTCCTTCATTTCTCTCCAAACCTCTGACCCTATCCCATTTCACAGCCCTGGCAATCACCAGACCCGGTGACTCCCACATCAATCACCGAACCCTGGGCCCACCCGTAAACTGACAACTTAATGGAAGATCGATGCCTTGTTAGTTACAGTCTGGTCTTGCACTATCCTTCACCAGTGAACACCTCTCACCTCACTGACTCCACTATAGTGAGATGCTTTGCTGAGCTTCTACTGATGACACTGGAGGATCACGTTAACCATCTCTGGGACAAGACAGCCTGACTGTATCATGTCAGTGTGAGATGCAGCATTCTAAGCTGGTGGGCAGAATGGCAACAGCTGGGCACTGACAAAATTAGGGAAGCTGACATGGTATCCTCCTGAGAAAGGTGGCTCCAAAATCATGTTGGCAGTTGTCTGAGTTTTGGCTGCCACGGTAATTTAAGAACCTTCATTGTAGCAGTTTGGCACAAGATGCTCCATCATGGTGGATTCCATTTTGATGCTGGCGATAACCACTCAGTCTAGATTTGGAAGTCTGGGTCCCATTTTCTGCATAAATTGAGACAAATTAGAGGCTCATGTCATGAAAGGGATCGGAATGTGAAAGACAAGAGTCAGTACGTGGTCAGACATTACGATGGAGAAGGGATCCAGTTTAGAAAGAAGACTAGGATGTAGGAGAGAGCAGTTTGGTTAAGAGTATGTACATGTTTTGAATGCTAGTAGTAGAAAATGTCACTCATTATTGATAAATTAAGACAGCTTCATGAAAATACATGCTGCAAGACATATAGATGTAAGGGATTTCTGCTGACACCGAAAGACATCCTTCAGCAGTGCAGTTATAAAAGTGAAGCAAGGTGGAAAGCAGAATGCCAGTAGACTGTTGCAGCTTATAGTCAACCACAATACAATTTATTGCTGGGATGAAGAATAGGAGAAATGAATTTGAAATCAGTAACACATATGTTGTACGGAACAAATCTTAAGGATAATGGAAAAATAATGATGGAAGGGCTAAGCTCATGCCAACTGATGCAGGCAAACTTGAGAACTACAGATAAGAATGATCCCCAGTAGCTGCTTTGGTTTTGCAATGACATAAATGTGAAAGGTAGCATGATCTGTTTGCTACTGATTATAAAAGTTACTGCATCTTAGTGCCCTCACTGAAGGCACTCAGGGCATCCTAGACTCATTCAATGAGTTGCCTGTTTCTGAGTATTCTTCTTCAATTCTCAGTCCAAAGGAAGAACCAATCCATAGTGTTGCAACATTCATATTGGGCAAGTGTAAAGGCAAATTCACCATAGTCTTACCAGACCATAGGGCTGCTCCCTCATTAGATAGAGAGTCAACTGGTGGCAGTTTACCCTGTGGGTCATGATGCTTCAGGTAACAGGAGAGGTTGAGAATTGAATCTATATTGTTGGCATCGCAAATCAGGCATCCAGCCAACTCCGCTAACCAACGCCCTCTATTTTGGGTATTGTTAAGAGGCAGGCACCAAACCCATCCCAGCAGAAAGGGGATCAAACCGTATGCTGTTAGCATCAATCTGATCCACTTTAACTGTCGAGCCAATCAGTCCCACAATGTGACCAAGCTGCTATGGCAAAGAGCACTTTTATGCACATGTTAAAGTTTTGAATCCTGTGACACTTCCTCAAAACTAGATGCAGCTATGAAAAGGTGCTGCTTACAGGGATTACAGACATGGTGGGAGGGGTCATGAGAAGCGAGTGTGGAGATAAGTGGAGAGACCAGAGAGAGCCAAAAATGGATAGGCAAACAAAGGAATTGTTGATAGTTGAGGTGGACATGTCTGAGGGTCCCCTGCGGAAGATAGTGTCATCAGAACAGATGCAACAAGAGACAGACAGGAGAGAATGGAATGCAGTTCTTGCAGGAAACAGGGTGTGAGGATGTATAATTTTGTTTCTTTCAGATCTCCAGCATCTGGAGTTCTTTTCTTTTTCTATTCATTTTGTGGGATGTGGGTGTCGCTGGCTGGCTAGCATTTCTTGCCCATCCCTAGTTGCCCTTAAGAAGGTGGTGGTGAGCTGCCTTCTTGAACCGTTGCATTCCTCCTGCTGTGGGTTGACCCACAATGTTATTAGGGAGGGAATTCCAGGATTTTGACCCAGCGATAGTGAAGGAACAGCGATATATTTCTAAGTCAGGATGGTGAGTGACTTGGAGGGGAACTTGGAGGTGGTGGTGTTCCCATATATCTGCTGCCCTTGTCCTTCTAGATGGAAGTGGTTGTGGGTTTGGAAGGTGCTGTCTGAGGATCTTTGGTGAATTTCTGCAGTGCATCTTGTAGATAGTACACACTGCTGCTACTAAGCGTTAGTGGTGGAGGGAGTGAATGCTTGTGGATGTAGTACCAATCAAGCGGGCTGCTTTGTCCTGGAAGGTGTCAAGCTTCTTGAGTGTTGTTGGGGCTCCACTCATCCAGGCAAGTGGGGAGTATTCCATCACACTCCTGACTTGTGCCTTGTAGATGGTGGACAGGCTTTGAGGAGTCAGGAGGTGAGTTACTCGCCGTAGTATTCCTAGCTTCTGGTCTGTTCCTGCAGCCACTCTGTTAATGTGGTGAGTCCAGTTAAGTTTCTGGTCAATGGTAACCCCCAGGATGTTGATACTGGGGGAATGTCAATCGGCAGTGATTAGATTGTCTCTTATTGGTGATGGTCATAGCCTGTCATTTGTGTGGCACGAATGTCACTTGCCACTTGTCAGCCCAAGCCTGGATATTGTCCAGATCTTGTTGCATGTGAACATGGACTGCTTCAGTATCTGAGGAGTCATGAATGCTGCTGAACATTGTGCAATTATCGGCAAACATCCCCACCTCTGACGTTATGATGGAAGGAAGGTCATTGATGAAGCAGCTGAAGATGGTTGGGCCGAGGACACTACCCTGAGGAACTCCTGCAGAGATGTCCTGGAGCTGAGATGATTGACCTTCCACAACCATGACCATCTTCTTATGTGTCAGGTATGACTCCAACCACCGGAAAGTTTGCCCCCAATACCCATTGATTCCAGTTTTGCTAGCGCTCCTTGATGCCACACTCGGTCGAATACAGCCTTGATATCAAGGGCTGTCACTCTCATCTCACCTCTGGAATTCAGCTCTTTTGTCCATGTTTGAACCAAGGCTGTAATGAGATCAGGAACTGAGTGGCCCTGACAGAACCCAAACTGGACGTCACTGAACAGATTATTGCTGAGCAGGTGCTGCTTGGATAGCACTGTTGATGGCACCTTCCATCAATTTACTGATGATCAAGAGGAGACTGATAGGGTGGTAATTGGCCGGGTTGGATTTGTCCTGCTTTTTTTTATGTACAGGACACACTTGGGCAATTTTCCACATTGTCGGGTAGATACCAGTGTTGTAACTGTACTGGAACAGCTTGGCGAAGGGAGCGGCAAGTTCTGGAGCACAAGTCTTCAGTACTATTGCCGGAATGTTGTCAGGGCCGGTAGCCTTTGCAGTATCCAGTGTCTCCAACTGTTTCTTGATATCACGTACAGTGAATTTAATTGGCTGAAGACTGGTATCTGTAATGCTGGGGACCACTGGAGGAGGCCGAGATGGATCATCCACTCGGCACTTCTGGCTGAAGATTGCTGCAAATGCTTCAGCCTTATCGTTTTGCATTGATGTGCCGGGCTCTTCCATCATTGAGGATGGGGATGTTTGTTGAGTCTCCTCCTCCAGTGAGTTGTTTAATTGTCCACCACCATTCATGACTGGATGTGGCAGGACTGCAGAGCTTAGATCTGATCCGTTCGTTGTGGGATCGCTTAGCTCTGTCTATCACTTGCTGCTTTCACTGTTTGGCGTGCAAGTAGTCTTGTTTGGTGGCTTCACCGGGTTGATACCTCATCTTCAGGTATGCCTGGTGCTGCTCCTGGCATGCCCTCTGCACTCTCCATTGAACCAGGGTTGATCCCCTGGTTGAGTGGGGGATATGCCGGGCCGTGAGGTTACAGATTGTGTTGGAGTACAATTCTGTTGCTGTTGATGGTCCACAGCATCTCATGGATGTCCAGTCTTGAGTTGATAGATCTGTGCGAAATTTGTCCCATTTAGCACAGTGATAGTACCACACAACACGATAGAGGTTGTTCTCAATGTGAAGGCAGGCCTTCATTTCCACAAGGACTGTGCAATGGTCACTCTTACTGATACTGTCATGGACAGATGCAACTGCAGCTGGCAGATTAGTGAAGACGAGGTCAAGTATGTTTTTCCCTCTTGTTGGTTCCCTCACCATCTGCCGCAGACCCAGTCTAGCAGCCAAGTCGTTTAGAACATGACCAGCTCGATCAGTCGTACACCTGCCGAGCCAGTCTTGGTGGTGGACATTGAAATCCCCCACCCAGAGTACATTTTGTTCCCTTGCCATCCTCAGTGCTTCCTGTAGGTGTTGTTCAACATTGAGGAATACTGATTCATCAACTGAGGTTGGACGGAATGTGGTAATCAGCAGGAGGTTTCCTTGTCCATGTTTAATCTGAAGCCATGAAACTTCATGAGGTCCGGAGTCAATGTTGAGGACTCCCAGAGCAACTCCCTCCTGACTGTATACCACTGTGCCATCCCCTTTGCTGGGTCTGTCCTGCCAGTGAGACAGGACATATCCAGGGATGGTGATGGTGGTGTCTAGGACATTGTCTTTAAGGTATGATTCTGTGAGTATGACTATGTCAGGCTGTTGCTTGACTAGTCTGTGAGACAGCTCTCCCAGTTTTGGCACTAAACCCCAGATGTTAGTGAGGAGGACTTTGCATGGTCAACAAGGCTGTTTCTGCCATTGTCTTTTCCGGTGCCTAGGTCGATGCCAGGTGATCCGTCCAGTTTCATTTCTTTGAGTATTTGTAGCGATTGGTACAACTGAGTGGCTTGCTAGTCCATTTCAGAGGGCAGTTGAGAGTCAACCACATTGCTGTGGGTCTGGAGTCACATGTAGGCCAGACCAGGTAAGGGTGGCAGATTTCCTCCCTTGAAGGACATTAGTGAACCAGATGGGTTCTTCCGACAATCGGCAATGATTTCATAGTGATCAGTAGATTTTTAATTCCAGACTTTTTTTTTTGAATTCCAATTCCACCATCTGCCATGGTGGGATTCGAACCCAGGTTCCCAGAACATCAGCTGGGTTTCTGTATTAATAGTCTAGCGATAATACCACCAGGTTTTACTTTATGTGAGAAATTGGAGTTATGTTGGACTATGCAGGTTGGAAGAGTTGGAAAACAAACATAAAATATTGCAGATGCTATAAACATGAAATAAAACAGAAAACACCAGCAACACTTATGTGCACCTGTGGAGAGTTTATTCTTTCAGGATAGTGACTTTCAGAACAAGATGTGTAAAATTTCAGGGTATAAAAGAGATCCATATTTAAACAGGGCAGGTTTGAGGGGCCGAAAGGCAAATCCTGTTACTTATTTTGTGGTCAGAAAGTGTGAAAACGACTCTTGTCTTCTTGGAGAGGTGAGGGGTTGTGTTCTTCATCCGCTTCTATCCACACTTTTGACTGCAGTCCCCAATGAAGTCTGGTATAGGGAAGCAAAGTTTTCACAGCATCAAACCTTCTTGCAGACTCCAGTTGTTTTTTTTTGTCCAAGCCAATAAACAGACAGCAGGTTTGAACCAAATGCGACCAAGACAAAAATAGAGCCAACAACCACCAACCTCAAGAGGAAGGCATCACGAATACAAGTAGCCCTTGTATAATGTGCACGTGTACACTGTTAAATTAGATATTCAAAGCTAATAATACATGACGTGTCTAACAATGAACAGATGGTCAAAGAGTGCTCATGTTCCGTGTTTATTTGGTCATGCAAAAAGCCTCAGAAGGATATCAAACTGTCAAAGGTCCTCCTTCCCCACTGCACCCCCTCCAGTTTCCCCTCTATCCCCTTCACATCCTTTTACTGCCCCACTTTCAACTTCTCCCTCTTCCCCCAAAGTCTCCTCTCAACTTACCCCTGCCTCCAGTTCAATCTCTCACCCCACTGGTCCCGCTCCCAGCTTTCCGACTAACTCTCCCTCTCCCCCCCTTTCCCCCTTCCGCCTCTCCCCCCCTTCTCAACCCCCTTTCCTCCCTTCGTCTCTCCCCTGCCTTTCCTCCTTGGCTAAAACATCTCCTTCTAACTTCCCTTTCCTCCCAGGTGTTCCCCAAAATCATAATCGCAACATTGCCTTCTCGCCTGACTGTTCACCATCATCCCGCCAATCTTCATTCCTCCCAACTTCCCCATCTCCCATTCACTCCAACTAGCAACTTCAACTTCCTTCTCCTCCCAACCAAACCTAACCACATTATTGCCCAGGACAGATTCTTTGGTAAAAGTTACGAAGAATTCTGAAAAAGTGTCATACTGAACTTGAAATATTAACTGTTTTTCTTTCCACAGATGATGCCTGGCCTGCTGAGTTTCTCCAGCATTCTCTGTGTTTGATTCAGCTCCTTGGTTAGGCAGTCTAAATTGATTTGAGAATAGTGCTTTAAGAGCAGCAGAGGATTGACAATTTCTGGTATTAGCCACTACGCTCCATCTAAAACAAGCACCCGTTGACCCCATTCTGGACTGCAGCACTGGGAAAGGAGGAGAGAGTGATGCATGACTGGGAGAGGGGGACTGGCAGGTGAGGAGATGGCAGATGTAAAGAGACGAGGTGGAATGGTGGAGGAGGAGTGATAGCAGTGTGTGATGGGGTGAGAGTGATAGGGAAAGACAGAATGACAATGGGGATAGGGGAATAGAGTGACAACAGTCAATGGGGGGGATAGTAGCTGTGCTGACAGGGAATATAGAGTGACAGTAGTGATGGGGTAGGGGGATAGAAAGACACTGATGATGGGGGGGAATAGAGTGATTGCGCTGATAGGGGATAGACAGAGACAGCGGTGCAGGGGGATACAGTGACAAAAGGGAAGGGGAAAGAAAGAATGACCATGGGAGGGGAGAGTGACAATGTCAGGCACAGTCTCCTCAGTGTTGTGGGTAAGTGATTGAGAGTTTGAGGTGGGAAGTCTCCTCCATGATGGAGGTTAGAGAGCAGGGGTTTGGGGGTCCCAATCTCCTCAGAGATGAAGCACATGGACAGTGATTGGAGTGGAGGTGGTACACGCAGGGACAATGGGAAGTGATGGGGGAGGGGGTTCTGGGTCTCCAACAATCAGTAAAGGAGACAGTGACCCAGAGAGAGTGGGAGGGGGTTTCCTCAGTGACGGGGGGAAAGGATCAATGAAAGGGGGGGGTCTCCTCAGTGACGGAGGTGAAGAGGTCAGTGAAGGGGGTCTCCTCAGTTACAATGCGGGGTGGGGGGGGGGAAGTTGAAAGGGACAATGATGGGAGGTGTAGTTGGTCTCCTCAGTGATTGGGACAGTGATCAAGGTTGGGGGGCGGGGGGGAAGAAATCTTCTCAAATGGGGAGGGGTGTCAAGGACAGTGACTGGATCTTCTCAGCGACCAGTAACGGAGATAGTGACCTGGGATGGAGGGGGAAGAAGTTGAAGGGGACAATGATGGGAGGTGTAGTTGGTCCCCTCAGTGATTGGGACAGTGATCAAGGTAGTGGGGGAGGAAGGAAATCTTCTCAAATGGGGAGGGGTGTTAAGGACAGTGACTGGATCTTCTCAGCGACCAGTAACGGAGATAGTGACCTGGGATGGGGGAGGGGAGGTGGTGAGAAGGGTCAGTGATGGGGGCAATGACCAAGGTGGGGGCAGGTTTTCAGAGAAGACCCTCTGTTGTGAGGGAAGGGACAGTAATGGAGGTCCTGTTCTGCTCAGTGATGATGAAGGGAGAAACATCCCGAACTGCTCGGTAACCAGAGGCGGGGATGGGAGTATCCTCGACGCCCTGTTGGTGCGCGTTTGTCCCTCACGCTCCTCCGCCGCAACCAAACTTGGTTGTTGAAGGGGATGCCGCCCCTTCCGGTGAAGCGGGCGAATGGGGTTTGGGCCAATGTACAAATCTTCCATTCTGATTGGTCGCAGGACCGCCAGTCATAGGACCCCGCCCTCGCACCCACGCACCGCTGTCCGTCCGTGTTTCCGGTTCCGGTAGGCCGAGTTTGGTTGCGCTGTGTCCGGCATGTGTGAGGCGGTAGGGCCCGTGTGTCGATCGCCATAGACATCGCGGCGGTGCCTGCTGCTTCTCCACCGCCACCAGCCGCTCAGCATGGCCGAGCGGGATGACAAGAGCCTCGACGATTTCTTCGCCAAGAGGGACAAGAAAAAGAAAAAAGACAAAACCAAAGTGACCAAAGGAGGGGCGGCGGCAGCGCCAGCGCCCAGCGGGCCGGCCAAGGCCGCGGTGTCGCCTGACTCCCCGGCCCCCGCTCCGGACACGACCGCGCCCGCCGCTTCCCTCACACCGGTGACTGCTCCCGCCGAAACGGCGCCAGTGACAGTCCCCGCCGCCTCCAAGAAAGGCCGGAAGGAGAAGGAGAGGGCGGCGAAGAGCGAGTGTCAGGATCCGCAGCAGGAGAGGGTGAGGGGCATTGAGGGGGCTGGCGGCCTTGAAGGCCGCGCTGACTCAGAGCAAGGGCACGGGGAGGAGTAACACGGGGAGGCCGAGGGTTTCGGGAGGTAGGGTAAGGCAGAAATCATCAGCAACTCATGGACTGGGGAGAATTAGATGGGTCCCTGGTCGGTCGGCCGGCGTGGGGCTGGTAACGAACTGGATGGATGGGGTTTTGGGGGGGGCGCAAATTGGGGGCAAAGTTAAAAAGGGCCTCGGGGGCGGCCAGTAGAGGCTTGGGGAAGCCCCCATCCCCCTCCCCGGTCCAGTGGTGGATTGGGATGAAGGACCAAATTAGAGGAGATTCCTCTTTAGAGGTGAAGGGCTGGAAGTGGCATGGGAAAAGACACTTGGACTGGGGTGGGGGTAAGAGTATAGCGATTTCTACATTGGGAGGGGTCTGCAAAGGAATGTTTCTGGGCTGTGTGTGAACCTAGCGAGGCCAGCGTTTGCTGCCTATCCCTAATTGCTGTTGAACTGAGTGGATCGCTCAGCACTGTTTCAGAAGGCTCTTAGGGAATTAGCCTCATTGCTGTGGCTCGGGAGTCGAATGTAAACGTGACTGAATAAGGATGTCAGATTTTCTTCCGTAGAGGACATTTGTGAACCAGATGGGATTTTATAAATATTGCTGGATTTCTCTGGTCAGCATTCTGAATTCTCGGTTTCACATTTGTCAATTGAATTCAAATTTCACTAGTTTTGTGGTGGGATTTGAACCATGTCCGCAGAGCACTGGCTGGGGCCTCTGGATTTCTACACAAGTGACATTACCACTATGCTCCCATTTTGTCTCTAAACTAGAATTACATAAAGGCCACTTTCTTTAGGGATTGAAAAGGAACTGGGAGGTACTGTCGCATTTGGCATTGGAAATTGGTCTAAAGGGAATCATTCAGAAAGCTTCTGGTCTATTTGAGCTGAAAGTGGGTAGGTGGGTAATGAAGTAGGCATTAGGTTTTTATTTCTCATCCTGTACATCCAAGTTCCTTCACCCCAATTTCATTAGCGTTATCTAGGTGCTAAACTTGATCCTTGTGACTCCTTAAAATCTCTTCAAACAAACCTTTGGTCACTTAGCGTGTTACTTCTTCCTTAGCTTGGTATCAGTTTGGCTGATTAAAAGCTCTGATGAATCAATCATTGACTGCTTTGAAGAGGCTATGTAAATGCAGTGTTCTATAATTGTTCACATTCAGCCACTGAGCAGGGCTGGTTAATTTTACAACCCTATGCATATAAGTAAATCTGAATTTGCATGTTCAATTTTCTGTTCTTTAAAAATGGTCAGAACAAAGTAAACCTATGCTGAATAGAGAGTGCAGAAATAAGGGGGTATATTATTTCGGATTGTATTGTACCAAGAGTTCTGAGTAGAATTGGTTATTTTTAAACAGTTGACCAATTTTTTTATGACTTCAGTGTGTTGAATTTGCTCATTCATCTTGTTCAAATTATGGGCATCCTCCACCATATGTGACACTACTGTGTTAAGTGGAGTGTTTAGTAACTGAAAACTATCCATTCCTGACACACTGAACCATCAAAAGCAGGAGATTTGTTTTACAGCCACCATCTGTAGCCATGTGTCCTAGCATATCTCTTGGTCACTAAGCAAGCTGAGAGACTGCTGGTTCAGTGTAGAAAGGTATACCAGCAGCAGCACCAGGCATCAATCCAAAGAATATGTACACTGGGTACATCTAGTTTGTGATAGGAAGCAGTTCCAAGTACAGGGGGTGAGAGTAAAACACTCACCCTCCCAAGTGACACTGCATTGGTTAGTGTTGTTGAATGCTAACGAGCAGACTTAAATAGCAACTTATGACATTGTGAATTAACTCAAACTAGAATAAAACACACGAAAATGCAGGAAATACTGTGGATCAAGTAACGTCTGTGGAATTTATTAGAATGATGGTTTCATTGAAACTTGAAAGTGGGCTCAACAATGTAAGTGTTCATGGATTGTACCCCTGGCTGGAGTGCCCAGAATCAGGGGGCACAACCTCAGGGTAACAGCAGAATGGTTTATGACTGATTTTGACTATCTTCATTCAAGGTTCTGATTCTGCCCAGAGGACTGTGGAAGCTCAGTCATTAACTTTATTTTCAACTGAAGGGGTTCTTGAACTTGAGAAAGATCAAAGGGTTTGGGAATCAGATGGGGAAAGTGGAATTGGGGTCAAAGATTAGCCAAGACACTCTGACTCTAAGATCTGATTGATGGGATCACCCTAATACACCATTAGATCTAATCTTATTTCATATATTCCTGATGATATAGGAAAAACGTGTTGCAACAGAGCAGATAGAGGTGGTAAGGATGGGGGTATGGGAGAGCAAAGTGGAGGGTCGAAATAGGGCAGAAGGCAGGAATGAGGTGAAAGGGGTGTGACAGAAAAATAAAAGATGGGAATGAAGGCAATGTTGGAAATGCTCAGGTTTGACAGTAACTTTGGAGAAAGAAAGCAGTGTTTCAGGTCCTTTTGAGCTGAAAAAGTACAGGACCAATTATCTGAAATTGCTGAACTCTGCTTTAACAGGAGGCAGTGAGGTATCTGTAAAACTAAGCTGCTCTTCTTTGAGCTTGTGTTCAGTTTCATTAGAAATTGGAGGGAGACACAGACCAGAGCTGGCTTGAGGTTTAAAATGAGGACATTGGGAGTTTTACAAGTATGTAATTGAAGACTACCAATCTACTGTATAGTAGAACACATCACAAAATTCCAATATATTAAATTGAAAGAGATGAAATTGCTCACTTGCAAAGGAGCATGAGAGACTCCTTCTTTGGAAAAGAGAGAGTAAAGAAGGTAGGTGATGCATTCTTTGCAAGAACAGGAGTAATTTTAACAGTGATTGAAGAATGAACCAATATCTTGGAAATGGCCCTTTTAGAATTCTCTGAATAGGGAGAAATGTATGTGGTATCAGGCTGGGTGTAGTTGAAATGTGAACGAAGATCCGATGGATATGGATGCTGATCGCTCAAAAGGTGAAGAAAGGGACCATGACCGTGTCTTTTGGAGAGAGGGGTAGGGGAGAGAATAGATGTAGAGAAGGAGATCGCCTTGGTTGACAGTCCTGACTGCCGCAGTGGAGGAAAGAGGAAGACTTAATCGGAACAGAAGGTGTCAGCAGAAGAAGAGATGCATTGCAAAAGCTGGAAGAATAAAAAATTCTAATACAGTGGGAAGAAGTGAAATCCAGGTGTGGATGTGGACTGATGCAATGCTTCAGTTTAGACAGTCACTTCAGTAGCATAGTCAGCAATAATCTGTTCTCAGTTTGGATTCTATCAAAACTATTTAGCTTTGGAGCTTGGTGCAACTTTGATCCAGGTGTGAATGCTGTTTAGAGATGAGTAACTGCTCTAGTCAAAACAACATTTGGCTGAGAACAAGAATCTTTAGCAAAACTAAGGAACAGCATCTAGTGGCTGGAGATGTTCTATTGTTATGTAGTTTGGGATAGTCAGTTGAGGAAACTAAAGGGGCTGAAGACTGATTGATCCCCTGGACCTGATGAGATGCATCCTAGATATTAAAGGGAATAGCTGAAGGTAACAATCTTCCAGCAATCCTTAGATTCTGGAAATGTTCCAGAGCATTGACGGTTTTTCAGTGTAACATTTTTAAAAAGGGAAAGAGACAAAAATAGGTACCTATAGGCCACTTAGCTTAATATCTGTCATTGGGAAATCTTAGTCCTTATAAAGGGTGTAAAGCAGAGCATTCCGAAATGCACGTTATGATCAGGCATAGTCAGCATGGCCTAATGAAGAGGAAATTATACCTATCAAATTTGTAAGAATTCTTTGAGGCAGGATAGATAAAGTGGAAGCATCAGATGTAATGTGTTTGGATTTTCAGAAGGTGCTGATAAGTCACCGCATCTTAAGCTTCTTAAGATAACCTGTGTTGGAGGTATATATTAGCAAGGATAGAAGATTGGCTAACTAATAGTTGGGATAAAGTGGGTATTTTCAGGATGGCAACCTATAACTCGGTGTGCTGTAGGGACCAATGCTGGGGCCACATATTAATGACTTGGATGAGCAAAGTGGATATATAATAGCCAAAAATAGATCAGAAGGCAAGTGGTGAGGATGAGCTTCTGTTGAGGGCTGTAAGCAAGTTAAGTAAATGGGTGAAAACTTAGCAGATGGAATATAATATGGAAAAATGTGAGGTCATCCACTTGGGTAGAACGAATGGAGGAACTGAATATTATTTAAATGAAGGACTGCAGAAAGCAATGAAACACATAGATTTGGGAATCCTCATCCATGAATCTTAAAAATGGCATTCAAATTCAGGTAATTGGTGGGCAAATGGAATATTGGTTTTTATTTCAGGGGGATGGAGTATAAAAGTAGGAAGGTTTCGCTAAAATAAATCAAGGCACTAGTCAGACCACAGCTGACAAACTGTGTCCCATTTTGAGCCCCTTAGCCAAGAAAGGCATAATTATATTAGTTAGAGAAGCTCACCAGGCTGATATCAGGTATCGAGGAACTGTCTTATAAGTGGTTGAATAGACTGCATCTGTACATGGAATATAGGGGAGGGGATTTAACTTTCCAGAAGTAGACGAATAAGCTGATCTTAATTGAAAAATGCAGGAATTATAGAAAGCTTGACAGTGGATGGGAAAAATTGGTCCGAGATTTTCTCACTGGTAAAACAGAGGGCATAATCTCGAGGGGTCATGCATTTAAGATGCGGATGTGGAAAATTTCTTCAGATCATAAGAAATAGGAACAGGAGTAGGCTGTTTGGCCCCTTGAGCCATTCCGTTGTTCAACAGGATCATGGCTGATCCAACACTTCTCATGTCGTTGTCCTGCTCTTTCCACATAACCCTTGATTCCCCTACTGATCAAGAATCTATCTTGGCCTTATATGCTCACAAGCACTCTGCCACACAGCGAAGGTGGTAAGGAAAAGCCAAGGAACTGCAGACTGGCGATTCTCACATCGTGGTGGGCAGGTTATTGGAGGGAATCCTGAGGGACAGGATTTACATGTATTTGGAAAGGCACGAACCGATTAGGGATAGTCCACATGGCTTTGTGCGTCGGTAATCGTGTCTCACTAATTTGATTTTAGTTTTTTTTTTGAAGGATTAAGGAAGAGGTTGGTGGTGGAGGGTTATTTCCGGACTGAAGGCCTGTGACCAGCAGTGTGCCACAAGGATTGGTGCTGGGTACACTACTTTTTGTCATTTATATAAATGATTTGGGTGTGAACATAGGAATGGTTGATAAATTTGCAGACGACACCAAAATTGGAGGTGTAGCGGGCATTGACAAAGGTTACCTCAGTACAACGGGACCAGTTGGGCCAAGGAGTGGCAGATGATTTAATTTAGATAAATGTGAGGTGCTGCATTTTGGAAAGGCAAATCAGGGCAGGACTTAAGCACTTAATGGTAAGATCCTAGGAAGTGTTGGTGCACAGATGTTGGAGTGTTGGTTCACTGTTCCTTGAAAGTGGAGTTGTCGGTAGACAGGACAGTGAAGGAGGTGTTTGGTATGCTTGCTTTTATTGGTCAGTGTATTGAGTATAGGAATTGGGAGGTCATGTGGCTGTTCAGGACATTGGTTAGGCCACTATTGAAATACTGCGTGTGATTCCAGTCTCCCTCTATAGGTTAGATGTCGTGAAACTTGAAAGGGTTCAGAAAAGATTTTCAAGGATGTTTCCATGGTTGGAGCGTTTGGGTGATGCTGAATAGACTGGTACTATTTTTGCTGGAGCATCGGAGACTGAGGGGTGACCTTAGAAGTTTATAAAACCATAACGGGCACAGATGGGGTAAATAGACAAGGTCTTTTCCTTGGGGTCGGGTGCCCAAAGCCAGAGGGCATAGGTTTAAGGCGAGAGAGGAAAGATTTAAAAGGGATCTAAGGGGCAGTGTTTTTATGCAGAGGGTAGGGTGTGTATGGAATGAGTTGCCAGAGGAAGTAGTGGAGGCTGGTACAATTACAACCATTAAAAGGCATCTGGATGGGTGTATGAACAGAAAAGGTTTAGAGAGATATGGGCTAAATGCTGGCAAATGGCACTAGATTTATTTAGGATATTTGGTCAGCATAGGTGAGTTAGAACAAAGGGCCTGTTTCCATCCTGTATATCTTGGCTGTAAGAAGTTCCTCTTTATCTCAATCTTAAATTGGCACCCCATTATTCTGAGACTATGCACTCCAGTCCTAGACTCTCCCATGAGGGGAAATACTCATCCCATCAAACCCTTGAGAATCCTACCTCAGGGTAGTGAATGTAGAATGCTTTACCACAGAGTGCTGTTGAGGCTGGGTCATTAAGTATATTCCAAGGCTGAGAGAGACTGATTTAATCATAAAGAAATCAAGCTTTATAAGAAAAGAGCAGGAAAGTGGAGTTGAGAATAATCTGATCACCTATTATCTCATTGGCGGAGCAGATGCTGATTAATGACTGCTTCCTGTTCCAACGTCTTGCCTTAGCATGGGGAAAGTGGTTGCAGTTATTAGTATTTAGTTGTCTCAACCTTGGCATTATCCCTTAGGATAGTGTGCCCAAGCAAAGCATCTTAAACTGCTTTCCTCTTGTCTATGACAAGTATTTGAGGTGTCTTACTTTTTCGTAGGAAGTAGGTTGGCTTTGGCTGCCTATTCTATGGCAGGACCTGAAGCAACTGTGTTAGCAAAGGCAGGCAATATTTGTCAGATATTGACCATCTCTAATGAGAATGTCCAAACCCACAGCTTCAATACATCACTTTATAACTGAGCACAATGAATTTCAATTGGTGCTGGCCGCAAGAACACGACAAAACCTTATTGTTCTGCAAAGGGTGAGTGGAGGCAACAGTGTTTATCACTTAGTTGTATTCTGTGTGATATCTAAATGCTCTCATAGAACTTATAACTAGTGGGTAAAATCAACAAGTGTTTATTGATATATATTTGTCTGCAGCAGCATTTTGCATTGATTCCAAAATTCATCAATAGGGGAAACTGCAAATGTTAAGGGCGGCACAGTGGCTCAGTGGTTAGCACTGCTGCCTCAGTGCCAGGGACCTGGGTTCAATTCCACCTTCGGGCGACTGTCTGTGTGAAGTTTGCACATTCTTCCCATGTCTGCGTGGGTTTCCTCCCACAGTCCAAAGATGTGCAGGCTAGGTAGATTGGCCGTACTAAATTGCCCATAGTGTTCAGGGGTTTGTAGATTAGGTGGGTGATAGGGGGTTGGTCTGGGTGGGATGCACAGAGGGTCGGTGTGGACTTGTTGGGCCGAAGGGCCTGGTTCCACACTAGGGGTTCTATGATGATTCTATGATAAACGTACTCCATTGGATATGAATAGGGCAGAAGGTCATGTAGCCTTTTGACTTGCTGTGCTATTTAATTTGATCGTGGATGATCTTGGGCTTCAATTCCAATTTCCTGCCTCTTTCTCATACCCTTTGATTCCCTGAGATACCAAAGATCTGTGTCTCTGCCTTAAATATATTCAAATCTAGAATTACAGTAACCCTCGGGGATAAAAGAATTCTGACAGTTTGCACCCTTTGAAAAATATTCATCTCAATGATCAGCTTTCTATCCTGAGATCATGTGGCTGTGTTCTAGATTCCTCAGTCAGGAGAAACAACATTAGTGTATCTTGGAGCATGTTTGTAATCTTTACTGTTTCAATGAGATCACCTTGCATTGTAGAAAGCACCACAATATTGAATGTTTACTCAGCCTCTCATTGTAAGAGAACATACTCTCATTCCCGGACCAGTCTAGTGAACCTTTGTGGTGCTGCCTCCAATGCAAGTATGTCCTTTAAAATGGAGTCCAAAATTACTACATGTCAGGCATAATGTCTCCATAGCCCATACAAGTATTGCAATTTGTCCTCCAGTCCCCTTGCAATAAAGCCAACATGTGCTTGCTTTCCGAATTAATTGCTGTACTTGCACACTAGTCTCGTGTCCCTTGCATGGGTGTACCCAAGTGTCTCAGCATAGTATTTAAATGTTTCGCACCTTTTAAAAATGTTTTCTTATGAACAAAGTGAATAACTTGCCCTTGACCATATTCATCTTCTGCCACCGTCACAATGAACTAATTTTACCTGTATACTGGACTTTGCAGTCTCTTTGTCTTCCCTGTACCTTGCATTTCCACTACTTTTGTATTGCCAGCACACTTGGATGCATTACCATCTTTGTCTAAGTCATAACTATAAATTGTAAGTAGCTGGGACCCCTGCACTTGCTCACTAGCCATAGTCTGGCAACTGAAATGCTCCATTTATCCTTGCATCTATCCTTTAACCAATCTGTGATCGATACTCATTAGGCACAATTCTCCCATCACTTTCTCTTTTGAGTTCGCTGATGAAACCTCTCTGTCCTCCCAATATCTCCAAATAAATTCTGATCCTTGTTTTTCATCACCTGGTTCTTCCCCCATCTCTAACCCCCACCAGCTGTCAACCCTTGGAGAAATCAGTGTGCTGCCAATTCTGGCCCCATGCATTCTGCACTCCTTCATCCATCACTGGTGGACATGCCTCCTGATTCCAACTTATAATAGGTCGTCACAGGTGGTTTAAATTGTATGCAGATAGTGGACATTAGGTGGGCATTGATTTAAGCTGTCTGTAAATGGAGAGCATAAAACTAATTGGATTAGAAGGCATAGACTTACAAGCTGTAAATCTAAATATAAATATGAAGTTCTATTCACCGACTATCTTTCTGGATATAACATTATAGCACCGAGTTTACCTAAAGTCAGATAAATGTCCTCTGAATCATACTGAGTTTAGGGAGGACATTTTGCGCGTTGAGTCTGCACTGTCCTGTTTGGAAGAGCTAGCTGGTTGGTTTCACGTGTCCCATTGCTCTCAATTGTTCATTCAAGTATTTGTCTGATTCTCTTTGGGAGATGCATTCCAGATCATGTCAACTCCATTGTATCAACTTGTTATCTTTATTAAAATTCATTCTTCTGATTTCTTTTGCCAGTTATCTTAAATCTGTCCCCTCTTGGTTACTTGCAAGTGAAACAATTTCTCCTAGTTTTCCAGCCCTACTGCACAACTGCCCCCAGTCCCAGGTATCATTCTAGTTAATCTTTGCTCCATAGCTATGTTGCTCTTTTTATAAAGTATAATGCCCAATATTGAGCAGAATTTTGCCAATTTTTCCTGACATCTTCAAAAATTTTTTTAACTACTGCATTTCTCTCCTACTTTGTTCAAGATGGTACCACTTCATTCCTATTATTTTTGTATTTCTTAACCAAAGTACTTCACACATCTCTACCTTAAACTTGAATCTGCATCTATCTGCTTAATTTCCAAGCTCTCGTATCTTTTACCGTCTTGACTGTTCACTGCATTTCACTGTTCATTGTACATATGTCTTTGAGACATATGCTCTTTATCAATGACCTGGACTTGGATATATACATTCAAAAAGAGCCACGGACCCATAGGTGCGTAGATCCAAGAGTAGACATGAATCGAGACTTTGAGCCAAGCTTAGTCTGGCAAATCAGTTAGTAACTGGGATTTGGGTTCTAGAAGATTAAGCTTTGGTAGCTTGACTCTTATTATTTTTTTAAATGTTCATTTCAAAGCAAAGGTTAAAGCAGGAGAGCTAATCCTTGGTAATTTATGTAAGTTATTTTAATTTTGGTACAACCAAGAGAGTTTGGTGTTTTTTTTTTTCAAGAAGCATTGGTCCAGATTTTATAATAAGGAGTGAAATGCATGTTTAGGTTGCTGATTTCAAAGAAAACTATCCAAAAATCTCATGGTCTCTCTGGCCTGGGTATCACTTTTTTTCAGATATGAATGTAGTTGAGACCATCCATAGGGAAACACTGATATCCAGCAGCAGTGATTATCATAAGCTGCCAGTCACTCTGAAGAATTCAGATTAGGAAGTAATTAACATTTTATCTCTCATTTTGTAATATTACAGAAACTACATGGTGTTAGAGAGAACTGGCAACATCATAAACAAGTATTTTTACAATACTATGGAAATTCTAACATGAAAGAGATCATTCACATTATATAGATGTAAAACTTGTTTTATATGTAACTGCGTGCCAATGAAACTTCACTCAAGACGAATGGTGTCAAAAAAAATGTGCAATATATCAAATCAGTGATTCCTAATTGAATTCCAACTGTAGGGATGTCAACAGCAGACATTGTGGAGCAGTGCAGAAATCACTGATAACTGCTTCTAGATTTCTGCATTTTACTGTGAATGTGTGATAGCTAGAAGTTGCTGTCAGTGACAAAAGTGGTGATTCTGCTGGTTTCTCTAGCATTATGACTACAAATTCGGGGCTAATCCATTTGAGGCTTTTACAGAAAATTGCCTGTGCTTCATATAAAGCTAGGTTCTCAGCATTCAGTTGCATACAATTGATAAACTAACCTTGCTGTGTACTTTTAGGAGGATGAAGAATGGAAGGAGTTTGAGCAAAAGGAAGTTGATTATAGTGGCTTGAGGATCCATGCCTTACAAATCAGGTGAGCGCATTAAAACATTGAGCCTGTCAATTATTAGAGAGCTCTTTGCTAAGATTTAACTATAACTGCATGTACTATAGCCATTAGTCCGATTCCATTTTTTCTTAAAATTCTGAATTACCATTAAGTAATTTAATTCTTGAAAAGTTGAGTTCAAGTTGAGTATTGAAAATTGTACATTGCAACTAAATTAGCAATACAGCACAGAAAAAGACCTACTGATTGCACCTGGATCTATCCAATTAATCCCACTCCCTTTCCTTTTTCTTATAGTCCCATATTTAATTTGCCTTAAAACTTTTAAGTAATTGTGGGGTACTTCTTCTAATGCCCTTTGAAAGTCTGTGTGCGCCATATCAACTACATTAGAGTCATCAGCTTCTACAATTACATCACCTTAGTCAAATGCAACCTGCCTCAATTGAGTTTGTGATAACAAGGTGTAGAGCTGGATGAACACAGCAGGCCAAGCAGCATCAGCGGAGCAGGAAGGCTGACGTTTCGGGCCTAGACCCTCCTTCAGAAATGGGGGAGGGGAAGGGGGTTCTGAAATAAATAGGGAGAGAGGGGGAGGCGGAGAGAAGATGGGTGGAGGGGAGACAGACAGGTCAAAGAGGGGGGGATGGAGCCAGTAAAGGTGAGTGTAGATGGGGAGTTAGGGAGGAGATAGGTCAGTCCAGGGAGGATGGACAGGTCAAGAGGGTGGGATGAGGTTAGTAGGTAGGAGATGGGTCCGTACTGCTTTAAATTTATTGCCCAAGTTTTTGGCTGAACCCCATTTAATTTTGTCCCAGATTAGTGTTTCTAAGAACTTCCCCAGCATCAGCATAACATATAACATGTAGAGTTGAGATACCGATCAACATTGCTTAAAAAGATGGAATGGATTCCTAAGGGCTGAATATCCCTCTATTTCTTATGGAAAGCAAAATCTTCAAAAAAAAAAAAAATTACAGGTATCACTTGACGGTACTAATGACCAGGACTGCTGCAATTTGTCCTCCAGTATTATCTTGCTGCAGATTGAAGGTTGAGCTTTGGCTAACACCTCAAACTGTGAGGTCATTCTTGTGGGGCTGACAAGACTGGATTGTTGGGCCCAGGAATGCTATGGACTTTGTCTTTAGAATGGAGTCAGCAGATTGAGCTTCTGGTTATGCTTCTTTCTTAGCATATATAGAGAGCAGTGACTGGATTCTGCAATATAAAATCATAGTATGTTGCTCTCCATCCATTACCACTGGCAAACCAGTATCAGAATTCTTGTCACAGCAGACAGTATCTTACCTCATAACTTCCATCCACTTCCCAGAATTGCCTAGCAGTGCTTGTGTGCATGTGATTCAGATTATTACCATACATTGACACTCTAGTACTGCAGGACAGTTCCGGGATGGCCTTTGCCACAGTGGCCAATTTGGGAAATTGTACTGAAGTTTCTACTTGTGCCATCTGCATAAGAGCAGCAGTAAGAATTGTGGAGGAATGTCAGTCCACTGTGCTTTTTGCTTATCTGGATTTGAATGACCCAAGTCTAATTTTCAAAGGAAATGTAGAATTGTCCTGTGCAGCACAATGTAGAAAGCTGCTCCCCCTGCTGGTAGAGTTCATTTTTCAAGTGATATGATCAGAGTGCCAGATGGTGACCATGCACGCAGGAGGAGGAAAAATCTGACTAATCCTAATCTACTTTCTTGTACTTTCTAGCAGGATGGTAGGAATTTGGTAGGTTAACCCATTTTCAATCTGTTTTGGAACTTAGTATTACAGGAGAATTGTAAAGGGATGAGAAGATGGTTTGAAGTTTTTTGCTCGGATAAAACACTTGATTTGGGATTATCAGTTGTCATTGACAGTTGTCTTATTCAAACATTAAAAAACATTTGTTTTGATAACAAGTCATGTCACTTGTGAGTGTCATGTAAATTGAACACAGTAAATAATCACTTGACCTAAGACCCATTGTAACATTGCAGAGTTCTCATCAATTTAATTCCTGCTTCTATCCATGCTAACTGATTTTAGAGCTGCTTGAGCTTTCTGAACAGAATATTGAGTTAGTGTAACTTTTGCTGTTACTAACATGACAGTGATGAAAGAGAGGAAGAAGACGATGAGAAGAAAGATGATCAAAGTGAGGATGGTGAGAATGTCTTGTATAGAGATGGAGACGAGCTCGCCGGACCTTGGAACAAGATGACACAAATTCCAGCACCTCCTGTTGTGGGTAAGTGTCAAGATGGCTTTGACCATAGAGAATCCCTTAAAAAAAAAAACACTCACTCATGTATTACTCCAGGCAACAATGCAACATTTTCTTTTTAAAAAGTTGCACCTGCCGAGAAAACCATTTTAGTAGTCAGATTCTGGAGATGACAAAATAATTAGTTGCTGAGGAAGAAACTATTAAGCTTGAGTGAGAGCTAGACTTGGAAATCAAAACTACATGCTCTTAACTCTGGTCCTTTGTCACTGGTAAAAATAGACATTTTAAAAAAGGTATTTTTGATAAGATACTTAAATTACCCAATGTGGGCTCAAAGCCATGACCCTGGGATTCTCTATTGAGTTAACTAGCTTATTTAGAAACTTCGTTCGCTTGTATCAACAAATCTGAAGTTAGAACATTGGATAAATTTGTAGTATTAAATGGGCCTGGGAACAAAGCAGCATGCAGCTATCATTTTGATGGGAAAATCAGCATGTGAGGGCCAACTGTGTGTACTAGTGTTCCTGGCAACTTTCCAGGAGTTAGTGTTTTAGGTTTGAAAGACTGTTATGCTCTATACTGCTATCAGACATTGAATAATCTCAAAGCAGCATGAACTATTCAGTGAAACTGTTTGTGATTATGCTGATTCAGACATGATTAGTTCAAAGGTTGGTGTGCAGCTACTGTTGGGCACATTAAATCCATGACCATGTATGTGTGCAGCTTTTTCCAGAATTGTGGAATTTGCTCAAAACATAAATACTATCCCCATCAGTTTAAAGAATTGAATCTGAATCTTTCAAATTTTTGAGCATTAAGGAGAGCTTGTGGGCAATGTGAAGGAGGAATATAAAATTGGTATTTGAATGAGTTTGTGGGGAATGTCAGTCTGCCTCTGCTGTTAAGGATATCCTGTCTCTTTGGCTGTCTTTTTTCCTTGTTTTAGTTGTGCTGACATTCATTATTGAGTAGGAAATAAAAAATAATTTCATGGGGTGCAGTATTCCAGTTGGATCAGTTCAGCAATTATTTGAGACCCTGATCATTTTTACTTCTGGGGATAATGTCTGAGCTTTCTAAGCAGGCCACCAAGATTAAATCTCGGTTCAACCTTCTCTAACCCTGCATGGATGCACCACGTTAGATTGTTATTTTGTTTGTGTAGAACTGTTTGAACTATTGCACAATGTTAATTAAAATCTGTCTAACATAAGTGTGACTCCAGTTGCAGAAGTCCCAGAATCAAAGCCATCTGGCGTCTATCGACCTCCTGCAGCCAGATCGGGTAATGTGCGAAGAACACAATCACAAGGACCACCAGAGATTTTCAATGATGCGCAGTTTCCATCCCTACAAGCTTCTGCAAAGCATATAGAAACTAGAAAGTAAGCCTTGGATGTGTTCACTTTAGTGATTTGCTGGTTGTTTGATTTTTCTTGGACACTTGAAAATTTTGGTGGAAGAGAAGTTTCTTTGCATTTCAGTGAAAGACACTGAACATTTTCAGTTTCTTAAGGTTCTTCATTTTCAGATTCTTTAACTCTGGTTCATGGACTTTCCATTCTGCCATTGCCCCAGCATCCTGATATTTGTTAGTCTTGCAGGAATTTGTACTATGAACCTTCCTATTGCATTTAAAATGGTGTCTGCTGTGTTTTCTCTCAGCTATTTTCCATTACACCAGCAATCATCTGTGAAACATTTGTATGACTTAAAATTTAAAAAATAATTTGTTTTTCGCACTAGTAAATCTACATTCCTGTAGATATCAGCAAATTTAATTTTGGTTTGTTTGTTCTTTAGCACTTAAGCATGTCAGTAAATAAATCATGAATTATTTGGTGGGAAGAGTTGGTGTTGGGACTGCTAGTGAGATGGGTTGAAGTTACCTAGTACCCTAGGATAGTTGGAGTATGGTTAGGGGAAAGATAAGGAGTATGCTCTTGAGGGCTGTCCAATGCAATAGAAAGCTGACAGATTGAACAAAACTGTGAAGTCCCTGCAGTAAAAGAGGTTGCTGCCACTAGGGTACAGTGTCACTTCTGGATAGCTACTAGAGGGCTGCATCCATTGCCTAAATAGGTTACTATGAATCTTTGAGGTGGGGAGAAGGAAGAAGTGAAAATGAAGAACCATATATTTTGTGCAGTAAATCCAATTAAAATCATTGTACATGTCAGACAGATATCTTGCAGTTTACTTAAATATTTATATTTTTCAGTTGATCTGACTTGTCTTCATTTATGCATCATTTTTGTTCAATCTCCGCATACAAATTGGCTGCCATAATTAGATTGTACTACTTGTCATAAATTCATCTAATTTTATCTAGAGCATATTAACTATACAGTTAATGTACCCTGGATTCAAAGGTTTGGGTACTTAAGGGTAAGATGCCAAATGCAGTTGGAAATAGTCTGCAGTGGATTGACTTCTGTGGCCTATAGTCCCACAGATCATCATGTGTTACCTTGCTGGGCTTTTTTTAAATTTAAGACCTCTGGTTGCAGCTCATGAGAGCAAGGAGAGAGGTGTGCAGAAACAGTGGTATTCTCAACGCAGTTTTGAGTATGATTGACTGCACAGTGCATTGGCCTGCGGTTGCCCATTCATGGCAGAGGAGAATGACGGGAGATTTTCTTTGAAGGCAGGATATACCCTCCACCTGAATTAAAGAGCTGGAAAGGGAAAGTACAAAGTGGCATTAGCTTGTGGGTCATACCTCTGCACCCTACCAGCAGCTTACTAATAATTTGTCCAATGCCAACAGAATTTGCCAGTGGGAGTTAGGTTTTATTTGGATCAAGAGTAACCGCTGAGCGAGTTACACTTTCACTTCACTTTCTTCAAGTCTTCGAGTAACTTCTGGGTAGGCTGCTCATGGCTGTTGCAATGTGGCTCTCAAACCTTCAGTGTTGCAAATTGAACAGGAATTATTCTTCAGGGTGATGAGAGATGGCTAAGCCCACATGATCATTAGTTTACTGTTGTTTATGGTCATTTTAAATATTGAATTGTCTCATTGGCAGATTCCTCTAAAACCACAAGCTTACTCATTGCCTCTGCCACGATCATGTAGGATTTAATTCTGTCTCTAAATCATCTTGGATATAACACAGAACTCTCTAACTTTAAGGAAATGAAGCACCTGGAATACTGGCCGTTACCTGACTGAAGCTTCATCTGCAGGAAATAAATGATTAAGTCTCTCCCTTGTAACTTGACTAAAATGAGTGGTAGTTTTGACATTTCACGTTAAATCATATCTGAATGAATAGGTTTATTTAAGTGCCTATCCATGACAACATGAAGCGGTGATCCCTGTCTATAGTTAACAAATCCACTCTATGAAGCTGCGAAATCTCATCTTGGACCCAGGGCAGTATACTACTTCCAGGCATATCTGGAGGCATGTACACGGGAGGTAAGGCCCCTTCAGCATGTAGCCCGAATCCACAACTCCGTGGCGTGGGACTGAGTTCTGTGGAGATCCTCAGATGACAGCAAATGGCATTTTGTGGCATTTTATGCAAAATTGTGTCCATTTCACCTGCTTTTGTGGTTCCAGATGCACTGTTATCCATCAGAAATCTGCCAGGAAGTGGCCTGAAACTTTTAATGATCTTGAAATGAGGATAAGCCAAGTCTGCAGGTGCTAAGCACCTCATCATCCTTGAGGCTATTCGGAGTCCAGTTTGCAACATTGGAGGTCTGAGGGCTCTGTTGCGAAAGCCATGGGGCAAGATTTAAAGCAGCCCTTTGTGGTGTGAAACAGGGCAGTCAGGGCAACCCAGTCATGGGAGAACTCCATGTTAGTGTCAGCAGCAGGGATGCCTTGTGTCCAAGTTGGGCAGAAGTGACTGCCATGGGATTCCTGGCTGCTGGTGGTGGGGTGTCCTTTAGGCTCATTAATGAGCTAATTGATACCCCATTATCCTGAGTCCACCTTCAATTTGAAGAACCTGGCACTGACACAATCATGGCTGCTCAAAACCATGACCCACCCCACCCTTGCATTGCAGGGGACAGTGTACACTTTTGAAAAAGTCAGGGGCTAACTAACTTCATCTGCAGAATGTAAATGATTGAGTTCCTTCCTTCACGCCTCATCCTGCCCTTACTAACCTGTGGCCTATGGTCTCCATGATCCTGGCCCACTCAGGGAGGTACAGTGCCACCAGCAGTCACTTCCACTGGTGCAGTCAGCTTCTGATAGGCCAGCAGCTCTCAGTGGAAAGGACTTCTACTACCTGGGATGTCAATCCCTGGGAAGGTTCAGTAGCCAATTAAGTTGAAGGGCATGAACCATGGGATTGAGTGTTCCTGCTGGTTCTGTAATCAGTGGGTGGCCCACCAGGATTCCAGCCAATGTATGTAAACCAACATTAATTTAATGTGATGCTTAAGAACATGTCAGATAATTGGCTACTTATTTATGACATTTTTTAAGCAATGCCTTGGTATTTAAGCAAACTGTGTTTTTCTGAATTGTCATATTGGTGTAAATACCACAAATTATCAAAAGGCTGACTTGTACAAATGGAGTCTCACTCAACCCCTTTTTTAATTTTGGGGGTATGACAATGGAGTTGGTTGAAGATGCTGCCGAGCAACTTTTCAGAACTTTAAGGCTACAGTGAGGTTTGACCCTGTTTCAAATCAAGATTGCATTCAAAGGAGAAAAATCAATTATGACAAATTATGACTGAATTGTTTGTCATCTTATGGCAGATTGTTCATGGGATCCAAGTGGTTGTAATCACATTGACTTCCTTTTGATCAGCCAAACAAGACATGGTTGTAGGGGCTATTGATATTGTGCTGTTTGTCCTTGACCTGATTGATTTTTTTGCAGCGTGAGCGCCTTCAAACCAAATGGCTTTCAATGCTTGACTGATCGTCTATTTGACTTAGCAGCCAGACTGATTCTTTTTAAAGCTTACTGCCATTAGTTGCTTCATTTTATTAGTATTATAAAAGTTGGGAAAAATCAGAAATCATCATATTTACAAGTGGTTGGGGATGTAAATCTTGCTCTGTTTGTTCTCGGTTCACCTGGATGTTGATCATGATCTGTTAAATTTGAGTTGGCTTAGATCTGCTACCTTCTAGAATTGTGAAATGTGACTTTGATCTTGAGTAATTTGTGTTCAGGTCTTGTACAGATTTGTCATAATTCAGTACAAGATTAGATTCAGTCTGGTACTTCTATTTTAAATAGTGGTGAGATAGGGCTGAAGATTGTCTGAAGTGGATTTAAATTTGTCTCAATTGTGATATTTAGTTTTATCTGGTTTTGGAGAGTTCTTGTTGGGTCATCTGGTGCAGGCAGTTGTCATTTAGTCCAGTCAATTGTTCAGAAGCAAAATATTATGCAACCGCCACTTGAGTGAGATGTAGCTAGTCAGCAGAATACATTAGTGTGTAATTCTGTTTGTGCTCATGCCATCATGGATGCTGTCTTTACTGCGTGGAATAATTAAGAATTTCAAGCCTTCAGTCTGACTTTTGGAGCTATAGGACTTGCAGCTTCTGTCCGTGCCAGAGCAGAAATACTAATTTGTTTGTGGAGGTTGAATGAAAGTGGAAATGCTAGATACCTGCTACGCGGTAAGGTCTTTACTTCCTGAATGTAGTTCAGCCTCCATATACAAAGCTTCAATTTCCTGCTCCCAGGGAATTTGGAACTTTCTTTTTGTGCACTTACTTTCTTTGCTGTTGCTTTCTGATGAAACTAACTACCTTTACTTAACACGGACCTTCTTTATATTTGGGTGCAGGAGCACCATATTGCTTGGTCAGTGATCTGGTGCTAAATTTTGAAAGGGTGGTTTCCCTCACTTGAATCACAGCCTTTTTGTATGTGGAGGTTAAACTATATTTAAAGAATGAGGAAGACTGCGCCAGTGGTAGGTAATCTTAACATTTGGTCACATTTTCCAGTTGTGTTTGAGCATTTTTCGAGCTGATCATTAAAAATTATTTTTTCCCAGAGATAAAGAAATGGAAAAGACCTTTGAGATGGTGAAATACAAAAACAGAGCCAGGGAGGATGGTTCTAAAAGTCAGTCCGTTCAGCTAGAACTTGGCAACCAGTTTGCTGTTCTTGGGGAGCAGTAATATTGGTGCATGTTTTACAGACTGGTGCTCTGTATTTCATCCCAGGTAACTAATCTACATGGATCCCATTTGTCTTCACCCCACAATGCCAGAAAAAAAGTTTGATTGATCTGGTATAGACTTCTTCGGACACTGAGGCATCTGCAAGACATCATGGGAATTTTAAGCTTGAAGCACAATAACTGCTGTCATCTACTATGGACTGGAATTGATATAAGGGTTTGAATGAAGTGTCAGTTACTCTTGGAGTGACATTTTTGGATAAAGATTAAAAATGCAGCCATTAAGTGGTCCATTTGTTTATAGTCCTGCTTCCTATTTGAATGTTGAGCCTCTGCAAGGTGACTACCTCAGTTTGACAGAGAGAACTGTGGACACCATTTTGACTGTACCTCCTTTGCCACCTCAATTTTGCAACCATTTTTCTTTAAAAGGAGTACTACAACACTGTAGTTGACTATTTCAGAATATTAAACTAAATTCCTGGGAGCAGAAAGAGAAATCGTCTATCAGTCTACAAATTGAACTTGAGAGACTGCGCAACTTCTAAGTGCCCTTACCTTAAAAACCAGTGCGGTATCCATTAAAACATCTGCTTTTCACGCTGGGGCTAAGAGGCTGCATGCAAAGGCTTGGACTGCATCGCTTTCCTGCATAAGATCATTCTCCATGTGTGCATTATGATGGCAGTGAGCTGTAATCTGCTTCACCACTCTAGCATCCTCTTCCAGAGCTCTCTGATGCTAGCAGGACCATAGTCTGATTTGAATCTAGGCCGCACTTCATACTTCATAGCTTTATGTTGAGCTTTGTAAGTGACGTCATCTATAAACCGCACAATCCTCTGATTTTCAACCTGCTAAGAACTGTAGAAAACTAAAATGGTCACCAGCAGTTAAATACCATCCCTGGAAATATGGAATTGAAAAGAGGGCTTTGCAACAGTGTTCTTATTTGAATTATTTGTATAATATCACCTGAACAATCAATCTAGTGCTTGTTACATGTGACATTAATGATGACACTTGTCAATGAACCTCTGGAGGTTGAACTTAACTCATCCAATTTTTGTGTATTTATGTAATTAACTATTATGAAACCTTAACTTGGGGCTGGGGAAAATAAAGTTTAAGGTTACAGTTTAAAGAAACAGCTGTACAACTATTTATGAAGACTTTTTGGTACAGTATTTTCTTAAGGTTCTGGTTTTAAGATCACTTTTAAAATTGGGCATAAATGTGCATCTTAGGCCCTGACTAGTTGCATTTTCAAATTTTCTTCTTTTTGGCTTGCAATAAACTTGATTCTCTGTTCAAGAACTAACAGCAACACTTTACTCAGAGTAGGCATCATTGGGTTGTTTTACAATGCACACTTGGAACCTATTTTGTGCTTTACAAATAGAACAGCAGCTATTGTCTGAACATGTTTGAATCCTGGGCATGTATTATGGCTGTACTGGAGAAAACAAAATTGAAATAAATCAATAAAGCTGCAACATTTGGCATTTTTTTTCTTAGTTGGTTTAGCTACTGCCTGTGGTCTGCTTGGGAGGTAATGATTGAGATTGCTGCAGGCCTTGTTTTGGACAAGAGGCGTTGAGATAACAGACATGTTGGTTCAAAATGCATTTTGTTACAGTGGGTACATGTTAGCTTGACTTGAAAAACACAACTGCAGCGTAAAATAGAAATTTTGCCATGAGCTGAACAAATGAACTCTACTGCATCGCTTTCTATTAAAACATCTAGTGGGAGAATTAGTGTTGCAACAAAGATCTCAATTTTGTCAATTCCTTTGTAAAGCAGAGGAAAGATTAATTTGTGGCTTTGTATCCAAAATAATCCTTTGGCACTTGTGAATCTCAGATGGGGAGAAAAAAGCCTCGGCATCCCAAAGTTTTAATGTTTTGTTGGAGAGGGTAGGCTCTGAAGCAAGTGCCTGCAGTTGTAGAAGCTTCATTATGGTCCCATAGATAGCCCTCTAACTTTAGCCTTTTTTGTCCCACCGAGTAGTGCATTCACAATATATTTATTCATTGATTCATATAGTCTCCACAGCACAGAGAGGCCATTCAGGAGAAACAGACTATTTTGCAAGCAGTTTCTAAAATGTTAAATGGATGGCAGTAGAAAGAGGGGTTGACCTAGTTTTAAGCCACAATGGGTTACAGCCAAGATACGGTGGATCTGAGGATGGCATGAGATGAGTATGGGAAACCATAACAGCTACTCCTACCAAGGTATCTACATGCAGCAGCCTTTGAACCGAGTCGAGTCATGGTTATGTCTAAGTACATTGTCCTAAAGCCACTATTCCCTGATGAACACTTGTGCCTAGGTGGAACAAAGAATATATTGACAACGAAGCCAAAATTACTGGTGATGTGGAAAAAAAACCAAAAAGAATGGAAATACAGTTACTCCATACCATAAAATCAAACAACAAAATGAAACCAAATAAATGCCCCAGTTATACCACCCTTGGCTGCTTTAATGTAAATTACTGCAGAGTGGTATTTTACTGCCTTATGGAGCTGTAAACTATTGGGGTGGGTAATGCTGTTCTCAGAATAGTCACCGTTCTGACCTTGGGTATTGTATGCAATATTGCTCACTAATTCAAAGATGACACTTACACAGTGAAGACGGTGCAGAAAAGAAAGTAGTGAAAAGAATGAGTTTAAAGAGAAGCTCTGAGGAAGAGATTTTAAAGCTTTTTACTGTTTTTAAAAACGATTGAAAAGAAGTGCTCAACAGATGTAGAAAGGATAAATGCAAAATATTGCAGATGCTGGAAACCTGAAACAACAATGTTGGAGAAATTTGGCAGGTCTGGCAGCATCTGTGGTGAGAGAAATAGTTAGTTTTGAGTCTGGCATGACTCTTGTTGATGTCTTGAATGTTAAAGTCAAACTAATAAGATTTTTAAAAAATTAGATTTTGAAATAGATGAAGACAGATATGTTTCCCACCACTACATTATCAAGCTGATTCGGAGAGGGTTTCAAAATGTTGAACGTTGTGCTGCAGTTAGAGTAAAGTTTAATGAATAGCTAACCCATTGACCTTGTTTTATATTCCTGGTGTGAAGCTGTTAACACGTGGAAATAATATACCATTCTAATTGAGAGATCGCTATCAAATTCCATTTTGGTGTTTAAATTCTGATGTATTGAATGACCACTTGTGAAATATTGAAGAAAATCTCAAGGTGCTTTTAAATTTCTGCTTGAAGTTGGCTAGTGAAACTCACTAAATCTTTTGTTAAAAGCAAAAGACATCAGCTTTTCTGGAGCAACCGGTGGAATAGTTTAGGCGAAGGTCATTTATGGCAGTCTGTTGTATAAGTTCATAATTTGAAAAGTAATTGAATACGTAGACTTTATAAACCAAGTGCTTGCAAGAAGCCTGCTCTCAAATTGATTCCTATGTATAACTACTTGAATTGTGTACTTCTCTGGTATATAACATTTCACTTTATGCAATTGTATGACATGTCTAAACTAACTGTGTAATTGCAGAAAGGATGCAGCTGTTGTAGGTGCTCTGATCTGGCAGTCACATGAACCAACTATTTCTCAAGTGCACTTCTATTAAAAACACGAGTTAGCTAGATAAAGTTAAGTATACTCCAAAAGAGCACAATTTTTTCATTGTGTATTACCTCCATTGTAGACTCAGGATTTATTGCCAGACACGAATTTACTGAGTTTAACCCCAAATACATACCAAGTTGGAACTCAAATAACACAGTTGACTAGTATTTGCAAACCCCAAATACAAATCCTACTGGTTTGATCAACATCCATACTGAAATATCGACATTCATCTACCAGGCCCCCACATGTATACTGTTTTGAGAATACGTATAGTTGCAGAATGCAAGAAGACCCCTCAGTCCACCATCCAGTGAGCAAAATGCAAGCAGGAGCCTTGTCCAACTCGACTTCACTGTTCAACTCTATGAATGTCAGGTCCAAGTGTGAAACTGAGGTGAGACTATTCTTTTTGTGCCATTGTTATGGATCAACAATGGAGAACCCAAAATGAAAATTGTCCAATTGAGTGCATCCATTTTGTGGGTTTGGGACGATGACTATTTTATCTTTAAAGCTTTTATTCTGTTTTATGGTTTGTACAGGAGTCTTTTCCTAACTCAGGCTCTATTTGATCAAATGTTGTACTTTGATTTTGTTGGACTGTAAAGAGTTAAATTTTAAAAACTTGTAGGTGTTAACATTTTATATAGTAAATGAACATGGTAGATTTCATAGATGATTGTGTGTACGGTTTCTTGTAGGAAATCTGTTCGCAAGTTGATTCCTTTGCACAACAATGTAAATGAATAATGATGGTAGTTAGTTTGAGATTGTTTGGTCTCTGATTTCTGAGGCATATCAGGAATTCAGTCAGTTGGTGTCCTTGCCCTTCTGGACCAGTGAGTGGGTGATTGTGGTCAAGGCTGTTGTGTGCTCTAAATATTAAAAATAGAGCTTAACATGTCCCAACTTCCAGGCAACATCTATTTATCACTTGTAATTCAGATGTCCCTTAGAGCAGGATTCCAGTTCCAGAGCTGGAAATTAAATTGGGTCTCATGATGCATGTTTGACCTCTGAATATACAAATTGTATTCATGATATTAATGGTAACCAGTGCAGTGCAGGAGTTGTTTCAATCAGCAAGCCCAATAAGAAAAGTTGAAATTGAGACAACCTGTCTGCCGAAGGATCTCCAAATGGCCATGCAGACAGTAGGGATTCACTGGACTGATCTGATCCCCATCTAATCCAAGACTCTGGATCTGCCTGAGTTGTGTTCCCTTGGGAGCTCCCACTGTGCCAGAGTGCCACATCACTTGATCTCAGCTGTTCGTTAAGTCCATACTCATCTTGTTTTGGGACCTCAATCTGCTTGAGATGTATTCTCTCTCACTTGCAGATACTTGCCAGAATACTTACTAGATTTAACTCCAAACATGTAGCAAATTGGAGCTCCACACAGTTGACATTAGTATTTGCAAAACCCAAATGCAAAACTTACTGGTTTGATCAATATACGTACTGAAATATAGAAATTCACCATCCAGGCTCTCATACCCATACTGTTTTCTGAGAATATGTATAGTTGCAGAATGCAAGGAGACATCTGTCTAGCATCCAGTGAGCAAAACACAAGCAGGAGCCTTGTCCGACTCGTGACTTCACTGTTGAACTAATTGATCATTTAGAGATGTTAGTAGACACGTCTGGAGCAGTGCAACTTGAATCTGAGCCTCCTTGCTCAGAGGCAGCGACAATGCTGCTGTAGTCCAAAAGCCCCCTCACGCTCTTGCATATTATTAAGAACGTGGAGCTGCAGCTATCCAGATCCTTAAATTTGAGTGACATTTCCACTCTACAGCTGTCAGCAGTCCTTCAACCTGGCCTGTTTGTCATGATTAAATCTTCTGATTTGTCCATTTTCCAAAGGTTGGAGGGACTGAACATGGCCTATGTTGTATACTGACAACATCAATAACATAATCTATCTCAATTCTACTTCCCAAAATCTGGAACGCATCAGATAATTTGGTCCCTCAGATGTAACACATTCAACTGCACTAAAACAGAAGGCAGAAATGTGAGCATTCTTACTGTTTGTCTAGTCAGGCCAGGTTTTAAATCCCTTCATACCTTTTTGGAAATTGCACGTCACCTTGTAGGAAAGAAATTACTTCTGGTTATCTGTTAAGATTAGAATAATCCATTGCCCAGAATTGGCTGTAATTTTTGACAATGACAACTTGATTCTCTTTTTAAGAGCAAAAAGCTTTTGTATTTACTGTATCAAATCCTTTTTATATTTCAAACGCATAAAGTGAAAGAACTGCAACTTCACCATGCAGGTGTTTAACAAGAAAGTTGGCTGCCAGTGAATTTGCTGATGGACATCTTTCCGGCACACGTAGATTACATTTGGTGGCACCTCCAAGTTAATGTTTTGTTGCTGTTGTATTCTATACAATTGAGAAAATGCTTTGTGCATTCCAACATGAAAATGGACGAAAGTTGAAATAAGTGTTGCTAACATTTATATTTACAAAACTGAGAGAATCAAATTAATTGAGATTCTAATTTTATGCAAGCACAACTTAACTAAGACTATCTACCGAACAGAAAGTGTATATCTTTGGCAGGTGAAAGGTTCTGTTTTTCACATCCTTGGCACTTCCCAAACAACTTGATAACTGAAAGATGAGGTTTTGAAGCAGAACAACTTACATATGAAAATGTGGCACTCAGTCTGCTCAGCAAAATTTGCTAATTTGTCAAGGTGAATTAACATACTGTGGTGTTGGGAGGAGGGAATAAATGTTGGCCAGGGAGTGAAATCTGTTTTTTTTCCTTTGAAATGCTGCCTTTGAGATCTTTGTCACCTACCTCAGCAGGCAGCAGCCTCAACTTAAAAATCTCATCCAGATAGGTGGCATCTCCTATTGCTGGAATACTCCTTCAATGCTGCACTGAAAACATGACTCTTGCTTTTTTTTCCCAAAAATGAGTGAATTTTTAAGTGACATGATGACTTCTGCTTTGACCAGCCGTGAAGACTGAAGGATAATGATCACTGCCAACTGTTTCCTTCAGTAAAATGTCCTACATCTATTTGCAAAATATAAGTTACTGCTTGTTTCGACAAGCTGTTAAAAGGGCATAACCCAGGCTATGCATCCATCTTGCGGATTTGCAGTTCTGATCTTGAATTCAGCAAGATGACACAGATCTTGCTTCTCTGGATTTGATCTGATCTACATACTTTTAGTATGGATTTTCTTTGAAGAGTCATACCAGACTTGATGTTAACTTTTTTTTTTGCAGATGTTGCCAGACTGACTGAGTTTCTCTCGTACTATTTTATTACAGGTTTTCATGTTGCCTTTCTAATTGGCTAGTCTGTTAAAGTTTTACAGGTTATGCCATGATTTTATGTGGAAAAACAAATGAGCAAATCATTTTGCAAGTGGACACCAGATAACTGAAACATATTCAGAGTTATTCATTTAAAATGTGATTTCAGGAGATATCATGTGCCCCACCCCCTCTGCCTTTTCACAGAATCTGTTTAAGGCAGCATTTAGGGAAAGTAACAGGTTGAGTTTGGTCATTGACCTCTCATCTGAGCTGAAGATAAATAGAAATGTATGTGTTTTGAAGGTGGTTGAAGTGAGGATGGAGCAGGAAGAGGAGGGGATATGTGAAGGCCATGAGTGTTGAAGTAACAAAACATTTCCTGATGTAACAGCCAATATAGTGGACAGTGGATAGTAAAGGAGGTTGTCCAAATGAGTTCAGTTGCTACATAAACAAAACATGAATACAGCATGAAGGGATAATGAGAAACAAGGCAAAGATCAATCCAACAAAACAAAGCAAAAGATAGAGGCAGAGATTGTGACTGAAGGTTTTGAACTCTAGTCCTGAGGCTATACAGAGGGCTGAACTGAAAGTTAAAGTAGTTCTTTGAGCTTGGTTGAGATTCACTGTAATAAGTCATGGGAAGAAAGATTAACAAGAAGCAAGATAGAGAAATAAAATAACAAGTGGTCTGAAACTGGGTGTTGTACTTGGGGGATTGAATAAAATTGTTCTGCAAAGTGGTTGCTAAGTCTAATACTGCAATCACGTGAGCTGTGAAAACTGAATTACATTTTTTAATGGAGGGAAGGGGTACACTGACCCCAATAAGTGTTGGCAGAGGTTTTAAAAAATTGTGCACAGAACAAGAGGTCTGACCAGTGACTTTATGGTGAACTTTGCAACATTACGTAGATACTATTTTGTCCTATTTTGACTAACATTAAAGTGAAGTAACATCGACCCGAATCAAGGTTAAGTGGGGACTTGATGCATAAGCAAATTGCTGCTACAGTTGGAAGTGTGTTTGGAACTTAGCACCTTGCTTCTCCCTGTCCGAGTTAAAAAGACAGCAGTTGCATCTCACTTGACTTCGTATTCTGTAGCCTTATAGACTCAACAATTGTATATCACCTCTGCCTGCAGCTTAGAACATGAGAACTAGGAGCAGGAGTATGCCATTCGGCCCATTGAATCTGCTCTGCCATCCAATATGATCGTGACTCATGTCATCTTGGCCTGAACTCCACTTTC
>NC_063333.1:137703645-137746030 GCF_021869965.1 Rhincodon typus
AGTGTCACTAACAGCTAGGATGTTGCTGAAAAATCCAAGTGATCTTTTCTGGCTCCAGCTGTTATTTAATGTGATCTGTGGGGTGTTTGACTAGTTTGTATATTATTCTTATTAACATCTCGTTAATTCTGCTGAGAATTCAAATTCGGTATATTTGTACATTTAAAACCTTTGTTAACAATACTCCATCTTTGCTCAAGTAAGTTTTTGTTCTGTAATAAACTAATTCTTTATTTATTAATTTAAGAAACCTGATTAACTTGTTTTTCATACAGAGCCATATACTGTAGATAATATGTACAATGAGCAGTATCACATACACTTTAAATTCAGAGTTTCTTAGTCAGTGGAAGAATGAGACAGGAAAGACATCAGTCCACTTCCGCTAACTGTGTCATAAAGGCCACTCCTGTATAACCCGCCTCCAAGATACATTTGAGTTACGGTATTACTGAATGAATTATCTGTGGGTTTAAAATTGGAAAACTCCAAAAACAAAAATCATAAAATAATATCTTCAATATCAAATTAAAATTGATTGGAAGAAAAAGCAAATGAAACCTTTCTCTTGTAACACAAAACAACTATTTAAAAAAATGGAGTGCTCTAAGTTGTACATTAAAAATAGAAATCTTAGAAAATAGACAATTGATCTGTCAGAATCTGTAAACAGCAAAGATAGATTCAAGATTTGGGAGTAAGATGAAGTTTTAACAAAGGGTCTATCTGCCCAAATCATTATGCACCCTTGGATCCCAGGTTGTCCTAATTGTTTTATGCATCTATTTTGCATGAACATATATGCAAAATCTGATTTTTCATTACAACAAGTTAATAATGCAAAAGGCCACAAGGCATATAATCCCTTGTAGCAAGTCATACATTGAACCCATTAAGTGTGCGCTCTCTAAATAAGAACCTAAGCAAGATAACTCCACAGAATTTTTAAGAAGATTTAAAACGGGGGACAAACCTGTATGAGATAGTCTGCAATATATTCTGGTTTGAGGCACATCACATTATGTTCAAGAGCCTCAGCCAAATTCACTCTTGGATCCTCTGGTTTTAGTTTACTGAAGTCAGCAAACAAATGAGTAGCTTCTTTGTATTCATGTAACAAATGATTGGAAAGTACCTGAAGTTTGAGAAAGGTTACGATATCAGTCATGAACACAAGATTATATTAAACTCAAAATTATTCTATACAAGGTTTAAATAACTTGGTGTATGCTTTAAATGAAACTTATGGTCACTGATTCACTCCATCATAGGGCAAGAGGACATGTTACTCCATCATAGCACAGGGGATGTGGAGAGACAACTGGCTTCACAGGTGGAAGGAGCCAAAGGTAACAGCCTCCTAAAATCTCCTGAGATCCTCCTGGTTCCACAAAGGTACCATCAGTTACCATTGACCAGAAACTTAACTGGACTTGCCATTTAAATACTGTAGCTACAACAGTAGATCAGAAATTGGGAAGCCTGCAGTGTGTAACTCACCTCCCGACTCCCCAAAACCTGTCTACATCTACATCTACAAGGCACAAGTCAGGAGTATGATGAAACCCTCTTCACTCGCTTGAGTGGGTTCAGCTTAACACAAGAAGCTTGACACTATCAATGCAAATAACCTGCTTGATTGGCACCAATCCACAAACATTCACTCCCTCCTCTATCAAAGCTCAGCAGCAGTAAGTAACATATACAGGATGCATTACAGAAATTCACCAAGACTCCTTCAGCAGAATCTTTCAAACCCACGACCTCTATCATATACAAGGGCAGTAAACACATGGGAACATTACCACTTGCAAGTTCCCCTCCAAATCACACACCACCCTGACTTGAAATTATATCACTGGGTCAAAATCCTGGAATTCATAGCATTGTTAGTCTACCTACTGCAAATGGACATCAGCAGTTCAAGAAGGCAGCTCACCACCACCTTCTCAAGAGTAAATATGAACTACAAGAGTAGGCCTTTTGGCTCCTTGAACCTGCTCTGCCATTCAATAAGATCATGGTTGATCTGATTTTAAGGTCAAATCTACATTCCTGCATACCCCTGATACTCTTTTATCTCCTAGGTAAATGCTGCCCAGCCAGTGACACCCACACACCATAAATGAATTAAAAATATAAGTCTTATGCTTAGCATATTAAGTATTTTAATTGCTAAGTAATATGAATGATAACGGCAACTTGTAAGGCTGGTACTTCAGGCAAGTGTTAAAAATAGCTGTGCGGTGAAAAATGGGCAGCAAATGTACTGCTTGGTGTTTGACTTCTGCTGGATCCAGTTTCTGCCAGGCAGAGGAAGTTAAAATTTCCCCTTAACCAAGATACACAAAATTAAACTTGTTTATTTGTTTTGAAAGTGCAGTGTGAGATTTTGCTCGGAGTGAGATTTTGACAGACGTTACAACAGTAGAGGTGCAAAAGACGGAACTTGTGCAGAACTCAGGAGATGTCAGCAGGAAAACCCACAGGTAGTCATACTGCACGGAAGCTAAAATATTTAATGGTCAAGTTAAATGATTTCTTTGAGAAATATTTTGATTTTTCAGATGTATTGTCCTAGGATTTAACATCGAAAAGCTCAGTGGCTTGAAAAACAACACGTTTCTAGAACAACATTAAACTAAATGTCTTTTGAGCAAGTTGCTTTTCCTGAAACCAGTTATAAAGGATACCCATTCGATTACTTAGTTTGGTGCTGGTTGTTAATTCTACAATCTTGTACTACCTGAGTAAATTTGATCATATTCAATCAAATAGATATATTGTGTGTAACCGCTAAGTCATTATTTCAGATAATCTAGAATACTGGTGTGATGTTTTGAACAAAGCATTTATGAAAAGTTCAACACTTCAGATGCAAGCCTCTTAAAAATGTGAATGAATTATGCATACAGGCTGAAGACAACATTTGGAAGCAATCAGAATCATTACAAGACTAACTAACCTTGGCTCCACCTGAAAGAAGAAGGCGCCTGAAACCTGCCTCCTTGGCATGGTCAAAGTTTAAAATAACTTTCCAACCAGTAAATGCACCAATCTGCAGAAACAGGAGATATTAGTTTACCCAAACATCATGTACATTCTGAACTTCTTTCCCTTAATTAGAAAAAGGTGGAGCAGTTCTTGTTATCTGAAGTGATTATTGCTTCAAAAGGTTAACATAGATAGCTTGGAAGTACTTTTTAATAATAAATATGATGACATGCATCGCCATTTCTACACATTGCCTCATAGACACAAAAAACATATTGACTTTTAGGGTGACACTACATCGTGTAATATGTTTTACATGGTGCTACCTGAATTCCCCTTCTTTAAGTCTTTGAGCTGTAGGCAGTTTGTCACTTTAAATATTATGCGATATCACTAAGACCTGAAGTATAAGGTGTTTCTTTTCAGATTCCTCTTTTGGGAGAGTAGAATCTCCTCATATGGCAGACCAAGTTCTGTGCCTTCAGGAAAGAGGACGTTTAAGAATCACTGTTTACAAAATTGTTACGGAAAAGTTAAAATAATTCCTTGGTACAATTTATAATTTTACATCCAGAAAAGATGCAATTTTCAAACTGACTGCTAATGCGTAGGTGCCAAGTCCTATCATCAGGAGATGGAGATGGATTGTAGAAGATTATTAGAACTCCTAACAAACACCATCAACTGAGATTGGCTCAGTTAGTATCACCCTTGCTTGAGTCAGAAGCCCAAATATGCGATTTCGATCATGTTCTGAATCAATACCAGCATTCTAACGCTGTATTAGAAGATTACTGCTTTTCTCATGAAATGTTACACTGAAGCTCTATGCTGATTCCAGTGGTTAGCATGGACATTAAAAATCCCATGACACTATTCAAAAACCAGGAGTTCTAGCACCAAAACCCACATTACAAATTCAGAGCTATGTGGCTTATTTTTAAAAGGTAAAGTATAGTCTGATTTTCAAAATATTTCAAAAGAATTTATTTTACATATAAATGTCCAGGCTTGGCAGATCAACAGGCATAGAATAGGATGCGAATCATAGCCTCATTTACAAAACTGTTAAAAGCAGCATTTTCTACAAATAAGTTTTGCTGAAGCTTCTTCATCTTGTACTAATCAGGACAATATGCAAGGATACCAATTCAAGGGGTAAACCAAAATTTATACTGCACAAGATGTGAACCCCGCCTCATTTAAAATTTAAGGACAGTTGACTACCGATCAGCATTAATGGTGCATTCTCCATGGCAACACCTCTCCCAATCAGAATCCACATTTCATTGGCCATGCTAAATTGCCCAAAGTGTCCAGGGATGTGCAGGCTGCGTAGATTAGCCATGGGAAATGCAGGGTTACAGGAATAGGGTAGTGGGGTGGGTCTGGGTGGGACGCTCTTCAGAGGGTCAGTGTGGACTTGATGGCCTGAATGGCTTGCTTCCACACTGTAGGGATTCTATAAATATGCCTCAAACAACAGCACAAAAACAGACTAAACGATCATTTATCTTATCGCTGTTTCTTGCATGTTGGTGCACACAAAATTTTACCTAATTTGCTTACACTTTAAAAAGTTGCACATTTATTCTTTATCTTCTGATGTTGTACACATGCAATGTGCTCGGTTTCAAAAGGCCATTTCTTGGATGTCATGTGATGCTACACTCAACTCCTCCAAAATCATTTACAACTTTGTTAGTACTTTTCATCTCCTAAGAGTCGTTTAGAGTTGGTGTTTGTCAAGAAGGGAAATTTCAACAACTGTCTTGCCAAGACATGCAGAAACACTAAAATCCTAAACCCAGAGTGACATCATATAATACCAATATTGGTCAATGCAACTGTTGTAACTGTCCACCTGACTTCATAATATCCAATTGGTCTCTTTTTAAGTAAGAGACCCCTAAATATTCTGGTGTTCAGTGCACCCAAGTGATCCAGTAAGTCCAATCAAGGAACTACACAAATCTGAAAAAAATAACAAAAGAACTGCGGATGCTGGAACTCCGAAACAAAAACAGTAATTGCTGGAAAAACTGACCAGGTCTGGCAACATTTGTGGACAGAAAGCAGAGTTAACGTTTTGAGTCTAGTGACCCTTCTTCAGACCGGAGTTTTTCCAGCAATTTCTGTTTTTGCACCACACAAATCTACACGATTTGTGCAATCTTGAGCATGGTTCACCATGTCAGTACCTCAGCAGTTGGATCTTTTTGTCTTAGCATCTCCAGGTTTTTCCTCCATCTCATGGCTGCCACTGCAAGTTTCTTCTGTTGGACACTAATTCCAGGCAACACATCCAGGATGAAACTGCTGCCCCATTCATAATTTTCCTCCTGAAAATGAAAGGAATAATGAGCATGCATAGGACAGATTTTTCTGTTGAAGTTCACGCCATCATATGTATATTGTACTTATTGATCACAATAAGAAGTAAGGTTTTAAATAACAATAAAATTGTAGTACTGGTAAGTTAGCTGAATTGCTGGTTTGTGATGCAGAGTGATGTCAACAACGTGGATTCAAATCCTGCACCAGCTAAGGTCACCATGAAGGATTCTCCTCTCAACCTCAGCTCTTGCCTGAGGCATGGTGACCTCGGGATAAACCACCACCAGCTGTCATCTCTTTAATGAGAGTGCAGCCAGTAGGGCTATGGTGACTTTATCTTTAAATCAGAGTGTGAATCTGCTTTAACTGTACATACCCATGCAAGTGGACTCTTTTCAAACTGTCTTGGTAAAGTTTATTGATTTGTTCATGCTGGCTTTTTTGTTCCAAATCCTTTTTTGGGATTAATGAAGAAGCTAGCACGTAAACTATAAAAGCTGCAACCCTTGCTTTGTCATAAAATGGAAACTAATATCTTACGCCAAAAGAAAATAAGTAGTTCTGAATATTGCTTACAGTGAAAGTTGTGTATGTGTGGATGCATCACTGAAATATCAAGCTTAAGTACTTGGCCAAGATAGTGGTGGAGTAGCAGGGCTGCATGCAGGCTCCTGAACTGGGGGCTTGTCCACTCCCATCTGTTTTCTTTCTTTTTATTTTTGCTCTTTTTCTTTTCTCATTTTTCTTTAAAGCCTTTAGTGACAGGTTAATCGGCTGCTTCGGCATGGCAACGAGAGTGGGCCATGCGTGGAATGGCGGCAGCTTCCTAGCGGTCAGAGGCAGCTGACACAGCTCCTCCCAGCAATCAGAGGTGAGACTCACAGGCCGACTGAGACTTCAGGTCTCGGCTAGGCCCAGGTGCCTGCATCGATGGTTCCAAACACCCTTATGGAAATAAGTCTTAGACTTTAAGATCTGGATGTTTTTCTTACCTTTTGGCTTTCTTTTATTTCTGCTCGTTTAAAATTCTGGTCTTGTAACCAAAATAGCACTGGAGAATACCAGCTTTATACAATTTTCACTGTATTCATGACAGACAATAAAATCCAATTCTAATTTTACCCATGTAACAATTCTATAGCACTAATGTTAACACCATGCATACCATTGTTTCATTACTACTGTGAAACTAAACTATGCTGCCAACTATAACCAAGTAACACTGAAATACTTAAACTACATGTAAAACCACTTAAAATGTTACAGCAATCAAAAGAGAGATCGAAAGATTTAGTTGCCATACTGGATATAATGTAAGCCTCCAGATAACTTCACTAAAGTGCAATGAAAAGGAGGGATCATTGCTAGAACCATGGGAACACTGATCAGGTCAATGTTGCTTTGGAATGGAAACCATTAAAAGATATCAAACTAATCATCAAGACAAGTATGATGGACTGCCAGAGAGAGGTTAATAGGAGACAGAATACATGATCAATTGTATCAAAGGCAAAGAGTTAAAGAAGGATGAGAAAGGACAACAAATCATAGTCACATTTGCATAACATCATTCATGACATTGAGCAGAGCAGTGTCTCTGCATTGGTCTGAATTGAAATGAGATTGCAAGGTGTCAGACGAGTAACCGATGACAAAACAAAATATCCCGATATTTTGAAGAGGGCAAGAAAATTTGTGCTGAGGAACCAAGCAGAAAGAATGAAGGGATTTAAAGTAGGCGTGTGGCAAATGGTAATAGCTGTTTTGAAGAAAGTAAGGACTTTGTGCAGAATCAGGAGCAGCAGCAGTATGGTAAGTGAAAGCTAGGGTTCCAGCAATGGTCCCTCCTTTTCACTGCATTTTGATGACATCATCTGGAAGCTTGCATTATGTGCTGTACAGCACCTGAATATTTCTGTCTCTATTTTGACTGCTGTGGAGTTTTAGGTAATTTTATGTATGTGTCACAGCATTACAACTATTCACTGTGAAAGATTGTCTCCATTTGTGAGGAACAAGGGAACAGAGACTGAACATTTCTAATGGGATCAGAATGTAACACAAGCTCCATACATGGAGGAGATACAGAGGAGCTGAGCCCAGCCGCCAGCAATCTGTGGAGCTTGGATATACACTCCTTCTCTACTCTTCACAGAAAAGGAAATAAAAAACAAACTTCCCTTCCACTTCTGTATTGCATTCTATTGGGCCCTTTAGAAATGCCTCTTTAGACTGGGAAATTAGATGGAGCTTGAACAACATTTGCTGGAAGGACAAAACCAGTAAAGTACTTTGACAGAGATTATGAGGGTACTTAGGCTGGGGCAAAGTAGTACAGTGGGGTCAGTCTAAGAGGAACAGGAGTGCTGGGGTTAGTCAGAGAAATTCAGAGACGGGAATAGCAGGTAGGGCTATCGTGAAGATTCAGGGTGAGATAAGTGGGCAAAGGGCAAGAAAGTAGCAGAAGAAGATAATTAGAAAGGCAGAGGAAGCCAGAATCCTGGATAATAGCCATTTCACACATACAGCTGAACAAAATTGAAAATAACCAAACTAGAAAATATTCAAAAGAATAAAACAACATTCCTCTGTAAAAGTTTGCTTCTTAGGTCCAAGGTGAGCATTCTGCATATACAATCTCAAAACAGGAAGGAACTAAGAAGCAGAATTTAAAGCTGTTGCTTTTTTAGTCTGAGAGAATTTTCTCTCAAAATAAATGACAATCATCAAATAGACTTAACACAATCATTATACTTAAGTTGACAACAACAAAAGTGAAAGTTGCCGTAGACCCATAGGCTGCTCTCTCGTTAGAGAGCGTTTAACCTGAAGGTCACCATGTTTCAGGCGAGGAGTCAGTTTGAAAAGATGGGGCCTTCAAGATGATCTCAGCTAGTGTGGGAATTGAAGTCATACTGGTGGTGCCACTGCATCGCAAGCCAGCTATCCAGCCAACTGACCTCCAAAGCTGACAACATAGACAACTAAGACTGTCCATAAAGTAAAACACTGCACAGAAACAAAGAACATGGTAAAGAGGTTTCAATCTCTAATTTTAGAAACAAAAATGTATCTTACGGGGACATCAGTCTCCTACATAAATTAGGCTAATTTTACATATGTATTCATAAATGATGATTAATATCCAAATGGGAAAGAAGCATTTTTAATGCATTGCTATCATTGAGAGAGTCTGCTGGAAATACATAACCTGGATAAATTTGGCAGCAGCTCTGCATGCCTCAAGATACGACCGATGAAGAACCCATTTCCCAGCTGCCATAGAAGCCAAGTATTTTTCATTACGTAATGGTTGCCCAACAATGATGTGTGTGCAAGAAGGGTCAAAGCATTGTCTATCTAGTACTACTGCACCTAAAAAGAGCAACAAATTCCACATTTACTCAACAAATAGTCAAATTACTGATTTTGAAGATATACTTACTACAAATGATTATATAATTAAAAACAAGATTCCGGTTACAGCACAAATATTTTGACTGGATTTAATTTCCAATAACAAAGATTTACCAGTCTGATCTTTTATAAAGCTTGTTATGAAAATTTCTTTACACTGATGTCTTGCTGAAATACTCATTTGTTTGATCTATACTCAACTCCACGTTAATGCCAGCGACCAATCGCAGAATAGTTTCACTCTGAGACAATTATTCAATCTATTTTACACAAGTATTATTTCAGGCTGGAATCTGAACAAATAAATGATTTAAATCAGGTGTACAGCTGGATGAACACAGCAGGCCAAGCAGCATCAGAGGAGCAGGAAGGCTTACGTTTCAGGCCTAGAGTCAGCCTTCCTGCTCCTCTGATGCTGCTTGGTCTGCTGTGTTCATCCAGCTCTACACCTTGTTATCTCAGATTCTCCAGCATCTGCAGTTCCTACTATCTCTGAATGATTTAAATCAATCTGGTCTTTGAGAATCTAAGAAATGCTGATTTTTCAGCTAAATTCTGGCAGTACATTTATTTCTGATTTCTGATCAAACCTATGTTAATCTTTGATCAGAATCATTTTTGGACCCTGTTTGATCAGAGATTGTACAGCCACAAATCTATCAGAAGTGCCTACACACAAAACTGTGTACACATTTAGCAGTTTTTCTTTTAAAATACTCAATTATCTCAAAGCACTATGTTTTGCTATTTCCCTGCTACCAAAAGTACTTCTTTCCCTATGATTCATTTCTCTTTGCGTTATTATGAGCATTATAAAGTTAATGACTAATGCCGACATACTGGAAGTTTAGGAGTACTTCTCTAATGTGGTTATTCCTCCTACTGTGATGATGAGTGTTAGTAGACCACTTGATCTTGGAAGACATTGCACCTGATGCTTACAAGCACTTTCTAACTTGGGACACTGACACAAATGGCAGGACAAATGTAGCCACGTGGTTCCTCTCCTGTGATCAGTTAATTCAGCACAGAAGCTGGAATCCTGCAGCTATGGTTTAGTACCTAGCTAGTTGCTGTGATAAATAATGAAATGTGGTACTTATTTATAAATCATTGAAAGGGTACAGGGTGCATTTAAAAGAATGGTATCACAAATAAAGGACTCCAATCACAGAGACACTACAGAATTTGTAATTTATCTTTTTACAGCAAAGAAGGTTAAGAGGAGAATTAGATGTTTGAGACTGTGAAGGGTTTTGATAGAACATCTAGGGAGAAATTAACAGGGCTGTTAGTAACCAGAGGTTTAAGATAATCAGTATCAATAGCAACTAATTTGGTAGCAACCAGGATGAAGATTTTTTGCTGAAACACAGCTATCAAGACTGTGGTGGATGCTGAGACTTAGGTTAACTAATTACATTAGAGAATTAAAAATCTGTCTATCTCCACCGTCAATTTACCCAAAGAGTTAAGGGTTTTTGGAGGTGTGAAGATCTTATTGGGGTAAAAAGGATGACAAATGTGAATCCTTTTCTGACATCTGTTATGAAATCTTTCTGAATTTTCTTTTATTTAATTGAGTATAGTTTATGTTTTATTTCTGTAATAGATATTTTGTTCTGTGCTAAAGGTACATTGACAGTCTATTGTAAATCTGTTCAGTAACTGACCTCCACAGTTAAGTTCAAGATATTACAAGCCCAATTTGATTCTGGGATCTGACTTGTCCAGAATTAACATCAGCTGGGATCATAACAAAAGTAATCAGATATACACTCGAAAAGGAAAAATTTACAAGGCTATAGGGTAAGAGTAGGGGACTGAATCTTACTGCAGCTGTCATGGGCACAGCAAATTAAATAGTTTCCTTTTGTGATGTAAAAATTCGTGATTCTATGTATCAAACATAGTAAAGTAGCATTAAGCAAAACAACACCTTTTGAAAATGGAGACAATAACGCGAATTACAAGAAAAACACCACACCTAACTCCTCAATGAGGTGGCAGTAGTCAATCCGCTCCTGAGGGTTCAGGGAGGATAACTGGAACCGGCGCTGAATGTGTGTTTCTTTAGTAACACTCTCACCAACAGCAACCTGGAATTATAAGAAAACATTGCCAGATTTATTATCAATAACTAAAACAAAAATACAGTAAGATGGACTTCATTGTTCATGGGATTTAAAAATTTTTGAGCCAAGGTATCAGAAGTCTCATGGCTTAGGGCTGACTAAGGTTCTGCTTCTACTTTTAAGCTCAGGTGACCCTACAGTTGTTTAGATTTTCAGAAGACAAATACAAATATCTGTAAATACGATTCAAAGGACAGACTGGTCAACTTCAGTCACTCACACAGATTTTCTGAAGCAGATTAGCTGTTACATAATTTTAAAAGGCCCAGGAACTGCATGGGAAGAAAATGAAAAATACGATGCAAAACACTTGGCCTAGTGATTTATCACTCAACTATTAATTCAGAGACCCAGGTAATATTCTGGCTACCCAGGTTCCAATCCTGCCATGACAGATGGTGGAATCTGAATTCAATAATATATCTGAAATTAAGAGCCTAATGATGACCATGAAACCATTGTTGATTGTCGTAAAAATCTATCTGGTTCACTAATGTCCTTTAGGGAAGGAAACTGCCAACCTTACACGGGCTGATTTATGTGTGACTCCAGACCCACCCAGTATAGTTGATTCTTAACTGCCCTCTGGGCAATTAGGGATGGGCAATAAAATGCTGGCCTAGCCAGCAACGCCCATATCCCATGAATGAATTTTAAAAATACTTTAGATACGCTAGACAGTTCTGTTCAAATAAAAGATAGACATCAATCAATTTAACAGAACTGAAAATAAATTCCAATGATATTGGAGTGTTTCTCTACTTGAGGAGCTTCAAATCATTTTCTTTATCACTTTACATTGACACACGTCAAAATATCTGTCTCAATACAATGTTAAAAAGAACAATGATCAAACATACAAAACGTAAAAAAGCAATTTTTAAAAAATCAAGGAATACTGCCTGGAAACAAGGCAAACTTGCAAAATACTACAAGAAAGGGCTTGTAATAACACCATTAAACAAGCAATGTCGAGGATAAATGAAAAACTTTTAAAGTTGGGCTTAGATTCAAAAACATTGGGATGCAGTAACAGTCTTGCTGCCAGAGGAGTTACATGAACTTTAGCACAATTCTCCTGGGTTCTCCCTCTACTTATTTAAACTCTGCCATAACTTTCTTCCTCATCTAAACATAACACAAATATGCACTTCGCTAGTTCATATAAAAATATTTAAAAAAAAGTGTTTGCCAACCTGTTCTTTAGGCTGTGGTGCCACAGGTGGTTTTGTCAGTGGAAATGCTATACTGGGAGCCTGAGGTGTAGGGGTGAGACGATCATCCTTCAATGGAATGTCACCATTTGTTACAGGAAGACACTGAGGAATTTCTGTCATAGAAGAAGAATTAATAGCAGAACTTTTTTGCATGCATATATTGCTAATGCACACGTTGCACTCAATCAATCTATGAAGGACAAGTTGAATAATATTAGTAATATCAAAAACAAAGCACACATTCCAAGCAAGTGGGTAACCCTTCCTCAAAGGCCTTATTCTGAGACAGTGTTTTAATTATTTTTAAAAGAAACAGAATCAAAATAGTAAGGAAACAGACACATAGAAACGTAGAAAATAGGATGTGTAGGCCATTCAGGCCTTCCAACTGGCTCTGTCATTCAACATGATCACAGTTAATCATTTAACTCAATACCCTGTTCCTCCTTTCTCCACGTACTCTTTGTATCTTTTACCCTAAGCACTATATCTAACTCCTCCCTGAAAACATTCAATATATCGGCTACAATTGCTTTCTGTGGCAAACAGTTCCACAGCCTCACCACTCTCCGGTACTTAAATTATCATCCCTGGTTTAGGACTTCCTGGCCATCGAGAACATCCTTCTTACTCTGTCTAGTCCTGTTAGAATTTTATAGTTTCTATGAGATTCCCCTCATTCTTCTGAAGTCCAGTGAACACAGTCCTAATCAATCCAATTCCTCTTCATACATCAGTCCTGTCAAACCAGGAATCAGATTGGTAAATCTTGAGTGCACACTTTCCACTGCCAGAACATCCTTCCTCAGATAAGGAGACCAAAACTGCACAATACACGAGGTGTGGTCTCACCAAGGCCCTGTACAACTGCAGCAAGTCATCTTTGCTCCTATACATGAATCTTCTCACTATGAAGGCCAATATATCATTGGCCTTCTTCACCACCTGCTGCACTCCACGCTTACTCTTAGCGACTGGTGTACAATAATACCTATGTCTTGTTGCACCGCTGTTTTCCCAATCTATCATACAGATGATAATTTCTTTCTCTACAAATGCAGCCTCACCTGACCACTAATTTCAGTATTTTCCATACAAATGTCAGATTTCTAGCATCTGCAGTGTTTGCTTTTCCCCACTTAAAGTAAAAACTGTTTTTTAAAATCAACAGCTCCAAAGCTTTTCTATTCACTAGCATTTTCACCAGTAGGAAAATGAAAGTTATTGATTACCATGAGCATAACTCAAACGAATTTTAAGAAGCATTAAACTTCCCAGAATAACATGTCTTTTGAAAAAGATGTTAGGTGCTGCAGCTCAAAAACGAACAAAGTATACATGGAATTAGTTTAACATACCTATCGCAGCAATTTCTGAATCAGTTAATGAGTCTTTGTGTTTGGCATTTCTTTCCTCTACTTGCTCTGTATTTTTCTGAAATTGCTCAGAGTACTGAGAGGGGCTGCCTGGCCACTGCATGTTGTTGGCCAGTTTGGCTCTCTCTTCTCTAGCTGTTGGATCATCCCAGATAATCTGCTCATTCTGTGATGGCTCTGTATTGATGTCTGCAGCTGCTGAATGGGAGCGCCTAAAGACAGAATCCTCATTAAACTAACTTGGAAGTACAAAAGCAATGTAGACTATTTATGCTTTTATAACTTGACTTCTTTTTGGCTATAATTAAATGAGTTACTAATACTCAAAATGACCTGTGGATTTCAGTTTCAAACCAATTAAGAACACTTTCCATTTCACTATTACAATTTTTTAAATGTTACTAAATTTTTGAAATTAATTTTTCAGAAATCATAGAAAAATTCTACACAACACTTCAGTCTTAATAATATTTCATAAAGGACTCTCATTTTTAAGAAATGCAAATACTGAATACTCAGCTTTAATAATGCACCTAGCACACACATAGCTGAAAAATTGAAGATTACACTTTAACAATTCAGCGGAGTTGAAACATAAGGAAACAGACTGACTGAACAAGGGCAATCATTTTTAAAAAAAGTTTCAATCATACTTAAAAATGTATATGATAAAGAACAGATGATGAAAATTAATTTGCACCAGCTAGACAAAATGTACCACTGGGATAAGGTGCACCAAGATCCCACTTCACAACACAGTTTGCAAAATGATATAAAATATTCCACATATGTAAAAGATAAAGTAATTAAATAGGCTCATCCATAAAGTTCAAATAACTGCAACACAAACATGATGGCCATAAAGACAAATACCCATAAGGCACCTGAGGGATTCCAGTGCTCTGCTACGTCCAGAACGAACTGTGCTATCAGCTGATGCTGGAGAGTACTCCAGTGATCCTCTTGACATGGCTCCACGGTGTCCAACCGACCTCTCCACTCTTGTAGCAGAAATTATTTCTTGTAATTGACGCTGGAAATTCTCTCTCATTTCCGAAGTTTCCGTCAAATCTGCAACAAGGGTTGAATATGTAAGACAAAACAAATTTGAAGAACTCCTGACTTTTTTTTTTCAAAAGCACATCAGAATATGAGGATCTAAATCCTGGATAACATAAGAGATGTGTTAAAGCGTAAGCCCTTTAAGCCCATTTCCCCACTTAGAAGTTTTATGTCTGTCCTCAGCTGTACCCTATGATCCAAAACTCATACTTTTATGATATTTATTTGTCCTGCATGGTGTCAGAAATGCTGGTTAATAACAGGACATCTGGTGCCATGGTGAATGATGGGATCAACAGTCTATTCCCTTAACTAATTAATGTTACAGATTGAGAAAGAAATACAAACCAATGGAGTAGCATGAATTAAAGTCGATGAGTTAAAGTCAAAAAATGGTACCAAAAAGGGAGGGAGGGAAATATGTCATTGACAACAAAGTGAGACCACGCAAGGACTGTCTATAGAAAGGAAACAAGAAGCAATGGAAGAAAGACTTGTTTTAAAAAATGAAATTTCAAAAAAAATCTCCAACAGCTCTTGTAAGAATGAAATTCCAAGGTTTACACTGTTCCCTTTCTGGGATGTAGGGACTGATTGGCATTGCAGAAAATAAACCTTCTCCATAAAAAGAATAATATCAAAAATGATTCCTAATTTAGTGACTGTAATTGTATAAATAATGAACAAATGCAACCACTTCATGAAACATGTGTAGGTTGATGGCAAGGTGTGCCATTTTCTTGAGACTAATGATCAATGCCACAAATCATCCAGGAATATATGGCAATTGGCATTTCACTGGATATCATGGGTCGCTACACACTAATAATGCTGAGTTCCATTAAACTTGCCATTAGTTTGATGACAAAATGTTTATTTTCAATTTCTGATAACTATTAAACATAACCATGTGCTCCAAAGTCCAAATACCAGAAAATGTTTAGGTGTGCGTAAACAACTTTTAGAAATTCCAATTCCGTTCATGCCGCTAGCCACACTAGAAGATTTCTTTCCATTCTACCATTGGATGTGAGCATTGTTGGCAAGGCTGTTGACCTAATGGCTTCTAAAGACAGTGGTGGAGGAATAACATAACATTGCAGCCAAAACCTAGAATCATGGAATGATGTTGCTGCTGACATTTGACAGCGCACCACGTCTTCTCTGTTCTGCTAAATGTTGGTTGTGTCATATATAATGGACTTACGAATTAACCACAGATCTACAGTTTATATGGAAAATTGACAGACATTTGAGATTCAATATTGAAAAACAGTGAAAAGATGTCATGCAAAGAAGATAATTTTATACATTCATGCATGTCAATCAGCAATTCAAAGATGGTGCATTACAGGATTAAAAGTAAGTAAAGTCGCCATAGACCCCACAGGGCCATAGGACTGCTCTCATTACAGAGACGACAACAGTAGTGGGTTTAGCCTAGAGTCACTATGCCTCAGACAAAATCAAGAAAGTGGGACCTTCGTGGTGACCTCAGCCAGTAAAGGCACTATTCCTGCATCGCAAACCAGCCAACTGAGCTAACTGATCCCATCATATAAAACATCAATCCTACCGGACATCTACTTGCGTCTTTCCAAAGACAACGTGAAGTACGGACAGGGCCAATAAGCAGGAACAGTGACTAATCAGTGTTAAAATTCCTTCATGGCGTCCAAGATTTCTGCTCGTATTCAATGCTTGAATTTTGTGCATGCCTAATTTTCATCTTTTAGCTGCCAAAGCTATAACCTGTGGAAGTCTCTCCCTGAACCTTTCTCTCTTCTCCCTTAAGATGCTTATTAAAAACCTGTCATATCTGCCTGACCCAACTTCTCCTAATTTCATGGACCAACGGACTTGTTCAGTAACTGGTGTTGTGAAAAGTGTGGTTTAAATGCAAGATTGTTAGTTTGAAATGTCAGGCTCACCGCTAGAGTGAGGTTTGATACCACGGCCTTCCAACTCAGTGGTACCAGCATTATCACAGAGCTGAGCTGAACACACAGCTAAAGGAATAGGTGCACAGCAAAGACCACTGTATATCTTATTTAAAAGAGAAAACATACATATTCGAGCCAGAGGAAAATACAAGGGCACAGAGAGAGACTAGGGCAGTGGAATTTTTTAAAAATTGCTTCAACACAAAAGATGATGCAGACATGATGGGTCAATCAACCTTTTTTATTGGAAGTAACTGCAATGCCATTTCTATCTAAGGAATCTGGTTGGTCAGACCATATCAGAGTTAATATGGACTCAATCATTCAGCAAGTCTGGTTAGAAACTAACAAATTCTGGTGCAGGGTCACAACAAACTATTGTCCAGAATTATTTTAGCCTATGCTTTGAAGTAAGAGCAAATAACAGATTAATGCAATTATATGGTATTTCTATACCATACATTAGTACATAGTTTAAACAATTTAAATTACACGGGTTAGCACCCTTGTTTAAATGGGAAAGTATACAACTATACAAATATGTCAGGGCCACACCTCCTATTATTGGCAACATTAATTTCTTTAACCATGAGAAATATTGCTTTACCTCTAAACGGGAGCTAGATATAAAGAGCAAATAGTAAAATGAATGAACTTGCTGCATGATCACCAACTGATCGTATTCACCTCCACATTCTTCATTTTGTTTCTCCTGGAGAGTTATCTCAACTTGCGGCTGTTCATCATTTTCACTTTCTAGTTCCTCAGCCTCTGGCATACCACAAGTCTGTCAAAAGTGACTGTAATCATTTCTTTGCATTGGAAAACCGACAAAAATGAAACCACATTTAATAACTCATTGCTTGGATTTTCTTCAAAGTAACAAATGGTAACACATCAAAATTACGCAAACAAATGCAAGTCTGTTTTTTTTAAATGACTAGGAGATAGCAAGAACTGCAGATGCTGGAAGTCAGAGTGGATACAGTGTGAAGCTGGAGGAACACAGCAGGTCAGGCAGCATCAGAAGAGCAGAAAAGTCGATGTTTCAGACTAGGAGCTTTCATCAGGACTGTTTTTATTAAATGTCAACCTACAGCATGAGTGTACACATTCCGGACTGAGGCAATTCATGTAAGAACATAGAACAGTACAGGCCCTTCGGCCCACGATGTTGTGCCAACCTATTATCCTACTAAAATCAATCTAACCTGCATACCCTACATTTTACTATCCTCCATGTACCTATCCAAGAGTTGCTTAAAAGTCTCTAAAGTATCTGACTCCACTACCAATGCCAGCAGCGCATTCCACATGCCCATCACTCTCTGTGTGAAGAACCTACCTCTGACATCTGCCCTATACCTTCCTCCAATCATCTTAAAATTATGCCCCCTCGTAACAGTCATTTCTGCCCTGGAAAAAAGTCTCTGACTATCCAATCTCATCATCTTATATAGCTTTATCAAGTCACCTCTCATCCTTCTTCGCTCCAATGAAAAAAGCCCTAGCTCCCTCAACCTTCCCTCATAAGACCTGCCCTCCAGTCCAGGCAGCACCCAGGTAAATCTCCTCTGCACCCTCTCTAAAGCTTCCACATCTTTCCTATAATGAGGTGACCAGAACTGAACATAATATTCCAAATGTGGCTAACCAGAGTTTTATACAGCTGCAGCATAACCTCACGGCACTGAAACACAATTCCCCTGCTAATGAAAGCCAACATACCATACGCCTTCTTTATAACCCTATCAACTTGGGTCGCAACTTTGAGGGATCTATGGATGTGGACACCAAGATCCCTCTGTTCGTCCACACTGCTGAGAATCCTGCCATTAATCCTGTATTCTGCATTCAAATTCGACCTTCCAAAATGAATCACTTCACATTTTGCTGGGTTGAATTCCATCTGCCACTCTTTGCCCAGCTCTGCATCCTGTCAGTGTCCCGTTGCAACCTACAACAGCCCTCCACACTGTCCACAACTCCACCAACCTTCATGTCATCGGCAAACTTACTAACCCACACTTCCACTTCCAAGTCTTTTATAAAGATCACAAACAGCAGAGATCCCAGAACAGATCCCTGCGGAACACCACTGGTCACTGAGCTCCAGGCTGAAAACTTTCCATCTGCTACCACCCTCTGTCTTCTATTGGACAGCTAGTTTTGTAGCCAGACTGCCAAATTTCCCCGAATCCCATGCCTCCTTACTTTCTGAATGAGCCTACCATGTGGAACCTTATCGAATGCCTTGCTAAAATCCATATACACCACATCCATGGCTCTACCTTCATTGATGTGTTTTGTCACATCCTCGAAGAATTCAATAAGGCTTGTGAGGCATGACCTGCCCCTCACAGAGCCATGCTGACTACTTCTAATCAAACTGTGCTTTTCCAAATAATCATAAATACTATCTCTCAGAATCCTCTCCAATAATTTGCCCACCACAGGAGTAAGACTGACCGGTCTGTAATTTCCAGGATTATCCCTATTCCCTTTCTTGAACAAGCGAATGACGTTTGCCACCATCCAATATTCTAGTACTACTCCAGTGGATAGTGAGGATGCAAAGATCATTGCCAAAGGGGCAGCAATCTCTTCCCTCGCTTCCCATAGTAAGCTTGGGTATATCCTGTCTGGTCCAGGGGACTTATCTATCCTCATGCTTTTCAAAATTTCTAGCACATCCTCCTTCCTAACGACAACCTGTTCGAGCGTACCCGCCTGTTTCAAGCTGTCCTCACAAACGTCAAGGTCCCTCTCACTGGTGAAAACTGAAGCACAGTATTTATTAAGGACCTCCCCTACCTCCTCTGACTCCACACACAAGTTCCCTCCACTATCCCTGATTGGCCCTCACTCTGGCCATCCTCTTGTTCCTCACATAAGTATAGAAAGCCTTGGGGTTTTCCTTGATCCTACCCGCCAAGGTTTTCTCATACTCCCTTCTAGCTCTCCTAAGTCCATTCTTCAGTTCTTTCGTGGCTACCTTGTAAACCTCTAGAGCCCTGTCCGATCCTTGCTTCCTCAACCTTAAGTAAGCTTCCTTCTTCCTCCTGACGAGGTGTTCCACATATACATTATACTTAAAGCAGTAGGGCAATGATAGATTAGTCTATTATTTTTGATAGAGTGTGAAGCTCTCAAAGTCAAGGCAATGGTGTTTCAGAGTTCTAAAAAGTTTATAAAATTAAAATTACTTAAACTAAATTGCAGAAAACATTTACAGTCTAAGTAGTTGCGCTAACTAGCACAGAGCAAAGCATGGTTAGCCTTTTGGTCTTGGTCAGAAGTATTTAATATTTGACGGAGAACCATAATCCAGAGAAACTTGTGACTTGATAGGATGATGTGCTTAGCTTCATAGGAATAGAAATAGGTCATTCAGATCCTTAAGCCTATGCAGACCACAACCTGTCTGCATCTTAATTATAACAACCTTTCCTAGTTTCAAAACCTTCAATATATTTGCTTACTAAAATCTAGCAACCCAAGTTTTGAAATTTCCAATTGGCTTAGCCTCAATGAGTTTCTGGAAGCAAAAGTTACAGATTCCAACTCCATTTCATATGAGGAAGCCTTTCTTGACGTCATGTCTGAATGACCTTGCTCAAATTTTAAGGTTAATTCCTTTATTCTGGACTCCCCCAACAGAAGAAATTGTTTTGATCAATCTTTTCATACCAACAAATGCACTTAGTGTTAACAACGCCACAACTTCACATTAATCAATCCTGTCCTTTATACAAGTTATGTCCCAAATTGGAGTGTCAATTTGTTTTACTCAAAGACTTTAAAAGTAAAATGTCTTACCTACAAAGCCCAAGGAGTACCAGGTGGGAGTGTAGCTAGTTGTAAATTCAACAAAGGAAGCTGATACACTTAACATCTAATTTATTTCCTGACCGAACATACAGATATTCTGACTGATGCAGCATCAGCTTGCTGTTTTTCTCAAGGCATTGAGAAATTTCCTTTTGCTCCTATCCTGAATTGGTCATGAACTAAATGGTTGAATAGTTGTGCTGACCCTGAGAATGGACAGCATTTAGGAAAAATTTGACAATGCAAATTCAGTATCCTAATTTGGATCACTCCTTGTCAACTGTCTGGAGGTGCAAGGAAATTGGATATTTGTCAAGTTTGACATTCATGTTTAAGAGCCACACAGCTAATGAGATGAAGATACAGACTGAAAACATAGTATGAGACATCTAGCCTACTGGCATAGCTATTGCTGATTCATGCTTTGTGGGAAATTAGAGGAAAAATTCTGATATAACAGAGGGTAGAGGAAAAATCTAATATAACAGAGGGTGAAGCAAAAATTATAAGCAGAGGAGGCAAGACACAGATATTTGCATTTTAAGGCAATATTATAATTCCATTTTAGGAGGTAGTGCAAAATGTAAATGACTAAGAACACTGCAAAAGAACAATTCATTCACATCCTGTGAATGAATAAAGGTTTCAATCATAAAGAACATTGTACCTTCAACCAGCTTTGTGAAGTGGTATGTTTGTAAGATATACATGTGACATTTAAATAGCTCCTGGATATTTACTACTGAAATCACATTTTTCTCATTGTGGAATGAAATGAATAGTACTTCTTTGGAGCGTGATGCACAAATTCTGTATTTCTACAATACCTGTTCATCTCTGCATCTTGCTTGAGAAAGACATGTACGAGTGGACACTCTGGTTTCCTGAGCTGCACTCATATCCAAACTCATATGTGGATTATACGTGTGAGGATAGAGAGATTCAGGCACCTTCCTTTGTTCATCAGCACACTGTATAAAAGAGTTCCAGAATTAGCGATCCAATTGACAAACTATTCATAAACTAGAAAATTACAGTGGGCAGTTAAATGAAGAGGCTAGGGTGAAGGCTCATGTAGAGTGTAAAGACCATCAGAAATCAGATGGGCCAAATAGCCTATTTCTATATTACAGATTTACTTAAAACAGCAATCACAAAATGCCTGAAAATTTCACAGAAATAAACTAAGGATATAATTTCCAAACAGCAATATTAATCCAAGCAAATTGTTAATTAGCCAATTTTTAACCGCTAAGCCCATGTTTATAACTCCAAGCCTATAAATATGCACTGTAAATCTGTTCAGTTTTCTAGTTCTTCTAGTTTAGTTTATAAAGTTCTCGAGCCAAGTTACTATTATGAATTTCACTCATGCATAAAAACAATATTTATAATGGAATTTTCATTCAGAAAAGTAAACAAAAGTGGAAATGAAATATACTAGTAACGGTTTACATTAAGATATTAAACAGGAGCATCGATTATCCTTGTGGACAAAACCCAAATTTGCTAAAAATCAAATGTAAACTATTGATACTTATTGGGAAGCTGGTAACTTGATGGCATAAATTCAGCAGCATCAAAAGAACGTAAGAAGTATTTGACAGGATTTGCTTCACACGTTTAAGTTTGTTAAAGTAATAAAAACAGAAGGTGCTGGAGAAATTCAACAAGCCTGGTAACATGTATGGAATGAGTTTGAGTTTGAGTTTGAGTTTCAAAGAAGAGTCAGATTGGAACATTAAGTGACTAGAAATTAATGTTTTTATATTGTAGACAAAGGGGAGGAGGGGCAGGTGGAACTGATGGTGAGGGTGCCCAGAGCAAAAAGCAAAGGGAATTTAATGAAATACAGGAGGGATAGAGATGAATTGTTATTAATGGTAGGTGTGATTAGCAGAAAATAGGTCAGCTCTGCAGACAGCAAAACACCTACCATTAATATCAATTTTTTATCCATGTCTCTTAACTACCATTGATGAAATAAAAATGAAACAAAGTATTTATGAAAGATCAATAATTTGTGATCAATAGTTAATATTAGAATACAAAAAATAGAAGTAAGCCCTCTGAGCCTGCTACGTCACTCAATTCAATCATAACTGGCATTTACTGTCAATGCCACCCTTACATGTGCCATACACATACCATATACCATAATCCTTTAAGTCCTTTAGAACCCAGTAACTATAATGCATTACAGTTTGGAAGTCTAGAGTGTATGGCTTACGAATAGCTTTTAACCAGGCCCCAGATTGACAGTTGCAAATAGAAAAAATATTTCTCTTACGGCAAACAGCCAATATTCAGAAACGATGTGTATGCCCTTTTCTTTGACAGACTTGTATTCTCGATTGCTGTCATTCTGCCGCCCCTGGTAGATGAAATGGGTTACTGTTTCATCATAACTCCATCTAAAAACACAAATGCAATGTGTAACTTGGAGTGTAAAGTTCATTTTAAACTGAGTGATATAGGAAACATCTATACTGAGAAGTGACTTCTTAGCACCTGTAAACAAATACCTGTAATCTGCTCCCAGGGAGGCTGCAATTGCATTCAAATCCCCCTGTTTCTTACCAAGTTTCTTACTCACACAAATTACAACATCTGCCAGGACTTTAGGCTCTTCCTATAAAGAATTGAGAAAAGAAACAAGAGGTATAGTAAATGTATTGCACTTTGTCTTGGTTAGGTTTTAAGGAGGCTGTTACAAAACAGAGAGAAAAGACTCCAATTTGTGGAAAATCACTCGGTTAAAGATAAATTTAATTGCTCAAAGTATTGCACTAATACAGATTGTAGCGTCAATAAACAAAAGTACAAGACAAATCATGGCCACGTCAAATTTGCTTGCTCACTGCTCCTGAAAAGGTTTAATATACTTGTACTTTACCAACATAATGCTGAAGAAGTAGATAATGACTAACAATGCACATGTTTGAAAGAAGAGAACTTCAAGGTGTGGGAAGCAAGCTCAATGGAGCATACCAGTAGCAAAGGCTTGGCGTGTCAAATATTCTACTTTTTCACTGTAACACACTGATTTGAAGATTCATTAGAAACATCATGTTGCAGCTATACAGGACATTGGTGCAGCCACTTTTAGAATACTGCATATAATTCTCGTCACCCTTCTATAGGAAGGATGTTATTAAACTTGAGAAGGTGCAGAAAAGAGTTATGAGGATGTTGCTGGGACAGGAGAGTGTTTGAGTTACAGGGAGAGGCTAAATAGGCTGGGGCTTTTCTCCCCTTAAGTGTCAGAGGCTGAGGGGTGACCTTATAGAGGTTGATAAAATCATAGAGTTATTCAGCACGGAAACAGAAACTTCGGTCCAACTCGTTCGCACCGACCTAGATATCCTAAAATGATCTAGTCCCTTTTGCCAGCATTTGGCCCACATCCCTCTAAACCCTGGCTATTCATGTACACACCCAGATGCCTTTAAATGTTGTAATCGTACCCACCTCCACCACTTCCTCGGCATCTCATTTCATCCATGCACCACCTTCTGCATGAAAAGGTTGCTCCTCGGGTCCCTTTTAAATCTTTCCCCTCTCACTTTAGATGTATTCCCAGAGGTTTTAGACTCCTCTAACCTGAGGAAGAGACCTTGGCTATTCACCCTACCCATGACCCTCATGATTTTATAAATCTCTAAAGGTCACCCCACAGCCTCCAATGCTCCATGGGAGGGGCATGGATTTGGTGAATAGCCAAGGTCTTTTTCCCAGGGTGAGGGAGAAATAAACTAGAGGGCATAGGTTTAAGATGAGAGGGGAAAGATTTAAAAGGAACCTGAGGGGTAGGTTTTCACGCACAAGTAACAAGCTGCCAGAGGAAGTGGTGGAGTAAAGTACAATTTGAAAGGCATCTGGATGGGTATATAAATAGGAAAGGTTTTGAGGGATATGGGCTAAATACTGGCAAATGGAACTAGGTCAGATTGGGATGTCTGGCCAGCACGAACAAGTTGAACCGAAGGGTCTGTTACTGTGCTGTATGGCTCTATGACTCTACAAGTAAACTTGATCTGTTTGAAATCTGACAGGAAGTGGAAGCATTGTCTTAAATTGCACAGTAGAGTCATAATATTCAAAACAGCCTCTAGCAACCTGGGTGTACAGTGGCAGATGAAGAACACAAGTGGAGAGAACAGGAAAGCAAATCAATGCCAAAATACTTTAAATTTAGAGTGTTAGAATAGGAATACAAAAGCAGCTTTCTTCAAGTATTGGTTTTGCCTAAAATATAAATGTCACTTCTATTTTACCAGTGCTGGTTTAGACACATGAAGTTGTGGGCTGGCTGCTGATGGCACTATCGTGTTCCGTGTACTATTTGCCAGGGCTACTTTTAGATTCCTGCCAATGACTTCAGATAGCGGAGTACTCATCTTTCTGTTACGCTGATCTGGATTCTTTGGAGTTTCCAGAATTGCCAATGCATCCTGCAGGAAAGATCACAGTAGAATAAAACACCAAAAGATTCAGTTCTTTTCAATTACAAGAACAAAGCAAATAGTAAGCTTTTTAGTTAGTCAATATTAAGTGTTAAACCAGAGTTTCCCTACCGAGTAGTTTTCCTACTGTAACATTGAATAAATAATAGCTTATTTAGGTTGAAGTATAAAATGTTAGTTATTAAGAATATAATAATACATGGAATATAGAATTCAAAGTTATTTAAATAAAACATACAGCTTATGGTCTATCATTTTCACTCAGTGAGTTATTACACAGTAATGGTTACTACACTATTACACAGAAATATGGCGATTGCACTTTTCAATGGAAACCTGTGCCTGTGGCATGTCATTCTATCATGGAATTGGGAATCCTCCTGATATCCTGGCTAATGTTCTTCCCTCAAGCAACATCATTTAAATAGATTAGCTGGCTATTTATCTTGTTGTTTTTTGTGGAAATGTATTTTTTAATCAGGTTCTGAAGCAGTGGAATAGGTAAGCTAGGAAGAAACAAGCAAAGAATAGCAAGGGTAGGTCAGGGGTAGAGTTAAAAAGAGGGGAGCTCAGTCAGGAACTACTGGTTGGGGGTTAAAAGTGCAATTAAAATAGTTCAACCACGTGCTCGTCACAAAATAAAATGCAAGAATAAGTTAACATACAAAAAGCTAAACATTACAGATGCTTGAACCTGAAACAGAAAACATTGTAAACAATAGGTAGTTTATAACTGAAGAGAATGAAATATTTTGTCAGATCTTAAACATTTAAATAAGATTAGGAATAGGTCAGACTACCTGCAAAGCCTCTTTGTCAGTTTCCCATGCTTCTGTATCTACTTGCTGAACTACCTCTTTGAGCTCTTTATCTATTCTCTAGGTCCTTTATCACTCCACGAAATATGTATCTTAATACCTCATGACAGTATCAGTTCTGCACTTAGCTTTACTATTCCTTTCATTTATGCAGTTTATCTCCCTCTCCTTATGTTTTGTTCTTTTAAATGCTGTTCATGAGCAATGTCTTCTTGCTATGATAAAGGATCCAAATTTGAAATGTTGATACCCACTTTTGCCTGAAATTGACAACAAGTTATCCATTCTATAAGTGCTCACTACCAAGTTCATTGACAGCAGAGACTCGTTAAATTTAAATTTGCTTGCATTTAAAACTTTTTAATCTGTCTTGCACTTGAGGACATGCTGGTACCTGAACATCAAATGATGGCTTGAAGAGCTTGTCCTTGCATAGGAATTTTGAAGGTGTGTCAAGTAGCAAGTTGGCTTCTTTTTGTTGGCTGGGTACTCCTACGTCTGCTCTCTTTTCTGTCATCTCAGTTCTATTTTGTTGAGATAAGACCAATTGGAAGGCTTTACTCTGGAACCTCTTTATATCCAGTGGACTCACAGCAGAGTTCTGCATGTTTTTCAGTTTGGACAAGGGATGCTCAGGCATCTGTTTTGGCACTTTGTCCATATCTGAGACCGTGATCGGTTGATTCACTTCAGCAACTTTTTTCATGAAAGATATTACAAAAACATGTTAAAATGTTTAACCATAACTGAATGTGGTTAGATTCCAGCATATGTCAAATCAAGCTGCAAACAACAAAACAAAATCTTAAAAAACACAATAAAACAATGCAAACAGAAATAAAGCAAAACCGAATGTTTTGGAGAACAATCATATTCAACTTAAAACATTCAATCTGTTTCTCTCTGCACAGATGCTGTCAAACATGCTGAGTTTATCCAGCACATACTGCTTTTATCACTGAAACTCGGTGTAAGATTACTGACACCTTTAGTTCTATTCATTGAAAATTTGAGACTAAACATTTACGCAACAGTATTGGTTTTAAATGTAAACCTAGTGTATTCTGTTAAGACAATAAAACATGACCACTGTGTTCCTCTGTGTTCTTAACAGATCCCAGGCCAATTGCGTTTTATTGTGTTCTTTAAAATTGAAGTCACTTAGAACCTACGTTCTTTTTGCAGGGAAGGTCTGAAGTATATTGGAGTATTGCTGTAACTCAGTCACAAGCACTTTAAAAACAAAAATTCTTTTATGGGATATCTGCACATCTGGCAAGGCCAGCATTTATTGCTCATCTCTAACTGCCCTTAAGAAGCTGGTGATGAGCCACTTTCTTGATCTGCTGCAATCCATGTGGTGCAGGTACACCCACAGTACTGTTACAGAGTTTCAGGATTTTACCATGGAACATTGACGGAACTTTGATATAATTTAAAGACAGGATGATGTATTAAATGGGAACTTGAGGGTGTTGTGAACTCCCATGCATTGCTGCCATTGTATTTCAATGTGTTAGTGGTCTTGGGTCTGTAAAGTCCTGCAGAAGGTGTCTCAGAGAGTTGAAGTGCATCTTGTATATGGTACACACTGCTGCTACTATGTAGAGAAAGTGAATGTTAAAAATGATGAATGGCCTGCCAATCAAACAGGTTAATTCATCTTGTAGCTAGAGCGTTGCTGCCCATGTCAGAGCATGGTGGGTTCAAGCCCTGCCCAGAACTCAAGCACAAAAATCATTTTCATTCTGATTCTTGAACTTAATGATTGGCAGTTTCATTCCTTTTGTTACATGTTCATTGCATATAATTCATTTGTATCTAGAAACAAAATCATCTCCCTCATACCTGTCACATGATATTATATACCAGATTATGACAGAAGGAATTTAATTTTCCACTTAAAAGTGTCTGTTTGAAAGGAAAAAAAGGCAGAGGATGCAACTTTCATCATAGAATGTGCTGAATATGTCAATCTTTAAAGCCTCAAAAAATCCTTCCAAAAACAGTGGTCGACCTCAATGAACTGTCAGTGCTAGTGCAGTTGGTCAGCATTTCAAAACGTGATGGAAATTAACACTGATAATTCAAAGTAAAAACGTAGAATTCATTCAATCAAACAAGCATAATTTTAAATACAATCAAGATGCTTTAAAAACCATGGAATGCATCTTCAGCAGCTGACGCAGTTAATCAAATTAATTCTGAGTCCCTTTGGTTACAGCATCATCACAAGGATCCCACCCTTGATCAGATGTGGTTCCTTCAGTTTCAGAATCATTCCTCCACAACAAATTATCTTCCTTTCCTTCCACTAAATAATCTGCATTTTTGGAGGATCAGATGACAATTTGTGCATTAGCAGCAACCCATGATTTAATGACAAAATCACACAAATCATCAAAATGGGAAATGCTTATTTTTCTTTTCCATCAACAATCCACCTATTTTGTGTGGCATGCAAAAGATCCTTGAATGGCTTGCCATTGGCCACTTGGTATAATGACAATTTGGGTGTTATTTCTTCACAGACACCTCTTGATACCTTCAGTTATACGAAACCTGTACGTGCCCGACAACACACCACCTTCCAAATCCATGACTACTTCCACCTAGAGGACAAGAGCACTAGATACACAGGAACACTACCACTGCAACTTCTGCTCCAAGCCACTCACCATCCTGACTTGGAAACATATCGCTGTTCCTTCACTGACATTGAAGGAAAATACTGAAAATCCCTCCCTAATGGCATTGTGGGAAAAACCACAGTAAGTGGACTGCAGTGGTTCAAGAAATCAGCTCGTCACCACCTTCTCAAGGGCAACGAGGGATAAGCAGTAAATGGTGGCCCAGCCAATGACGCCCACATCTCTCAAAAAGAAAGCACTTCAGCCCATTAAATCGGGGCCAGTCAAAAACGACTACCTGACTACTCTAATCCCGTTTTCTAGCGCTCAGTCTACAGTCTTATAGGCCTGTCATCACAAGTATACATTTGAATACTACTTAACACTATGAAGGTTGCTACATCTACCAACCTTACAGGCAGAGTTCCAGATTCCCACCACACATGGTAAAACTTTTTCTCCCCTCACATCCACACTAAACCTCCTGCTATTACATTAAATCAATGCCCCCAGTCAATAATTCCTCCACCAACGAGAATATTTCTTCCTGTCTACCCTTTCTACACCTCATAATTTCATACCTCTCAAACATGTCCATTGTCAATCTCCTGTGCTCCAAGGAAAACAATCCCAGTCTATCCAATCTCTTTTCATAACTAAAACTCAACAACATCCTGGTACATCTCTGCACCCTCTCCAGTGTTATCAAATCCCTCCTATAATGTGGATTCCAGAACTGCACATAATACTCCAGCTGTGGCCTAACCAAAGTTTTACACAGTGCCAGCATGGCCTCCCAGTTCTTAAACTCTATGCCTTGATTAATAAAGGCAACTATCCCATATGCCTTAACTACTTTATCTCCCTGCCCTTCTACCCTAAGAGACGGGTGGACATGCACAGCAAGGCCCCTTTGATCCTTGGTGCTTCTTAGGAGCCTACTGTTCATCATGTATTCCCTTGCCTTGCTCGTCCTGCCCAAGTGCATCACCTTACTTGAATTTCATTTGCCACGATCAGCCTATCTGGCCAGCCTGTCTATATCCTCCCATAATTATCAATTCATGATTTCATTCTATCCATCAAATCATTACCATGTACATGGATAAAATTCCTTGCAAAAAACTTGACTTATGGCAGTTTTACTTTCAAAGTTACAATTGGCTTTAATTTTGCTCCACTGGCTATATAGGCTAGTACTACTATAAATCATGTCTTCTCACAGCCTGTGATTTTCATTAGAACTATTTTCAAAACCTTCCACCTGACAGTTCAGCTGCTGCGCATATCAAACTTCATAAGAGTTACATCCATGCTTTTGGTGTGACGTAATTGATACTTGTGTTTTTGCCGCAAATGCTGAATCACTGGAATCTGATCATTTTGACATTGACATCTGTTGTTAGTCTTTGAGTCAACTTGGTGTTTTGTCGCAACATTAGACATTTTTGTTCCATAAAACAGCTATAACAAAAAACTGTTGCTTTGAAATTTTAGCTGGAATCAAGGTTTGATTGCTTAAGCGTACATTTTCAGTGCATTTCTGGTGATGCTGTAACTATCCGATGATTTAGGAAGATCCAAATCCAATAGAGATTTCTTGAGATAAAGAAATGAATGGTCCCTTTCCTCACTGCAGATTTGAACTTGGGACATCTTCAGGACAGACTCCCCCTTCTTCCAACCTCACACCAGATTTCACTATCATCAAATTCCCTCGTTGCAGCACAGTTATTTCACAAGTTAGCAAATGTTACAACTTTTAGCTCAGAGCTAGCTTCAAACTTCATTCCTTGTTGCTGTTTGCCGTGCACATTGTGCTGTGTGGACATATCTTAATGTCCCGTGCATTTTCCTGGCAACACAGCTTGTAACACCTGCTTGATCCAATGTGCTGTCTTATAAAAGTGGATAAAATGATACATTTCTGAGGTGTGAAACTGAGACCAATTCCTAATGTGAGTATATCATGTCTTTGCAGAAAAGGGGGTCAACTTACAGAGTATAGGTCATGATTTTTGGTGCCAAGATAATGGGGTCCTCTAAATGGTGGGTCAAATTATACACTATGATCTATAGGTATCACAACAGCCCACTGGCAGAAACAAATGAAGGTGATAATCTGACAGGCAACAGAAAAACAATGCTGAGGAGTAACCTAACCTGTGGTATTGATAATGTAGGATTGGGGTACTTCACAAATTTTAGCAAAAGCATAGTGGCTATAATGACCTAATGAAATGGATAAGGTACATTCCTTGATAGTAGGCTAGGAATTAGCTTGAACAATTTAATCATCTCTCTCTTCAGCAGCTATATATTGCAAATAGGCTAAACTACAATAAAACATACAAGTGTTAATTCAATGCTTACCAGCACTGATAGCATTTTCCACAAAGAATTTGCTTTCATCAGCTTTTTTCCCTGATTGAGCAGACGCAAATAACCAAGCAGCAGTCACAGCTGGTAAATTCCATTTCTTTGCAGCTTCATATTTGGAGCCTTGTGGCTCCTGTAGGACCAAATGGGTGCTGGCAAGCATGCCTTTCTTCAAATTTGCTTTCCGAACAAAATACTCTTGCACCCTTTAAACAAAAAAAAACAGATGCCACAAAGTTTAGCTTTAAGACATTTAATGTACTCTGCTTAAGAAACGAAATTCATTTTCATTATCCTATACCTGTATCATATCCAAGTCAACAGAGAAGAAAGGCACAGATTCCTACCTATTCAGGTATAGGATGATATTCACAGGAATTAACCTTCTTATTTACTCCTCCACTTGGAAGGACTGGCTTTTCCCCAACAGCATAGCTAAAATTCATGTGGAAAATAGAAAGAACATGCTATGTCAAAGCAGTCCTCCCCCTGTTACTGAAGCTGTGTACAAATCACATAAAGGTCCATTTTTGATTTATCTCATTTTGCCTTTCCTCCAGCCTCGTTACTTTACTTGCTATTATATAAATTAGTAGAAGATAACTTGTGTGGAAAATGAAAGGGATCTTGATTTATAATAAATTTAAACTAAAAATACTTGCAATCAGTAAGTAATGTTGTGTGCCTAGTCCAGAATTATGAATGCGCAAAATAAAGCAGAATGTTTATTGTGAATGTATTCAATGGTGATTTGATTCTTTCAAGCATGGTAGTTACCAAAATAAAAGTAATTACAAAGTTGAATCTAAAACTAAATCTAGAGATGGCTCCAAGCAAAATCCTACAAACACAGGAAATACACTGAGCTTCAAGTAGGACATAGCAATTTCTTTGCCTTTTCTTATATTTTGCAATGCCATTTTATAATTTAGTGTAACTGAATGGTTTCCTTATGCTTTCCTACACCATCTAATTTTTTAATTTGCAGTTTAATACGTAACCTTTTGTTTCTAAGAGCACTTTCACAGTAAGTAGAATCTACCTGCATAAATTTTTAAAAGATGGTTCTCTTGCTGCAATAGTACATTATTTCCTGTGACTTAATTTTGCAAGAATGCTTTATCACTCCCAAAAAGTAGTTCATTATACAGGTAATGAAATTAATCATTTCAGTAGTCAGAATGATGATAGATCATATCAAACAAAGGGTACAATTCTAAAGAATGTGCAAGGGCTGAGAGAGACATGTGCCATATATGTACAAATCATTAGAAGGGGCAGAACAGGTTGTGCAAGTGATTAGTGAAGCATACAGAATCCTGGGCTTTATAAAGATGGACACTGAACAAAAAGAAGGAAGTTATATTGAGCGTATATAAACCCTGATCAGCTGGAGCACTGCATGCAGTTCTAAGAAGGACAGATTAAAGACCACAATAAAGTGTTCAGTAAAGCTTCAGAAGAATACCTCGAGGGATGAGAAACTTCAGCTACGTGAATAGATCAGATAAACGGGTTGTCTCTTTGGAGAAAAGAAGATTAAACCGTTTTGACAAAGATTTTCAAAATCATTAACGATCTGAACAAAGCAGATAAGGAAAATCTGATTCTCTTGGTGAAAGGATCATGAACTGGAAGACAGCGATTTAAAGTGATTGGTAAACAAACAATGGAAAGGCGAAAATTTCTTTTCTTAAACAGTGAATGGTGAGGATCTGGAATGCTTTGCTTGATTGTGGTGTGGAAGAAGCTTCAATTGTGGCCTTCAAAACAAAGTTTGTAGTGCTACAGGGAAATGGCAGGGGAATGAGGGGACTAGTGGAGTTACTTTTCCAGAGAGAGCTAGTGTAGACATCAAGGGTTGAATAGCTTCCTTCTTGCCCGAACCAAACAAACCAGCTGTTGGGTGCATTATAAGGTCAATGTCAAGATAAAATAGCAAGGAATTATTACTACTTCATTGATCATTGGTGCAACTACACTTACAATACTGTGCACAGTTCTGGTCACCAGAGCATGTAAAAGACATTGCAGCCATTGAAAGGACATAGGAGTGAGCAACCAGAATAACTGAGCAGAAATGAAGAGGGATCAAATGAATTAGGTGTGTTTCTACTGAAGCAGACAAGGCTGAGTGGTGGTAAGGCTACAGTATTTGGGGATTCCAAAGTTTCATGACATGACAAGCTGTTTCAGCTTTTCCAGAACAGTAATACCAGAGAACACAGCCTCTGCTTAATCAGCAGAATCAGTTTCAGTCAAATAATAGTAGATCCATGGAAAATGCTCGCTGATGGAAGCAGACTGTATTGATTTATTCAAATACAAATTAGACAGATTTCATTCAGGAAATTACAGTTTAGCTTATATAGGAACAGGAGTAGGCCATTCAGCCCCTCAAGGCTGTTCCGCTATTCAATGAGATCATGCGGCCTAATTCCATATAATGCGCCTTTGGCCCGTATCCCTTTGCTTAACAAAGGTTTATCTGTCTCAGATTTAAAATTAACAACTGATCTAGCATCCACTGCCATTTCTGCAGTGTGTTCCAGCACAGGATCATTACACTCAGCACACATCTCTTCAGTCTGGGGTGCCTTTGCCTTTAAAAATGCATAAAAGGATAATAATTTTAATGTTTGAAAATCTAAGAAGATGTTATATTCTTCAAATACTGTACTGTAAAACTAGTGGCAAACCAGTGTTTAAACAACACGCAAATTAAATTGCAAGGCAACTGGGGACAGGCGGTAAAAATGCTGGCCAGCCAGTGACGTCCACATCAGAAAATAACCCATTCGTAACCCGGGCACTGCCTGTATATGCAAAGGATACAATAAATTTTGTAATCACCTCCCAGTGATGAACTGGAATTGAGGGAGAGGACTAAAAGGTAAGCAATAGTGTACTTTGCTGTGATAGCAGCTCTGTCAGAGAACTTGTTTTTAATATTAGCAACCAATCACAATGCAGCATCCAGCTGTTGTGGAGCAAAAAATAATTTCAGCATGTTTTTACTTTTTTACCTTAATGGAATGAGTTTGTTGTAATGTTAAGAATGGCTTTCCCTGAGGGATTCTCTACTAACTATTGACATGGTTGCAGATTGTGTCAAACAAAGTGTGATACCACATTTTCAGTTGAATGGGCTGCCTTGGTTTCCTAAGGTTGACATTATTAAAATCTCACCTGAAGAATAGTATCAATTTGCCAAATCAGTGGCAAGTTGCGAGTTGTGGCAAGTGTATTGGACAATACTGATTTACTGTAATGGTTTCATACCAACTGTAAAGTAGAAAGCCTGTGCATTTATGCACTCATTGGCAGTTACCGTGCTCCAAGTAGTTCTGCAATGTTAAGTAGTGCATCTCTTTCAACCCCAGTAAATTGACTGACAGACAACACACAGTCAGCCAATGGTGTGCTTCCTTCCACGATCGATATAGGAGTGAATAAGGTATTTGACTGTGAAGCCAGTACACATTGCTGATCAATGCACATTGCCTGCAAAACAAAGAGAAAGACTGGGGCAGCAGAAAAATATTCCTTTGATAAAAAGGGATTTATCAAAATTATATGAAGACAGATTACTGTACCCAAAAGAATCTAATATTGATCAAGTCATTCCCAAAGGAAAAAAAGTGACAGATTTCAAAAGTGTTAAATGAAAAACCAACTAGCAACTTGTATTTATGACTGGACACAACACACACACACGACTGTAACTACTTTATGAATTAGATCATCAACATTTGATTTTGGCTGGAATCTCTTAAAACATTGAATAAACAACTAAATTCTTTCAAAGTAATCAAGGAAAACATTGTTAATGATCCCAAATTTAACAAAAAGTCAATTTTAATCACATGCTTTATCACAAATATCTTTTTCCATTTGATTATATATGTTTAGCAGAACCACTCAGGATTATTCAAAATGCAAACAGTACGGGAGTTGGGGTGCTACAGGTATAGAACATAAAAGGAAAGTGGTAATTACTAGCCTGTATATAAGTTTAATCAAACCTCAATTAGGAGGTACTATATGCAGTATTGTGCTCCACACTATAGAAGGACCTGACACAAAGGTCAACAGAAGATATGGCACAGATTTACTGGAATGCGGAATCATAAAAATAACAAAAGGCCTAAACACCGAGGCTCTTCTTGATTACAACACCACAGATTATGGGATGATACTGTAGAATTTTTAAAATTATCAAAGGTCAAGTTAGATAGAAACAGCCTATTTCCCTTAGTTCAAATTTAGAGAAATAAATGTTTTTAATAGAGTTGTGAAGTTGCAGAATTGACTTCCAAGGTCAGTGGTTGGGAGAGCAAAGGCCACAAAGTTTGAACTTTCATTTTGGTAACTGAATGAAGGAAAAGAGGATGAATGAAGGGATATGGGAATAGGGTAATATTACTCGTCCACGTACAGGGCGAATGTCAACAGAGTGTTTGGGCTGAATGGTTTATATCCAGGTTGGACCCATTGTATATTATTAGACAGTGACTGGAACAGGGCAGATGGTACTAACTATTATGACCAAAGTCATTCTCCCTACCATGAGATAGGCTTCAACCTGAAATTGTAAGCAAGTAATTCTCATCACTGGCTTAATTAAATTTCACATCTTAATTAAAAAAAGAATAGCTTTCCATTAGCATCTATTTTAAATATCACACTTGTAACAATCAACCTGATCAATTTAAGCAGTATTTGTCTCACATGTACTATCAGCTTAATTACTGAACCTTCCCCATTTACAGGTCATAATTTCCTACAAGGCTCTTACATGAACAAACCTCAGCAAAATAAAATTGAAGCTGCAGAGTTTAATCACAATACCTCTTCATAGTTTTATGATTATATTGTTCTATTAAGTTTTGGTGTAAATTATTTCCAATGTAGTGTGAAAGACAGAATTGAATGAAACATGCTCCAAACAATGTTTTTCGGATGTTGTACAGCAAAATGAATATATCCACATTTGTTTGAAAAACAAATGAAAGTTGAGAGGCACAGTTACCAGTTTCAAAATGTCACTAGTTTACATTCTCTTACCAGCCACGTGTTTGTAACCACTTCTGCTACAGTTGCATCTACTTGGGTGCCCAATAAAGGCACAACAGCATAGTCTGCAACAGTCCGACTGTGGGGCCGAAGCACCTTTCCACCATTGCTCTGAATTAATTCAGCCATATAGGTTTCATCTTCATTAGCAAAGCCAAAAATTAGAAACTTCTTGCTCCAAAAAACTCCCTGCTCAGCACATGATTCTGTTTCGCATGCGGAAGTATTTGCTGACTGATTCTTTTGATACTCAGTTTTGTGGAGAGTGTCACTGAAGTTACTTCGTGTTTTATCTTGATTTTCAGGTCCAACTATATCAAACATAAAAACGTTTAATTAACATTTAGCTCTATTTGTAGACAAAATGAAGGAAAAGGTAGAAGGATCCAATATTCTAATTTAAAAGCATAAAAACAACGTAAATTGTAACTAAACCCCATTCAGAGTACTAGCGTGCTGCCACAGAAGCTGATGAAATACAGAGTTGCTCTTCCCAACATGGCATCGTGATACATCTGCAAATGTACTGTTGCACCCATGATGTCACACCATCTATTTCTGTTCATGTAGGCTTTTAAGTCAAAAGCCTCCAAGTCCAAAATGAATGTCAACAGATTTGAGTCTTAAAGTGTTACTTGCTATGCATTGTTACATGCTAAGAACGTGATTATTTATACATCAATCTTATTGAAACAAACAAGATTCTGAGTGGCTCGACAGGGTAAAAGGTTGAGAAGATGTTTCTGCTAGCAGAGTATTCTTGAACAGGGAACACTCAAAACTGAGATACGAAAGAATTTCTTCTCCCAGAGGGAAGTGAATGTCTGGAATTATTCACCCCAGACTATTTTGACATTCGATCACTGCAAGTATTTAAAAAGGAAGTAAATTAATTTTTGAAAAATGAGAAATTGAGGGCTATGATAAACTGACATGAAAGAGTTGAGGCCTGGGGCAGAACAGCCATGTTCTTGTTGAATGAAAGGATAGGCTTGAGGGCGAATAGCCTACTCCTGTCTCTTAATTTGAAAAGCTTAACACTATACTGCTATTGTTCATACACATTCATGCAGTTTATTCCACTGAGAAAGAAAGGCAGCCTATCTACGCACAGATTACCTGACAGAAACACAGAATTGATTCAACCAATAAGAAAACAGAAAGTGCTGCCCTAGCTCAAACAGCAAAAACTTCATTTACCAACATTACCACTAAAAACATCCCAAAGAACTTAAAAGGTGTAATCAAAAATAAATGAATATCAAGCCAAAGGAGTTATTATGCATGCAGTTGGCTCCACCTAGCAGCAAGCTTGGCCACAAATGCAGCTGGTGAAATAACTAGAACATCAGCACTTCCTTTGTGAAGCTAAAAACATCAAGTCAAATGTTGAACTATAAACATCCTGGGGGCTCCCACTGAACTGAAATTGAACTGCACTCACCATATAAACACGGTAGCTACAAGAGCAGGTCAGAGGCTAGGGAAAATTGCAGTAAGTTGCTTAGCTCCTGACTCCCCAAAGCCTGTCTACCATCTTCAATGTACAAGTCAGGAATGTGATGGAATACTCCCACTTGCCTGGATGAGTGCAGCTCTAACAACACTCAAGCAGCTTGACACCATCCAGGTCAAATCACCACTTGATTGGCATCACATTCACAAATAACTGCTCACTCCACCACCAACTCCCAGTAGCAGCAGTGCGTACCACCTACAGGATGTACTCAGAAATTCACCAAAGCTCCTTAGACAGAACCTTCTAAGCCCATGACCACTTCCACCAAGAAGGACAAGGGCAGCAGACACATGGGAACATCACCCCTGCCCAAGCCACTCACAACCTGACCTGAAAATATATCACTATTCCTTCAGAGTTATTGGGTCAAAGCCTAGAATTCCTTCCTTAGCAGCATTATGGGGTGACCTACAGCACCCGAACTGCAGTGGTTCAAGAAGGTAGCTCTTCTCAAGGGCAATAAATGTTGGCCCAGCTAGCGAAGCACAAATCCCACAAGTGGATTAAAATCCTTGTCCTGATCCATGGCTACGTCTATTTTGATAAACCCAAGCCACTACTGACAGAGGAAATTAGAAGAAATTTAATTTGCAACATAAAAAGTTTTTAAAAATGTAACCATGTGTAAATAGCAGTCAAGATAAAAAGGTGGAAGTGAAAAGGGAGACAGAGCTCAGAAATAAAAATGACAAATGGAATACATAATTTTGTCACGATCTGGTAAAGGGTCAACATATGAACTATCACACATCTCCATTCTTCTAGACAACAAAGACCCATTAACATCGCTCCCCCCACACAAAAAAAATGGGAATTCAGTCAAGATACAGAAAAGTCAAAGTGGGGCTCAATAGGGGAGTATAATGGTAGTCAAAAGAAAGTAGCAGAGTTTTTTTCAAGCCTCGGGGAAGCACCCATATGTTGTTCAGAGGGAGAGGCTTTTATTTCAGTTTTACTTTGTTTTGGGAAGTAATGTGAAGTCTGAGCATGGAGATGCACGTACACAGCAGTGCTCCTGAGAAGGGGAGAATAAACTGGATTACTTTAGAGTAAGGAGTTAGTGAATGTCCCAAACCAAAAGTATTGGGATAAAACCCTGAAGAGGACTTAAAGACCTCAGTTTTTCAACATAATATTAATGACTCAAATGGAGGAATAGAGATTTGTATATTCATGTTTTCAGGTGACTGAAAGTTAGAAGATGCAATTAGCTGCAGGAACATGATCGGGAAATCAGACAGGGACATAGGCAGACATAGTGACGAGGAAAAAATGGCAGCCAGGAGTTTAATTTCGGCAAGCGGATCCAGACTGGACAAGTCGGAATATTTTACAAATGGCAAGACATTTGGAACAGTGGTGCAGCAAAGTGATTTTGGTAGTCATGCAAACAAATTCAAGACAGTCGATTGGCAGGCTTCCAACCAGAGAGGACTAAAAACGTAGACATCTTTGAGATTTGATCTGAAATCAAATTCAAGCAGAGATGGAAAGACATGTAGCAAAATCCCCACAATATTCAGGTCCCTGAGGGAAAGAAAACAGTACATCTCTTGAAATGTAATTTGAACAGAAAAAGATCAATCTCTAACCTATAGTTCTGTTGCTCTCAAGGTATTGCAATAGGAGATCATCATCTGCTTCTTGTTGTCTGCCAGGACTGACTGTGGATGTTCTTAGTGCCTTACTGCCATTTAAAGTCAACTGAGCTTGGTTGCTGGAACGTTGCGGTATTGGAATATCAGGTTGATAACTTGGATGGAAATACTGCTCCACAGGAAGAAGGCACTTCTTGGAAAAGCAGTCCACTAACCATCTTGCCGTAACCACATATGGCCTAATGCAAATATTAATCCATCAAATATTATTTGTTTGAAAAGTTACTGAACATGAACAGTTTAAAAATATGTCTTCATGTTTATAACTTTTGTGGAGGGAATACAAGTGTAAAATGGCAACTACCTGAGAGATTGACAGGGAGAAATAGAGCGAGTGATCAAAGAGGCAAATGGAAGAACAGAGGCAAAGGGAAAAAACATAACTACATTTCCCAGAATACCATAAGTTTCTAGTGCAAGAGGAGCCAAGGTTAACAGGTAGTCTGTGCGCATTTGCCTTATATAGAGTTATGGACGCACAAGCATCCACAGCATGCCTGCCCGGTGATTCGTTTCTTGGTTTAATGCTAAAACTACTAAAGTGTCTTATCCATTTCTGTGCTACTTCAAACCAAAGATCTTGCACCCGAGTTACTGTATCGCCTATATCCTGCATCTTATCCTCTCCCAAGTCTGTGTCTCTCCCAAATCCCACAATTCCCATCCAGAACTTTAACTGTTTGCTGATATGTTAGTTCCCCTAGCCAGGTTTGTGATCTCCTAGTTCAACTAGCATATCGTTTGCTAGACAAAAACAACATAAATCACCAGACCAATCTAAGGCAACTTCATTGTTTCAACTAGTATTTATCATTCACAGGCATCAACCTCTCTGTTAAACCTACAAGCTCCCAATTTACACCTCAAGTAGTAGATGGTTCTATGTTCACGCTGTACTACTCACCTATCCAGAAGTCAGCTGACATCTGTTAGTAGATACTTCCTGTCATCTATATGATGCAATACCCAAAAGGTCAATCTATGGTGCTATCTTCTCTCTGACCCATGACTTGCTACCCCTATGATAAAGTACACATAGTCAATGATTATAGATTTCCCCTTTTGATCTGTGGAGATCTCCTTTAAAAAGTTAAATTAAATTGCTGACATGACTTGTCCTTATTTATCATGATCCCAGCTGATGTTATTATTGATCAAGTGACATCCCAGACTGAAATCCGGTTCTTTTGTTTGCTTGGTTTTAACTCACTTAGAAACAAGAAATGTTGCAAATTTTGTTTATTCCAATAAAGATAAACAGAGATGGAAGCAAGGAGTGAAGGGAAGAGGAAAAGAAAGAGAATAAGATTAAATGAGAAATAAGTGGAAAAAGATAAATTGCAAAAGAACAGAGACGATAAGAAACAAAACAGGAAAGAGACATATGAAGCAGGCATACAAAGGCAAAACAAATGTACCTCCATCTTTTGCTGATATCACAAAGCAAAAGAAAATTACACAAGTGTAACCCATTTCTTGCAAAATGACATTATATGGTACAGTTTAAATTATATCTAAGTCATTCCCTGTTGTCCTTTAAGTGTAAAACATGCAATGACTATACCTGTTTGATATTTTGTTTAAACATTGTTTTAACTCCTTATCCTCTTCTCCCATGATTATGTAGGTAACATCTTCACAGACTTGATTAAATCGAATACCACCTCCAAAATTGATCATCCGTCTTAATTTGTCCAATTTCTTGCCACTAAATCCAGACAAATAGATCTGACCAAGATATGCATGGGTGTACATATCAGACTTCATCTTTGAAAATATTAGCTTATTTGCAATAATTATTCACCAGATTGGGAGTTCAAAAATACATGATTTTGCAATTAAACAAGATTAATTAACAAAATAGTTGAGGAAAAAGTAAAACCCTGTTTGGTTCAAAAAAATGCATGCACAAACAAGGAGCATTACAAGTTCATCACACTAGTTCATAGCAACATAATTATCCGCCATGATGCAATATTTCATCACTGCAAACATTCCTGAGACACAGCTTAAGTTGTTTCCTTACCTTACATCCATCCAGCAAGTCCTCAGGAACTTCAGCAAGATCAAGATCTATTGCCTCAAGATGGTCATCAGGGGGTTCAAGTTTGGCAACCGTGGCAGAGGAGAATGTAGATTCATTTATACAGCTTGTGCTAATACTGGAAATATGACTCACATCTGAGGGGGGTCGGGCTAATAATTAGTAAAGGAAGAGAAAAAGGGAAAATTACATCATGTGCATTCTTGGCTTAAGTCCAATATTAGTTCATTATCTACATAATATGCAAACTTTTAAAAATATATATTTTTCCAATAGTACATTCTTGAAACAAAATAAAATCCAAGGAATTATACAATATCCAAAACATTGGAGAGCTTACGATGGCACTGCAGCATGGAATACAATATTTTGCGAGTACAGCACAAAATTACAATCTCAAAATACTCTCCTATAATGCCAGGTGAAAACTGACAGCATCAAGTGTGCAACTAATGTAAGAGTCACAGAGTCATACAGCACAGACACAGACCCTTCGGTTCAATCAATCCATGCGGAACATAATACCAAACCAAACTAGTCCCACCTGACTGCTCTTGGTCCATATCACTCCAAACCTTTCCTATTCATGTACTTATCCAAGTGCTTTTTAAATGTTGTTAATTTGCCCACATCCACCATTTCCTCAGGAAGTTCATTCCACACAGGTACCACCCTCTGTATAAAAGATTTGCTCCTCATATTTTTTAAAATCTCTCTCTTCCCACCTTAAAAATGTGCTCCCAGTCTTGAAATCTACCCTTCCTAGGGAAAAGACACCTACCATTAACTCTATTTATAGCCCTCATTTTATAAACTTCTAAAAGGTCGATTTCATCTTTTGTAGTTTTGGACTGTGGATTGAAAATGAGAAAGAAACATAATGGTGGAGATACTTAGCAGGAGTGGAGAGAACAGCATCTGTGGAGAGAGAAACAGTTAACGTTTTGAGACAGACCTGCTGAATTTCTTCAGCGTTCTGTGTTTGTTTCAGATTTCCAGCATCTGGAGTATTCTGCTTTTGTTTGAAAATGAGGGAAACAAATAGTGCTTTTAAAAGAGGAGAACATACAAAAAGTTGTTTCCAAATTTGAAAAAAACAAGTGAAGCTAACTGATGCATAAAAGACAACATAGTGTCCCCAAGACACAGAGACCAAACAAACTGGCATGATCAGTTGTGGGATCAAGAGAGACTGGCAAAGTAACAATCCTCTGATGGGGTCTGCGATAATCTGCACCAAAATCATGAAGGAAATGTAAACAGAGAAGCAGCAAACTCTCCAGAAACTGGCTGCATTAAAATCTCTCCCTATCCACTCTTTCGCTAAGTTATCTTTCCAATACTCTGTCAAAAGAGCAGAAAAACTACATTCAGTTACACTGAAAAAGGTAATTCCAAAACCTAAAGGAAAAAGATAGATCCTGGACCCTACGAATCAACCAGTGAACTAAAAACTAATCAGGAACAAAAACAAAGTTGCTGG
>NC_063333.1:137746430-137760150 GCF_021869965.1 Rhincodon typus
AAAGACTAATCATTGCTGTGCAGATAACATCATGGCGTCATCAAAGAAACAAAAGGATTGTGAAACCAACAAATCCAATTTTGTGATTTGGATTGATGCTACAAGACTCTGTTTCCCTGACTACTTTTTCCCTCTACACATAACATTTGCATCATCTTTTTTTTATTTGTGTCTGGGGGAATTTAAAAGGGTAAAAGTTAAGTTGTATAGTCATAAATTAACAATTCATTTTCCTTTTTTAAGATAAGTAGTTTGGTTGCAATAGCTATTTTCTTGTTAATTCCAAAAAGTAGCCTGTATTTCTTTGAATATGATCAGACCGCTAAGTAAGTGGACATTTTGGTAGTTTGATTAAATTTTCACATGTGTGGCAACTCTGTGAACAATACAGCTCAATATTGGCACAACGTCCCAAGTAAGTCATGATAGTAACAGTAAGTAAAATAACTTTCCTTTTAGAAGGGTTGAAAATCTATTGATGCTATTGCAATTCAATTGAAAAAAGTCAATCAAATCAGTTTTAAGCACTAGTGGTGCTGCTGATTGTAAGAGAAGAAATGTGTTTATATAACAGGAGAGTATATCATGAAATGTGCAATATCCCAATGTTCCTACAGCACAGCTCTGCCAGAAACTAGTAAAACATTCTCACGACTTGCGTTTAAATACAGAAATAAGAAAATGCCCCACTTTGTATTACAAGGCATCATACAGAGACAGCTAATTATTTTTATTCTTTCATGTAATGTGGCATGTTGCCCATCCCGAATTAGCTTTGACTTTAGGGTATTTCAGATTGCAGTTAGGAGTCAAAGAGGTTTGGGGTCACATCTTGGCCAGAGCAGGCAAAGATGTCAGATTTACTTCCCTCAAGGACATCAGCAATTAAAAAAAAAGTGATGCTAACAATTGATTACTAAGATTAGCTTTCAATTCCAGATTTTTATTCATTGATTGTAAATTCCACAATTGCCAGTTTTAGTTTGATCTTTAGAATTATAGAATGGTTATGACACAGGAGGCTGCCATTCAGCTATTGTGTCTATGCCAGCTCTCTGGAAAAGCAATTAACTTCATTCATTCCAATCAGCTGTAGCACTGTAAATTTTGTTTTGAAGGCCACCATTGAATCTCCCTCCACCACACACACACACACAAACAGAGCATTCTAGGTGCTAACCACTGGTTGTATGGGAAAAAAAATTTCTCACGTTACCATTGCTTCTTTTACCAATCACTATATTCCGATTTTCAATCCTTCCTCTAAGAGGAACAGTTTCGACCAACAGTTTTGGTCATATCCCCCATGATTTTGAAAATACTAACGAAATTCTTCAATTTTTGATCGTCCAAGGAGAATAATCCCAGCTTGTTCCAATCTGTACAGGTACATTAAGTTTCTCGTCCATGGAACATTCTTGGGAATCTTTTCCGCACCCATTTTTAATGGGATTTTAATCTTTACTGAACTGTGATGCTAAATTGGGCACGAGATACTAGCTGGGCAGGATTTTATGCAGGTTCATCATAGTTTCCTTGCTTTTGTACTCTTTGTCCCTTTATAAAAAAGCCCAGGATCCTGTATGCGTTCCCAATCTACTCTGTGACATTCAATAAAGAGATCATCTTTAATGATTTGTGCAGATGAAGTCTATTTACCATGTTACCTCTTTAAGAAGCAAGTGATTAGTCCTATAGGTGTAAGTTAGGAAATTGGATGGTAAAGGAAATGGTAACAGTTCACATTTACTATTTAAAACAGCACTGCAAAATTTAAGAAAGGGGAATAGAAACATCAATATCCTACTACTTACAGCTCAGTGCATCTCCCATGTTAGTTGGAGTTGAAGTGTTTGGAGTTACCTCTGCAGGTTTAGTTTCAGATTCGACTTTGTAATTGCTTTCATCTTGGCAAGTACCATGTTTGATAGAATCAAAGAACCATTGGATAGATACGCAATATATATTCCACTTTTTTGCACATTCATACTTCTGGCCTAGACACAGAACAGACAAGTATTGAAATCAGCACAATAATTAATATTAGTTGGAATAAAAACAATGATATATATGTCATGACTGGACATGATTTTACAGAATAGCAAAACAGTTTCAAGAGGCTATGTGGCCTACATCTGTTGCAACTATCCTACCTACCTACCACATAAATTTAGACGGCTAATGGGCCATGTAACTACTGAACTGGTCACCACTGAACAAGTGGTTCAGTTACTAAGTGCACCAGGGCAACTATAGCTGTACCCATTAAAATAAAGCAGGGAAGCCTTAACGTAGAAATGAATTCTAGAACTACAGAGAAAAGTCGATATGGTAGAATTAAACTTTAGGAAGTAAACCCTTGCATTGGAAACACTTCTCAGAAGGTTCACTGGCTGGATTCCTGGAACATGGGGGTGGGGGCTGTGTGCCTTATGAGGAAATGTTTAGTAGGTTGGACCTATACTCACAGTTTAGAAGAATGAGAGGTAATTTTATTGAAACATAGAAGATTCTGATGGTAAGTTGCTGGGTACATGCTTGGAGGTTTCCTCTCACAAGGTAACTTAGAAAACTGTACAGTTTAAAAATAATGTCAATTAAGACAGAGATAAGGAGGAATGTCTCCTCTCAGAGGGCTGTTATTCTTTGCAATTCTCTTCCCCAGGCAGCAATAGAGGCTGAATCATTGAATACATTCAAGGCCAAGTTGACAGATTTTTGTTTGAGAAGATGGTCAAGAGTTATGGTCAAGGGTTAGGAAGGAAAGCCCAGTAAGGCCACAATTAGGTCTACCATGAACTTAATGAACAGCAGAGGAGTTTTGATGGACTTAATAGGGGTTCCTTTCTACTTATGATCTTACAAAACGCTACCAGGAAAATGTGATAGACCCTCTTTGAAGTCAAAACAATTATTGAAAAATATTTCTGTCAAGATATAGATAAAGTTGTGAGAAGACTTGAGAAATTCACTGCAAAGCCACTTTAAATTCAAAAGCAATTTTTCCTAAAAACTAGCAAGAGGTAGAAAGAACTGCTTCAATTTTATCTAAAAGCCAGACAGAGAACAGCGCTAAGCAAGTATATTGTTTATTGATGAAACAAGCTGCATAGAATAATACGGACCTGAAGAGGGAATTATATATGCTAACAGCCTTAATCTTGCAAACTGGCACACAGAGCGAATTGTGTGCAATATTTCAAAGCAGTATTCTCACATATGAGAAATATCAACTGTCGATAAGATTTATAATCAATCCATAACAGTCCTATCAATCTTACTTTGCTGGCTTTCATCACTTTAATATATCACGCTTTATATATGTTATTCATTAGCCTAGTTGCATGTTGATCAAATCTCATTTACAAATATAACGGAATCTCACTTTCAGGAAATGGGATTGTAGAAATTAGTAAACAGTTGACAATCTCCATACTGCTTCTTGCACATATGGAACAGCTATATCTTAGGCATGGCAATAAAGACCAGCAGAAAAAAAAATTATACAGTCTCATTCATTATAGAAAATGATACAAACTATAAAAGCTAACAATGTGATGTGAATATTTCAAAAGAAAAATACAATGTAAACAGGCTTCGCTTTAATGTTTCTGTAAAGTCTGAAAATTGAACCATGTTATATATGGCATCTTTACCTTTAGGTTCTTGCACAATCAAATGTGTGCAATCATTCATCTTCAGCTGCCCAGTATATTGGCCCCCATTCTCCAAGGTAAGTCGCTGTACTTCCTGTCTGTCCTGGCTACTCAGCCCAGTTACACAGATTGTGCAGCCAAGGAACGGAGGACAGAGGTGTTCCGCCATATTCACATCTGTAAGGTTGATGATGCTGTTTGAAAGAAAGGTAAAGTGAGTGAAATCAATACAAACAGTATGACAGTTACTTCATTTAAGGTTCCTCAATATTCAGTAAGTCACCAAGAACAAATGTACTTATATAATGTCTTATTGCCACTTCACGACGCCTCCAAGTCTTCACATCTTCTGAACTACTTTTCAAGTCTAGTTATGCTTACTTAAAAGGGAATAGTAGCCATATTTCACATAGCACATCAAGTCAATAGCAATGTTTTCAAAGCGTCCCCAATATTCTCAAGTTTCACTTGCACACCCTGCAAGTTAATTTTTGACATTTTTAAAACCTACGTAATAGTGTCATAATTTTTGTCTGAAAATTGTCCATCGTGGAAAAAGTTAGATGCAGTATTTACATTAACTCTCTAAAATGAGCTAGCCATTATCCTTTTCCCTATAATCCCACTGTCCTTTCTTCATAGCCTTTCACATCTTCAAATCTTTCACATTTGTTCAGTTCATGTTTAAAACCTATTTACTGATTCTGATCAGTGCTGTTTCCAACAAGTCTTTTTAGCACCAAATACACAAGATATAACACCTCAAATTCTTAAAAAAAATTTGAAAGGAAACACTATCCACCATGGGCAGAGAGGCTGACGTTTCGGGCCTAGACCCTTCATCATCCTACTATCTCTACTATCCACCATGGATACTTACCCCTTTTTAGCTTTCTCCCAGCATGCCTTAACCCAGGATGGAAGTAAAATTTTCTTTTTCAGACTGGCAGCTACTAGATACTTCTTGCTTCCAACCTCTCCAGCTATCAGATGAGTTACCGAGATGTTGAAATCTCGAAGGATCCGACCACCCATCAGTTGTACATGTTTATGTACGTGATCCTTAGGAGATAACACACAAATCATTCAGTCTCCAGGAAAGTAGTAATTAAAACATTGTGCCATGAGCCTTTAAAAAAACAATTTTTATTTCAAAACTTTGGGCATGTCCAAATTATTACTAACGCAGGCAGCACAATTTTTAATAACTGATTTAAAAGTGGTACGGTTCACTAAGTCTGTCTTTGGACTGAAAACAAAAATGACAATGATTTCACTTAACATACATTAGGTGATAAACTATAAAGTTTTCTTAGTTGTCATTTTAACTAATAAAATACTGGCACTATCGAAGATTTTGTCACATGGAGACATTTCCGAGCATCTCATGCAATGAGGTAACTGAATTAGCATTGATTTTTACCAAAATTGTTAACAGAAGACTTTATACAACACAGTTTAGAAATTAAACTGCAACCAAAATTCTCTCCGGCTTTGAAACTTTGCATGCAAACATAACTTTTGATCTGCTAATTAGGTTATAGAGCCTTTGGAATCATTTAATTTGTAGATTCCCATCAGAATTCATCATGCAATGCAAGTTCAAAGGCCTATGCATCACTCTCTCTAAAAATTACACCTAAGGCTTCAGTTAATAGCACTGCTCTGAAATACATACCCTGGTTTGCTTATCCAAGCTGGTGCACGAAACCACCACATCAGCCATGACCATATTATAGACGGGATGTACAGCTTCAGGTACACTCTGTTGTTGTTGAAGACAAAATACAACCACTTGTGGGCCAACAATCCTACATCCAAGCTGCACATAAAAAAGGCATGTCAAAGTATAAAGCGGTAATTATCCCTGCAGTAAAACTGAAATACTACAACTTCACAAAGATGCACGATCTGTCTACCAACTGAAAACCTAAATAAATTAGTTTCAAATCAGAAACTTGCCTCATGGTCTCCTGCTCATATCTAATTTTCTTTGTACCACCGTTAATGGTTGTGCCTTTAGCTGCTGTAGCCCTGATCTCTGGAATGCCCTCCCTTTGCTCCTTTCCGAAACTCGTTAAAGCTTGCTGTGTGCACATTAGCTGCAGTTTCCCACACTACGAGTCACTACACCACAAAGTACTAAAATAAAACAAAGAACTGCGGATGGTGGAGATCTGAAATAAAAACAGAAATTGATGGAGAAACTCATCAGGTCTGGCAGCATCATCTATAATCATAGAATCCTTAGTGTAGAAAAAAGCCATTCGGCCCACTGAGTCTGCACCAACCTTCCGAACAGCACCCTGCCCAAACCCAATCTTTTGATTGCCAACTTGATACTAGAGGATTGTGGAGAGTAACAGTTATCTTCAAATTTCAGAGCTAGCACAGATTGCAATTACTATTATATTGTTTGCATTGAGGACTGTTCATTTACCAGTTCAGTCCTCCGACCCTATCTCCATAACTCTTCATTTACCATAGCCAATCTACCCAAATTGCACGTCTTTGAACTGTGGGAGGAAACTCGAGCACCCAACGGAAATCCACGCAGACACAGGGACAATGTGTAAACTCACCACAGAGAGTCACCAAACGCTGAAATCAAACCCAGGTTCCTGGCACTGAGGCAGCAGTGCTAACCACTATGCCACAGTGTCGTCCAACCTGATGAAGAGTCAACGTACTCGAAACATTAACTCTGCTTTCTTCCCACAGATGCTGTCAAACCTGCTGAGTTTCTCCAGCAATTTCTGTTTTTATACTACAAAGCACTTTCAGATGTCCTGAGGCCATGAAATGGACTCTTATTACCATATATTTTTCTGCCATTTTCTCATGTTGCTGCATCACATCTCTTTCAATGCTCTAAGTAATTCTCAACCATTATAATTCGGAGCTATCTTGGAAACTATTTACTCCCCCAAAAAAGTCATTCGACAAATGCATTTCTAACAGCTGTTAACACAACATGCATTATGCCAAAGAGACACAAATAAAGCAATTTTATGAATATTATCTTAATCCTTTTTTTGCTGATCACTGCATTGACATGAAGTTTGGTTACTGCCATCTGCTCTGTAAGCTACAGGCAGTATAGATTACTGTAAGGTATGCTGATAATGGCAGGGTATCTGATGCTATTTGCCTTGTACGGTGATTCACTTTACAAATTGTTTAGTAACTGGAGCAGATCAATAGCTTTCTGAAGAAAGCAAGCTCTGTCATTCAATTATAAGAGCCCTGAGCTTTACTAAGCAATTATACAATTGAAAATAGTAAATTTTACATTACAGGATAGCTTTTAAAAAACATTTGGAGACATCATTGAGCAGAAATGAATGTCTATCTAAAGTTAAGCAGCTTAGCAGCTGATCAGTGACTTTGGCATAACAGGTAGCCTTATAAAAACTAAAGGAGCAATCTTTCGATTGCCAATTTGAAGCTAGAGGATTGTGGAGAGTAACAGCTATCTTAAAATTTCAGAGTTAGCGCAGATTGCAATTACTATATACTGTTTGCATTGAGGGCTGTTCATTTACCAGTTCAGTGCTCAATAAACTTGTCTAGTAGTTTGTAATCTGAATGTGATCCATTAAATTATATAGCCCTTCACCTATTGAACATTAGATCTTATGGCAGCATATTATAAATTCTAGCAGCTGGTGTACAGGTCACAATGGTTCTCTGCTTGGTGACTAAATTTTGCTGCCTTGTGGTACCACCATTGGTTCAGACAGATGTGGAGTGGGCTTTCTATTGGGTTCAGGCCACACTTAACAAAAAGCAGGATATAACAAAATCAAAAAAACATTCTACAAGAGTGAAACATAAACTACATACCTTTTTCAGGTGATTGTAAGCGTCTCCCTCAAATGGGTCACATATATAAAGTGAGCTGTCTTTTACTTTCAAGTTAAATACTTCATCTTCATGTACAATCTGCAGGAAGTCCTCAGATTTAAATTCTTTAATAGCCTGCAAATCAGAAAAAACTGTATGAAATGAATAAAGTTGAAAGTAAGAAAGGTTTAAACATTAAATGGTATTTTATAAACCAACCTTATATGCTTTTGTGAAATATTCAGAATCGTTCCCTTTCGTTTTTATAAATTTTACTAGAAAAGGTTCTGGCTTTGCAGAGCTCGGCATTTTCACAATCTAAATTTGGAGAAAAAAAACATCAAAGGTATTTAAAGTCTCTCAATATCAGGACAAAAAAGTTGTTTGGAAACTACCACAGTGACTATAATTCCAAAGTATTTAAATGGGTGCAAACCACTTTAAGACTTCTAAAGTCATGAAAGCTTCTATATAAACAAAACTTTTTCCTTTGTCTCTTTCAATTTAAGAGTAAATTTGACCTTTGAATATCACCGAACACTGTGGAAATATAAGCATTAAAATTTGCAATTGTATTGAACAGACCCATGAAAACTTCTGCATTATGTTCTGCTTGCAAGCCAAGATAATTCAATATTTTCCTCTAGTTCCATGTAGAGCAAATTCTGTTAAAAGATCAGTGACTGCAGAATTGCTAAATTTCTCTTCAAGTAAGTAACACAACACCGGGCAATAGCTTACCATTGCTAATCATTAAAAAATACTTCTCTCTGCTGGAATTTTGAAATTAAATGCTGGAAATGTTAAAATTAGATCAGGGAGACTGTTATTCCAGCTACATCTCACTCCAGATACTGCCCAGCCTGAATATTTCCACAATTTTCTGGGTAATTTTACAGATGCAACCCAGAATCTGAAGAGTCAGGTGCATTCAGCCTAACTGGAACAATATGATTCCAACAAAGTCTGACATACAATTTAGTCATAGAGCTGTACAGCATGGAAACAGACCCTTCGGTCCAACTCGTCCATGCCGACCAGATGTCCTAAACTAATCTCTAAACTAGTCCCATTTGCCAGTATTTAGCCCATATCCCTTTAAATCCTTCCTAATCACATACCCATCCAGATGCCTTTTAAATATTGTAATTGCACCAGCCTCCACCACTTCCTCTGACAGTTCATTCCATATACATGTCATCGTCTGTGTGGAAAAAGTTGCCCCATTAGTCCCTTTTAAATCTTTCCACTCTCATCTTAAAGCTATGCCCTCTAGTTTTGGATTCCGCTATCCTGGGGAAAAGACCTTGGGTATTCACCCTATCTATGTTCCTCATGATTTTATAAACTTCTATAAGGTCATCCTTCAGTCTCCAATGCTCCAGGGAAAATAGCCCCAGCCTATTCAGCCTCTCCCTATAGCTCAAACCCTCCAACCCTGGCAACATCTTGTAAATCTTTACTGAACCCTTTCAAGTTTCAGAACATCCTTCCTATAGCAGGGAGACCAGAACTGAACACAGTATTCCAAAAGTGGCCAACCAATGTCTGGTGCAGCCACAACAATGATGATTTGTACACCAAATTTCTAATTATCCTTTAATGAAATGGCAGTGTTCAGTCTACAGCTGCATTACCAATTAGCTTTATGGTCAGAGACATCAAAACTGCTTAATAAACAACCTGTACAAGAGCAAATACAAAAATATATTTACACATGAAGCACTTTCTGAATACTGCTTGCTATCTTGCTTAAATACTACGCATTTGAAGCCTTTGAAAACTCTAAATACCCAACCTCCCACAGTTATTTCAGTAGTGCTGGAACTGTCCTAAACATTTCACAGCATATTGTTATATATCCAATCATATGACATTCACTGTGAAATATGAGCTGCAAACATTCTTACTATCAGCAATTCCTGAAACCAATTAATGAATGCAGCCAGTTCCCGTTACTCAAGGAAATTTAGCACAACATGTGTATACAATAAGCCTCTTTAGTGTCAATTCCAGAAATGGTTACAAATGTGACATAAAGTCAAATGAAATCAAGAGCATTTTTATGTAGATGCAGTCTGTTTAACTGAAGCGTAAACACAAGTGGGGTGACCATCAGATGGTCACATACCGGAATCTGTTTTCAACTTTATATTACACATCAAAGCTTGATTATTTCTAGGTTTACAATTTTTTTTATGAAAATGGTCTGGCACTCTGGATCGTGCTGCCTCCCAAATAACTGAATTTACCCATGCAAGTAGAATTACATTTGACAACAAAGCTGCATCTATTGAAGAAGAATGCAGAATATTTTATGAGACAACAAGGTGCAGGGCTAGATGAACACAGCAGGCCAAGCAGCATCATAGGAGCAGAGAGGCTGACTTTTCGGGCCTAGACCCTTCATCAGAAAACCCTAACCCTAACCCTAACCCTGACCCCATCCCAAAACCAGCCCAGCTCGTCCCCGCCTCCCTAACCTGTTCTTCCTCCCACCTATCCCCTCCTCCCACCTCAAGCCGCACCCCCATCTCCTATCTACTAACCTCATCCCGCGCACTTGACCTGTCCGTCCTCCCTGGACTGACCTATCCCCTCCCTAACTCCCGACCTACACTCACCTTTACTGGCTCCATCCCCGCCTCTTCGACCTGTTTGTTTCCTCTCCACCTATCCTCTCCTCTATCCCCCTCCCACTCTCTGCCTATTTATTTCAGAACCCCCTTACCCGATGAAGGGTCTAGGCCCGAGGCGTCGCTTTTCTGATGAAGGGTCTAGGCCCGAAACGTCAGCCTCTCTGCTCCTATGATGCTGCTTGGCCTGCTGTGTTCATCCAGCCCTGCACCTTGTTGTCTCGGATTCTCCAGCATCTGCAGTTCCTACTACCGCAGAATATTTTATCACTTATTCACTAAGCTGATATGACTGAAAGATCTAAATAGAAGACTATGCATTTAGTTCACAGTTCAAAACAAGATGGTCATTTGTTACAGTAATGGCATATCACATTGTTTCTGACTTTACAGTATTGGGAAAATAATTCCTTCAGTCACAAGGAGTCAACACAGTAAAGGTAGGAAGTACCTCAGGTCTTCCAAAAAGATCCAGACACATTGCATCAGTTATTCAGTCTTTACTAGTCTCATTGCAAAAAATAAAGCTGATCAATGTTGCGGGAGTTGGTGGCAATTAGGATGGGGGATGGGGGATGGGGGGAATGAGAACAGGGTTCCCTCAGCCCCCGGTCACTCGAACCCACCTACAGCGGCTGCCGGACTCCCAGGGAGGATGCTCCAGGAAAAGAGGCATCGAGGCATCAAAGCGGGGCCCCGGCCTCTCCCGGAAAATTTCTCTCCTCTCCAGACCCCTTCCTCTCTCTCTCTCGCCCCCTCCCCCAGCTCCTCTACCTCTCCCGGGCCCTTTCTCTCTCCTTCCGCCTCCTGCGGCCCCGGTGACCGGCTCCAGCTGCCGACCTCGGTTACCCGGGAAACGAGAACTGCCGCCTCGCCGCCTCATCATCAAGAGCCGCGGGTCTAACACATCTTTACACTTCCCCAAACACTGATCCCTGTTTATGAATTTAATTTTTATGTTTCAAAACAAACATTCTCGTTTCCCACTCGGAGTGATTTCACTAAATACTGAGGGGCCCTCAGGCACATTTGTGGACGCAAAAGGTTTAGGGGTCCTGACGAAAAAGGCGGGAGACTGGGAACGGAATGGGATGGGGTCATGTGACTGAGAGCAAACCAGGAAGTACCTGAGGAGGCAACATGTTGCTGCAGCTGAGAACACCACATCTGGAGTACTGCGTACATTGGAAAGAAAATAAATGCTTTAGAAAAAGTTTAGAGAAGGTTCACTTGACTGATTCGTGGGAGTGAATGGGTCAGCCTCTGCTTCATTTTGAGGGGCTCACAGACCAGTATCCACCAATATTTACGTAGATAGCTCTGGCTAACCCAGGCGCAATCTGGTGATTTGGTCATCCAGGCCGTGAAAATCTTTGAACGGAAATAATCCAAAGATAGGTCTTGAAAATTTATTATTTAGTTCCTAAATTTGTGGGATTATGACCATTTGCTTTGGCCGCTTCTTTCATTGTGTCCTTGGGAAGACAGTTTGTTGACACACTAGTCTTGCAAACAAAATGGTCTTTGTGCTTTGTAACATGTTATTGCCAGATGGCACCAGATACTTAAATAAAAGTTAAATACTTCAAGGATACTGGATATCTGAAATAAAAACAAAGGGCTGAGGAGTTAGGTTTGTGGAGCGAGAAACAGTTAATGTTTCAAGTGCAGTATGTCTTATCCAATACTTAGTTCTGCCAATTCTCTATCTATTCCATATTTTATAGATCATGGTTAGTCTGCTGCTTCCGCCTCTGCTACAGTGACTGCCATTCAAAATTTTTGATCCACCACTAAAACTGGTGTATTTCCTGTAATTTGCATAGCAATCTTTGAATTACTTTACTCTTACTTGAATCTCTTGTTATACAAGAATCCCATGCATTTTGGGCATACTACAGGATTGGATGAACAAATATTTGGTAAGCTATAAGGTACTGATTTTTACTATGCAACATCAAAGGTTCATCCTCAGAAATCCAAAACTCCTGTTTGCTTAGGATATTGTATGCTAAATGTAGAACCATAATTGAAGATTGATTCTAAGATGAACCTTCATATATGGTTGTACATCTACCCATTGCAGAATTTGGTTACAGAACTTTTGTCTGTTGATGGATCCTTTTATTTCATAAACACATACAACAAAGCAATTTGTCAGAACTGAATGCTTTCTCCCATTGGTCCTGCCAGATTTTGCAATTCCAACAAATCATCTTGCAAGGAATTGATACAATCTTGAGTTTTTCCCTGATGCATAAACTATACAGTCAACTGCAAAACTCTGGTTTCTTTTAACCTTGTTGAGAAGGTTATTTACATATCCTAAGAAAAGTAAAGGTACCATCATGTTACCCTGCCCACTTGGACAGGATGATTCCCCATCATACATCAGTGCCTTCTGTTGGTGGGTCCAAGTTAATCATGTCGCCCTAATTCCATAGTAATAAAGTTTAGACAAAAGCTTTTCATGAGTAACTTAGTGAGAAGTTTTTCAGAAATCTAGGTTTGGCACATGAGGAGCTTCATCTCTTTCAAGTCTTGAAGTTAGGTCATCAAGGGCAGCACAGTAGGCAGCTGTACTGCCTCACAGCACCAGGGACCCAGGTTTGGTTCCAGGCTCAGGCAACTGGCTGTGGAGTTTGCACATTCTCCCCATGTCTGCATGGGCTTCCTATGGGTACTCCAGTTCCTCGCACAGTCCAAAGGCGCGTGGTTTAGGTGGATTTACCATGCTAAATTGCCCCATAGTGTTTGGGAATGTGTAGATTATATGGATCAGTCCTGAGAAATGCAGAGTGATAGGGGGATGGACGAATGTAGGAGGAGTCTGGGTGGGATGCTCTTCAGAAAGTCACTGTGGACTGGAGCTGAAGAGCCTGTTTCCATGCAGTAGGGATTCTAATAAAGCTGTGTTTTGGTTAATCATTTGATCAAAAACCCCAAATGATTACAAGCTTCATGGCAAGAATAAACAATATAAAACAAGCAGTTTGAATATTATCACAAAATCATGATATTGACAAATGGGACATGATGAACTTAGGATATCTGGTCAGCATGGATGAGGGTCTGTTTCTGTGCTGTACATCTATGACTTGAATCCTGGACTCCATCCAATAGGACAGATGTTGTGAAACTTGAAAGGGATCAGAAAAGATTTACAAGGATGTTGCCAGGGTTGTAGGGTTTGAACTAAAGGGAGAGGCTGAATAAGTTGAGGGCTTTTTCTCCCCCAGAGCAACTGAGGTTGAGTGGTGACCTTAGAGGTTTATAAAATCATGAAGGGCATGGATAGGGTGAATAACCAGGGTAGCAGAGTCCAAAACTAGAGGGCATAGGTTAAAGGTGAGGGGGGAACCTTTTCATGCAGAGGGTGTCACATATGTGGAATCAGTTGCCAGAGGAAGTGATTGAGGCTGGTACAATTACAACATTTACAAGGAATGTAGATGGCCACATGAATAGAAAAGGGTTTAGAGGGATATGGGACAAATTAGACTAAATTTAGAAGATCTTGTTCACATGGACAAGTTGGACTGCACAGTTATTTCCATGCTGTACATTCTCTATGACTCTATA
>NC_063333.1:137760650-137775962 GCF_021869965.1 Rhincodon typus
CCTCCCTCATGTCTTTGTGATTACCTTTACTCAATTGTAATACCATTACATTTGATTCCAGCTTCTCCCTCTCAAACTGCACGGTAAATTCTATCACATTATCGCCACTGCGCCTTGGGGTTCCTTCATCTTAGCTCCCTAATCAAGTCTGCCTCATTACACATCAATATCAATTGCAGCAATACCACTCTCTGAACTCAAGCAAAACCAAGTCTTTCCCTTCTGAACCCAAAATAGAAATATAAATCAAATTTAACATAAAAGGGTTCTAACATCGAGAGAGCCACAAGTTTCTAAATAATAACATATCACAGGTCGAAAACTAAGCTGCAAAGGGCAAATAAGGAGACTTCAAAAAGAATATGGATAGCATCCTTGAAAAAAAGACGACATTTTGTTGAAGCTGTCCATCTTGTCCCCAAGCCAATTCATAATACCAATGCAAGAGGAAAACCAATATTCACAGCATAAAGGGTTAATTTTCCCCTTAATGTTATGCTTGCAAATTTGCCAGACGATGACAAAACAAAAAGCTTCAACAAAATGCAATACTTATGTTCTATACCACCAAACAACTACTTGGATGCAGATATTTTAAGTACTGGGCAAAGATGTATCCAAAAGGAGTATAATGAAGGAAGATGTGAAATTATCCATTGTTGCAGAATTATAAACATTTTCTAAATAATGAGAGATTGAATCAAACGTTAGTCTGCAGACACAGCAAGTAATTGCGAAATTAGTAATTGAGTAATTTAGTAGCATATTATTGTTTATTGCAAGAGGAATTGAACGCAAAAGGAGGTTATACTTCAGTTACAGCATACAGGTGAGATAACATCTGGGAGACATATAGAGCATTGGTCTCCTTATTGAAGGAAGAATATAAATGCATTGGAAGCAGTCCAGAGGGGATTTGCTACACTAATATGTGGGATGGGCATGCTGTCTTTAACAACTATTAGACAGGCTAGGCTTGCAGCCACTGCAGTTTTAGAATAGTAAGTGGTGGCTTGATTGGTAGACAAGATCTAAGGGAATTTGACAGGTTGCATGGAGGAATTTTCCTCTTCCTTTTATCTATAAGATGGGTGTCACCAATCAAAATTAAGCAGTCTCCAAGTTAAGGCAAATAAGGCAAAATTTTGAGAGTGTTGTAATTCTTTGGAACTCTTCCTCAAAGCAGAGAGTAAGAATATTTTTCAGGGCAAGCGGATAAATTCTCAGTAAGACATGGAATGTGGAGTTGAAATTACAATCAGATCAGGAACGATTTTATTGACTGGTGCAACAGCCTCAAAAAGGGCAGAACTGTTTGTTGACACCATCCAGACAAAACAGTCCACTTGACTGGCATCCCATCCAGCACTCACTCCCGCTCCCACAAACACACAGTGGCAGCAGTGCAAGTACCATTTGAAAAATCCACTGCAGCCTCAACAAGGTTCTTTGACAGCATATTCCAAACTTTTTTTTTTAAAATCACCTAAAAGAACAAGGGCAGTAAATGCCTGAGAACACCATCACCTGTAGGTTCCCCTCCAAGTCTCACACTATGCAGACTTGAAAATATATCACTGTTTCTTCACTATCACTTGGATCAAAATTGTGGAAACCTCTTCCTCTCAGAACTGCGGATGTATCCTACTCCCAGACTGCAGTTGCTCAAGGCAGTGGCTTAGCATCGACTTCTCAAGCTTCGTGATGGACAATAAATGCTAGTTTTCTCAACAAGGCCCACATTCCACAGAAGAAATAAAAACCCTACCAAGAGAGCCTTAAAAATGATATTTTTTCTATCTTGTCTATTAAACATCATTTGAATATCAAGCTTCATTTATTTCATCTGCACAATGACTGCTACGGTTAGTTTCAAATGCAGAACTGTGAATGGTTTGGGTTTGGCAATGAAGTAATTTAGCAAGACAGAATGGGCGTGTAATACAGCCATACTTCTCCCTGAAATTCCTATACCAGTTAACAAAAATTAGACAGTGAGATGCATTACATTTTATCACCTAGTAGCTGGAAAAGACATACACTTGAGAGTCACTTCTCTACTCAACCTTAAAAAGGGAAGAAATTAATTAACACATTAATCAAAAATGATACGAACCTCTCCCAAAGGCTTGAGTGTCACAATATTGTATGTGGCTGGATCACGCTCCACTAAACAAGTTTCTGTAAGCGCTAGTACTCTCTTTACAGGATCCTAGAAAAAATTTAGACAGAAATGAAACAACATTTCCCATCTGTGCAAACTCAAACGCTACTTAGTAATATTATTAAATCAATAAGATGGAGCGAAGTGATAAAGTCTACCATGTTGAAGGACATGTTTTCCATAAAATACCTGGGGAGGACATTTCTCTGGCAGTTACAAATCAACTTCTCATAACCTTGACATTTAGTAACCACCCCTCAACCTGACCTAAAAATAACTCACCTGATGCCTAGTTGCGATTTTTTGCACAACGAATTCAGCTAGCGATGTAATAGATTCGTCGTTGCTATATTTGCCAAAGCGATGATTCTGGTAAAGATCAAAGTCAAATGGTTCTTTCCGGATGCGTAGTGAGATACCGATAAAGTTGCCTGCATGATCAATCGCACTTTTGATGATCTCTTCTTTTTGTTCAGATGCGAAAAGATGCTGAAATTTCAACAGGAAGCACTGACTGAGAAGGAATCAACTGCACTGCGAATGTAACCTCAGCACTCATGCAATGGGAGCAACAACTTTAAATTCTGTTGCCCCCTTAAATGGATAAAAAACATCCCAAGATGCTTCCTAAGTGTTCCGATTAAATTTGACACCAGACTATAAAAGATAATAAAGAAGGACAGGTAACCAAAGGTTTGGTCAAAGGACGTTCTAAAGAGTAACTTTAAAAAGGAAGAGATGGTACAGACCCTGTTAAATTTAGGGGCAGAACTCTATTTTTGGCCTAGATAGCTAAAGATTCGGTCACCAATGGCAAAGTAAAACAGATTTAATGAGAGACAAAAAAGTGGAGAATACTAGGACTTACATTACAAAGGTAGAGGAGATCAAGACCATTCAGGGATTTGAAAACAAGGATGAGTGTTTTATATTTGAGGTCCCCACCCCATCCCTGTAATCCTACATATTCCATGGCCAATATCCATTTAACCTGCACATCTTTGGACTGTGGGAGGAAATCGGAGCACCCAGAGGAAACCCACACAAACGGAGGGAGAACGTGCAAGTTCCACACAGACAGTCGTCGAAGGGTGGAATCAAACAGGGTCCCTGGTGCTGTGAGGCAGCAGTGCTAACCACTGAGCCACCATGCTGCCCCAGTTCTGTGGATTTCACAGATAAAAGACCAAGGCATGAGGGGAGATAGGAGAGAGACTACAGAAAGGCAAGAATTCAGAAGCAGGGCAAAACTCCTTGGGTTCAGTAATGCAGGTAAACGGAGGAATGCAGAGGCAGTTGAAGAGACAAATTACAATCATGAAGTTCACAAGTTCGTTATGTTGCAGTACGTGGAAGGTTATGACAGTGGTTAGTGAGAAAGAGAAGATGGAGATGATAGCTACATTTCAAGGTTACGTGGAGTAGTCAGCAGTTCTATAAAAAGGGATTTAAAGATCTGTGTGGCCCAGCCAGGTCTGGCAATGAATAGCGAAACCAATCATCCAACATAATGAATAAGCAAAAGTCCTTTGGATTCAAAGACATGGAGACAGAGTAATAGCAGGTGGAACAACCAGGATGGGTGAGATTAAAATATAACAGGACAAAAGCAAAGGTGGACGCTAGGGCACTATCAGCAGCTATGGATGTATTGAGTTTCATGGTGACAAGAATAAAAAAATCAAGAATGTGAACATACTTAAGTAACTTAGGGGAAAGAACAGTTTCTAGGTGAGAGACGGGAGAAAGTGGGGCTGGGGGGTGAAAAAGATTACATGGAAAGAGATACAAGAAAGCAATCAGATATGGCCTGATCTGAGATTGGATATTTAGAGATTACAATAGATGGCAAAAATCAAAAACGGGTGGCTGTGACTGCAAGCAGATTAATTTACTAGGGACAGACAGGTGAAAAGAGGACAGAATTAACTCAGCAGAGAAGGGGGAAGGATGATTTGAGATTGCAGTTGAAATCAGAGAATGAAAAAAAAAAGTGGAAAAAAACTATACAGTTTGAAAATTAAAAGGAAAAGATGTTCAAATTGTCAACATATTATCAGACATGTACAGTTTGCATTTCCTGGAAAAAAAAATGTTTCAACATTAATCCATGTCTTCAAAAACATTAGAATAAGCATAGATGCCAGAAAGGAAACAACTTTATTGAAAATAATCAAATTAAAAAAGGAAATACTCACCAATCGACTAAATCCTCCATGAATTACACAAAATCCTCCTTGATAATCAGACAGTTCTGCAAAGCCTTCAATATTTTTATAGTCATAGGAACAAAGAATTCGATTAGTTGCAGGATCAATCTGATCTATCCCACCAGGTGTAACTTCAAGGACCACTGACTTTCTAGTATCAGTCCAATGATGCTTGTAACAGTGATAGCGCTAAAAAGAGGAGGATAAAATAAATCTAAGCAGAATTGTCTCATAACACCTGGTTCTGAATGACTTCTAACAGATTTTCTTTCAAAATCTAACCCCTAAAAACTTTTGCACTAAAATATAGATTTGAATTATCGAATGCTAGGTTTGCACTTTCACAAGTTAATCACTTAACAAATCAGGATTGCATGCCAGGAGATTGTTACGTTGACATCAAGTTATGAAAAACTGACATGAAACTATTAGAATAGTCACTTATAATTGTACTGAGAAAGAATTTTGTGCAATAAATGGAACTTGTTTCTATTTGCTGTCCCTTCTAACCATTCCCTAATCTGGTTAATGGTTAGATAGCTTACACACTGATCCAACAAACCTATTTATAATAGGTAAGAATACATTAAAGATCCAGGTAGGACCCTTAAACTCTCAAGTCTGACTCACTCCATTCAGGCCTATCTAAAAACAGATTACATGTATGCAAAGTACAGAATGTAGTAAAATTATAACTAGCATAAACAAAGTGAAATAGCATATGTTCAATGCATTGGACATGTACCTGAAGGTTGTGCAGCTTCATACCACTGATAACACACCAGTAACATGTACTTAGTTTTATTTGCTCAGAATCAAAACACCAATTTGTAAGCAACTTGCAGTGTGGAATTAGTCTAGGCAGCAACTAAACATCAATATGAATGGAGATATAACCATCCAGTCTATTAACCTTGTCAGCTTGAGCCAGACTAAGATCCAGTCATAAACTGAAAGAAGTACTTGCAATACGCTGCATTTCCTAAGCAAAAGTAACATCAGTGCATTGTACAGGACAAAAATGTTGAAGACCAGGCCAGGATATGGAGAAGGGAGACACAAATGGCAATAGAGGGAGGAGATAGCTTATGGCAGTCAAGTCATTTTGGATGCTAGAGATACAGCATATTTCCAATATTTTCTGCTATTGTTTGCTCTGATACAAGATTGGTAAAGTATTTTAACAAATTGTTTCATTGCTCGTCTTTGCACAAGGTAATTCACAAAATATGTAACACAAAAACCACCTAAATTTAATGATGTCTAGAAAGCGCTGGAGAAACTCAGCAGCATCTGTTGAAAGATAGACAATGTTAATGTTGAGAATACAACTTCAGAACCCAGGTTAATTTTACATAAATGGTTAAGTTTATATTTGGCTTAATCAGAGGAAAGATCTGATAACTTAAAGCAACACCTGGAATTTTCAGAAACAAGAACCATGATTTGAAAGGATATCATATTGGCGATGATATTTTACAATGACACTCAGTTATATTCATAGCAAGTTAAGAGTGCTGAACATGTATGGCAACTGACCTTTCCAGTGATTTTCCCCTCTGAAAACTCAGTTCTGAAGCGCTGAGAGATGAAAATGAAGGGCATAAGTTATTTAGCACAAGAAATGTAGACTGCAATTACTTTTACACCATTATTAAATAAAAAAATCTGCAGCAAACAGCATTCCATAGTTAACATTTACATTTTTTCTGCGAGTTTACCAAGTGAGCAACAAGACAGATCCCAACTTTTATCACCAGATCTGGCAGTGTTCGTGGTGACAGAAACAGAATTAATGTTTCAGGTCTACACAAAGTAGTCAGTCAATCTGAAAAGTTAACCCGGCTGTCTTCTCCATTGATCCACCAGATCCGAGTACTGCATAATTGTCTGTTTTTATTTCCAATTTTCAGCATCTGCAACATTTTGCTTTTGTCCCAAGTGTGACCTTTGGTCAGTGTCAAATAAGCTGACCAGTGACTGGATACGGAAATTGGCTTTAGCATGTGTCACGGCAAGATTAAAGAACAAAGCATTCCTATTCCTGATCACTCTTCCGGTGACCTCTCCTCGGAGTGCACATTTATGGATCAAGAGTAAAACAAGGATGTTTTGACATTGAGGAGATAGTTGCTGGCATTCTAGCCACTTTCGTAAGATGAGGTGGAACTGCAGACCTGTCTCTTCTATTTAATATTTGTGTTTTTAGTAAAATTATGTACTAATATTCTTCCATTTCTTAAAAAGTGGATAAAATAGTTCCTCCTGGGGAATTCCGTGCAATGGAATTCTCTTTCACAAATAGTGAAAACGGTTGAGGCCAAAACATTGAATGTTTTCAGGGAGTTATAATTCTTGGGGTTAAGGGGATCAAACAGCATGGGGGCGAAAGCAGGAACAGGGTAATGAGTAGGATGATGAGCCATGAATCATATTGAATGGTAAAGCAGGCTCAAACAGCCAATTGGCCTATTCTTGTACCTATATGCTTCCTGTTTTCCCTCATTTAACTTAGAAGTAGAACATTATGAAACAGCATGGTATTTACTAGGACTCAGTTCCAAATAAACTTCAGTCAGGCAATAAAAAGTTTGATAATAACCAACTTGAAACCTGTGTGAAGTGACCACCATTCCCCATTAGTGAATGCGTAGTCAAACCAAGTTCATAGAATCATAGAATCCCTACAGTGTGGAAATAGGCCAAAAAGTCCACACCGACTCTCCAAAGAGAATCCAGCCCCTACCCTATCCCTATCCCTATAATCTTACATTTCCCATGGCTAATCCACCTAACCTACACTATGGGTAATTTAGCAAGGCCAATTCACCTAACTTGCACATTTTTGGACTGTGGGATGAAACCAGAGCACCTGAAGAAAACCCATGCAGACATGGGGAGAATGGGCACTCTACACACACAGACAGTTGCCGGAGACTGAATTTGAACTTGGGTCCCTAGTTAAGGGTCGAGGCCCGAAACATCAGCCTTCTTGCTCCTCTGATGCTGCTTGGCCTGCTGTGTTCATCCAGCTCCACACCTTGTTATCAAGGATTCTCCAGCATCTGCAGTTCCTACTATGTCCTCAACTAACATCCTTGCCTGGTCTGGTCTACATGTGCTTCCAGACCCACAGCAATGTGGTTGACTCATTTCCATTAGGTATTAGGACAACAAATGCTGGCCAAGCCAGCAATGCCCACAACCCATGAATGAATAAGTTTTAAAAAATTACAAAAACCGATAAAGATCTACACTGCTGTCTGATCCAGTGAATCTGCACAGTTGATGCTTTTGCTGTTTAAATTTTACAATGTTTAAAAGGCACCTGGATGGGTAAATGAATAGGAAGGGTTGAGGGATATTGGCCAAATGCTAGCAAATGAAATTGGATGGATTTAGGATATCTGGTTGGCACAGACAAGTTGGACCAAGGGTCCGCTTCCATGCTGTATATCTCTATGACACTGACTCTATAAGCCAGATTTTTAAAAAAAACCTGATCAGACATTTTAAAACTGTTAAACAAAAGGCTAGAAGTTGCTGTATATGTCTGGCTGAGTAGCACGAGAGATTTTTGTATTGATATGGAATAACAGCAATCCACTGTTCTTCTGTACAAGTAAAAGAAAAAAAAAAGTGGTTTCATCAACATAAGTTATACAAAAAAAGTGCCTTGAGACAAGAGAGCAAAGGCTTGTAACAAAATTTGCACCATCATGACCCAGATGGGAATCTATCCAGAAAGACTAGCTAAAAGTTTTAAATAGATGCGTGGATCCCAAATAAAAAGCAGCCTCTTCTCCCAATTGCTGCAAGTACAAATTATATAATCACCTCCTTTGAACCCTTTTTATTCCTTGACCAACACTCCTTTTAAACTTCCAAAAGTGAGGCTGGGGTTAATGTCCCATACCAAGCTCCAAGAAAACTGCTACAGATTTGTCCACACAATGACCAAATGAATGCACTGTTAGTTACTAACAAAATACAGTTAAGAAAATGTTGCCCAGACAAAACTGCTCATTGGTTACAAGAAGCATTTCACAAGTTACACAAGCACCGAATTTGACTTTTATTAGTCTGCATCCACTGGTCCATGTTGTCGGTTACGGGTTAATTCTGAAATAACACCCAGGGTTCTTCTTTTCTATTTGGCACATTACAAACATGTAAAATCACCTGCCTGCTCTAATAATTTGTCCTCAAGTTGCCTCAGGGAAGGCATAATTATTACACGTAAAGCCATAGGAATCTTCTGAAAAAGCCAAAATGAGATCAACAGGAATTTCACAATTGTTCTAGTGTAGAAAGGGACCATTTAGCCCATATCTGCACCAGCTCTCCAAACGAGCAACAGTGCATGAATTTCAGCATGGGTGCCATGCAAGGTATAAACCCCAATGACCTGCTGATAGAATCAAACAGCATAGTCCTCCAGTTGTTTCTAATAGGGAGCAAACAGATCATTCAACCAGCCCACACTAGCCAAAAAAAAAGATCTCATTAGATGAGACTTGCCATTAGTCAGCACTTGCTGAACAATTCTAAGTGCGCAAATGTCTACACTAACAACCAATTTAACGCAGTTGAACTTGTAACATGGCTCACTTGTGCTTGCTAAAAGCAATGTACAGAATGTATATGGGGTATTGTACCTTTCTTGAATTACACAGGAACTTTACAGCCTACAGTTCCTTGTCACCTTTTCCATAGAGTCCATTATCAACTACTTATAAAAAGTGACAGGTCATTTGAAATTTGGCATCCTTGCACCTGTACTTACAAGCAAAAGACAAAATGCTACAGCAACATGTCACTCTCTTCAGTATTTTGTAATTAGTTCTGAAGCTTCAGAACAACTTACCAGTGCCTCTGTCAGCAACTCTGTTCTATGCTCAGTAGAAAATTTCAGGGTTTCAGATTTTTTCCCACTTCCTTTGCGAAAAGTTAAAGTGAATTCTGTTCCTTGTCCTTTCCCCACAGGGCCAATGCTGCAAATATCACCATAAGGCCACTACAAAAGGAAAAGAATTTACTGGAATTATGAAACATTTGAGTTTAGGTTGTATTTTGAAGTTGCCCTTATACTTAAACTCTCACATATAAAAAGCCTTATTGGGTTATGACATTTGTAAATGCAAGTTCAGCTGCTATTGGGTTTCCATGGAATTAAGTGATTTGTAAGGAAAGGGTTCTTTTATTTTTTCCAGAGTTTGCCTGTTGAAGAACAAAAATAAAAGGTTTGTTGTATTTTGGATAAATGCAATTTCACCAAGTTTTATTTAAGCAATGGAAATTAAAGAAATACTACACAAAATTGTGACACAAACAATGCTGGAGACCTCAATATATCCTGCAGCATTCATGAAAAAAAAAAACAGAATTAGGGTGGGGTCCTGAAGAAAATATGTGTCATGCTGGACTCCACGCTAATTCCTGTTTCTCTTTCCACAGATGCTGCCAGACCTGCCAAGTTTCTCCAGCATCGTGTTTATTTCAAATTTCCAGCATCCGCAATATTTTTCTTTTAGTTTACAAGGCAGAACAGTCTTTGGTTGGTAAGAAATTATGAAGCAGCCTCAATCAGACGCCTTCCTGAAAAACACCATTGATCTGAAAATTTCAAGAGTGTCAAATTAGGGGAGTATATCTGTGTCCTTGCACCATAATTGGTGTGGAATGACAAGTGTAGATTGGGCAGAATGGAGTAGTATTAAAATTCTCAAGTAAGTAGAAAGAGTTAGAAAGGACATTGCAATTTGAGACAGCCCAAAAAGCCTTGAAGCTCTCAAGCTTGAGAATTCTAATGCATCTTAATACTCCAGTAAACTCTTCAAGTATAGCCATAGTTATACTCAAGTAAATTGTCAAGACTAATTATCATCATTTTTAAAGAAGACTTGTCAATAGATGCTCTCAAACATTTATTTTAAGCAACTTATAAACTAATGTTTAAGGACAATAATCCAGAAGGAATGGTTTCTGCTCCAATCGTTGCTTAAATTTGCAGGCTAGCTTCCACAGGAAAAATATCTACCTGCACCTTTGTAACTACAACCTGGTACAAACGATGGCCAAGGCCAACAGCTAGAAGCAATTTCACAATCGTCCCAAAGCACGTTTAAAAAAAAAGCCAGAATCCCAAAGTAAATTTAAAAATTTCGTTGATGCAAAACACAAACACGAAGCAAAACTTTCACGGAACTAGCAAGCGTCCAAGGGGGTGGGGAAATGTATTAAATAGCAAAGAAAAAGCTGCAAGTGAAGGTAACCAGGGAGACCATAATTTACACACTTTCTGCAATAGATTTCCTGAACAAATTTTAATTCCAAACTACTAGATTTCATTGTATACAAAACAAAAATGTTAGATATCTAAGTTGCAGCACAGAAACAGGCAGTTGGCTTCAAACAAATAGATGTGGCACAAAAATGACTAATTACCTGATTGGTAACTTCTAGAGTACCAGGATTGTATGTGGTTACAGCATGTGTACCAACTGAAAAGACTCGCTTATATCTAAAAAGGAAAAAAGGGCACATGGACAATTCAATTTCAGTACATGATGGTCAATATCCTTCATATAAACACTTCTGAACATGTTGTTTGGCTTAACTTTAACAGTACCTTAAATAGTGCCGGGCTGTCACAGTACTATTGTTTAAAATAAAATGTTTAATTGATTTAATAATTAAATTTAAGTGAGAACCCGAAGTGGAAGAAATAAAATCATTCCTATGTAGCAAAAGAAGCAAGTTGCACAAATTCAAATAACAGAATGCAAGTCCTGAAAATCTAAGAAAATCCTTCAAGCATCAGGGTAATCAGCAGCTAACGGCCAACTGTTATTTCAGGTCAGATCCTTTACTCAACATAATATCTTGCATTTCAAAATTATTAAGTCTTCCAAATAAGCTCATTCAAAAACTAAATAGAACCTTCTCTACTGTATTTATATCATTTTCATAACAGCGACACCAGACCTGTTTATTGTGTGATCTAGCTATGTTCAATAGAAGCTTAACATAACTGTTCTGCTTTTCAAATCTTCCAGAAATGAAATTTTAAAAAATATACTGGCAAATAAGGCCATTATCAGGTTAATATTACTTGTAAGATTAAGCGACTACCAAATGGATCTTTGATCACACGTACAATTTATGAATTCAAGGTGCACTCTGGAGGGAAGAGCACAATTTGAACAACGGGGCTGATCTGCCTCCAAAGATAGATATAAAAGGGTCCCCATTTCAATACTGCCAGTAACTAGGGAGTTCAAAACACCATTTCCTGACTAATACTTATTCCAGAGCTACTCATAATAGAATATCTAGTCATTTGCAATTATATAGCCTTTTTATTCCCCCTAATGAAATATGAAAGTAAATATGCAAAAACATTATTCCACAAAGTATACAAACAGACAGCCAAACACCTTGCATAATGTAACTCAAAAATACTATGTAAATGATGGAGGACGTAATGAACAGAACTTGACCACAAAATGCAGAGACCTTTCATTTTTAATTCTAAAATAAGAATTCAGAATTCAATTCAGTTATGGTAATCCTTTTACACTATTAAAATTGCCTGTAACTAAATTATAAATTAGGATTGTTTTATTTCTATTGCCAGAATTCTGCACTTGATGCCATGATGTCAGACATACTTAAACCTAGCCAACCTAATAAATGTACATCAGACATCCATACTGAAATTCAGTTAATTATACATAGATCATAATGCGAAAGGTTATGACAAAAACCCACAACTTGGTGTCATCCAAAAATTGAGACTGTACTTCTGATTTCAGATTTCAATCTATTTATAAATGAACAATGGTCTCAACACTGATCCCTATAAAGCACATCATATTTAAATTGGCAAAACATACTTGCTGTCGATCCTTACAGTTTTCTGTGCTGTAACCAGTTTGCTATCCAGTCTGTTACTTGTCACAGCACCAGATTACTACCCAAAATATTTGAGACCAAACAGTTTACATCGATATGATATTTCATCTTCTTCAAGAAGTTGAAGCATGACTTCCCCTTTCGACATTTGTGAATATTGGGAATATTCAGAAAGATAGAGTCTTTATAGATCACTGACTAAAGAAGAAAGCATCAGAAGATTGCACCCATTGGAGTTCTGCGGGATTGAAAACAATAGGAAAGAGAAAGTTGGACAAAACCATGGATGGATTTTAAAGCAAGGATGATAAGTTTAAAATCGAGCCCTTGCTGGACTGGGAGTCTATGCAAGTCAGTGAACAGTGTGATGAGTGAATGGTACAAGTAAAAGCACGGCTAGAAGAGTTGCGGACAACCTCAGTTTATAAAAGATAGCATGTAGGTCGTCGACTAGTAAGAGACAGTTGAGTCTACAGGTAACAAGCAGGATTCATAAGCAAGAATAGAGGAGTGTGTCTAACTGGATTTTTTTTCCCCCCCAGAGAGCTAGCACATGCATAATGGGTACACTGCCCATCCTTTATGCTGCACATATAGGAAAATATGGAATGCAACTTCTGTGCCTTTGCTAGGTTTTACTTCCATAGGCAACTATTTAGATATTAGATTGAACTTAATATTGGTTCACTATTTTACTACAGAGTTGCCAAGCACACACAAATTCCTGCATTGGATAATGAAACAAACTCCATTATCTTCCTTGCCTAAAGATTACAGAATCACAGAATGCCTAGTGTGGAAGCAGGCCATTCAGCCCATCGAGCCCACACCTACCCTCTGAAGAGCATCCCTCCCAGACCTTCCCCCTACCCTACCCTGTAAACTCGCATTTCCCATTGCTAACCCACCTAACCTGCACATCCCTGGACACTATGGGGCAACTTACCATGGGTAATCCACCTAACTTGCACATCTTTGTTCATATACTCCGCTCCAATGCCATTCCATTGGTTTGTACAGCTCGTCTTACTAGGAACAGTGAAATCTGCCAAGCCATTAAGGCAGTCAGGGGTTGAATTTACAAGTACTGTAGTTTACATAATGAAGACAACTTCAACTAGTCTGTGGAACAGATTCAATAATGATACATTATAGAAGGATGTGATAAAGACACTTCTAATAAGCAAATGGAATTGACTGTGCTTGTCCTGAACACTTCTTGTTAAATGCCATGAAAATCCATTGTTGTGTTCACTATTGTTGAAACAAATTCAAATCAAGGAATCTATGAAAAGTCAGAGATTCTCAATGAATAGATATTGTCATGCCCAGTGCCATTTTGTGAAATTTCAATATATGTAAAAAACTTTAAAAGAAATAAGCTAAAAAATAACTGCCACAAATCATCTAACCTTGGGTATTTGACAGTACCATGTCTCAGCCAAGTACTTAATTAAATATGGACTTTGACAGCCATCCAGGGAACTTGCAAGGATGGGAAAATGTAAAACGATAGAAGAACTTCCAAGCGTCTGTTTCAGATTGGACAAAAGGGAAACTCATGGAAGTGAACGGCTACTATCAACCACTTTCAACCCTCATCACACGATGCAATCAAAAATGAACATTTAAAAAAACAAATAACAACTTTATTTGGTAAAATAAATTGAACTTGTGAAAAAGGAGGCAACTATTCTTCATCATTTATTTAAACAATTACACAGAAGCAGTTTTCAGGCAGTCCACCAAAATCAAACTTTCAACTCAATCTGTCTGTGAAGCAGATCTGTAATAGGATAAGACACATTAGGCAGTCAAACTACGTAACACGCTTCTAAAATTGACTCGAGAACTGAATTCCCAACTATTCAAGGACAAGAAACTTTAAGCTGCTAAATCTTTTGCTTTACAAGTTGCTCACTTCAACTTGCATCATTAAACGATTCAAGGGGCCAGGCCCTCCATGTGGGAGATCAGAAATTGTAAACCAGAGACGGAGATAACTATAATCCATAAAAGTGCTTCACCTCATCTATTTAAGCTGTGAGCATATATGAGAAACATTGCTCTTAATTAAAACTTTTTAAAATCATGCTGCTGAATGGTGTAATTAGGTCACCCACTCAAAACAAAAAAAAGTGTATGGAAAGGCAACCTTTTTCCATTCAAAAAGATACTGATCACCAGTCTGTTAAGGCTGCCCATGACTGAGTAGCACAAAATGGCTGATTGTTGCCCATGGCTAATGCAGAACATGGCTGACAGTCATTAAGAGCGCTTGGGAAAACATTTGCTTAAAGTAGTCTTCACAAGTAGTAAAAATAGCAGGTCTGTATAATCAAGGCTACTGGCCAAGACAATATGCAGCTGCAGTTACTTACACAGGTAAGAACGTTTTACACTAATTGATTAAATAATTCAAGACAAGCAATTAAACACTGACCTCTACATCGCCGAGGCCGGACGCCAACTCTCCGACACCACCTCCTACCGCCTCCTTGATCATGACCCCACCCCTGAGCACCAAACCATCATCTCGCAAACCATCCACAACCTCATCACCTCAGGTGACCTCCCACCCACGGCCTCCAACCTCATCGTTCCCCAACCTCGCACTGCCCGCTTCTATCTCCTTCCCAAAATCCACAAACCTGAATGCCCTGGTCGACCCATTGTCTCCGCCTGCTCCTGCCCCACCGAACTGATCTCCAACTATCTAGACTCCATTTTCTCCCCCTTGGTCCAGGAACTCCCTACCTATGTCCGTGACACCACCCACGCCCTCCACCTCCTCCAGAACTTCCAATTCCCCGGTCCCCAACACCTCATCTTTACCATGGATGTCCAGTCCCTCTACACCTGCATTCCCCATGCAGATGGCCTTAAGGCCCTCCGCTTCTTCCTGTCCCGCAGGCCCGACCAGTCCCCCTCCACTGATACCCTCATCCGCTTAGCCGAACTCGTCCTCACACTCAACAACTTCTCTTTCAATTCCTCCCACTTCCTACAGACAAAGGGGGT
>NC_063333.1:137776362-137835650 GCF_021869965.1 Rhincodon typus
CTAGAAGTTTTAAATATTTAAGTTATCCCCATATAAGATTCAGATTCAGTCTGGTAGCTTACAAATTTTTTTTTTGCCTAAAATGCCACCTGCGAAATTCTAGGACAGGTTTATTACTTCAGTTCAGAGTTGTAGACCATAAAAGTCTGCAAATATATCTTTGTACCAGCAAAGTCCCATTGTTTGTCATCTATGCTGACATTTGTAATCTCCCGAGTCACTTGAAACCCTGTTTCACATAAAACTAGGTACTTTCGACTTGAAAGCCAAAATCTTGAGCATTAATGCACTACTCACAAAAACTTTAGTGTGCCATGCATAGCCATGCCACTAGTTCCTTCCTTTTAGTAGAGGGGGCACAGTGGACAGAGAGGTAAATCTCAAATTCTGGTCAACTTGGTGCTTCTGCAATTCTGAACACAATGCAAATTTTCTGCACTCTAACAAATCCATCAACAAGTCTACATCTGCATCGTCTCCAACAACATCAACAATTAACACTGCATTTTGAACAAGGCTCATACATACTTCCTGTAATTACAAAACTGTTTGCAGTTTTGTGAAAAACACCAGAGAAGTGGTTCCAAGCAACATTTGGGCACTTCAAAATCTCACAGTAAGGATGATGGCTCATTTGATTTAACCCAGTTCTGGTTCTTTGAAGGAGCTGCCCAAATTAGTCACAGACCCCAGCTTTACCCCCACTAACCCTGTAAATTAGCCTTCTTCAACAGCAACCCAATTTCATTATAAAATTGTCTGTAGGTGTGTTTTCACCACTCTTTCAAGTAGTATATGTCAGACTTGAAGAAAAGATGTTTGCTTAAATTTTGCCAGTTTAAAAATCCATGATCGCAAGTTTTGACCAGTGTACAAGGGGATTTAGTTTGACCATGCTAGTTCTATCAAAGCCCCTAAACTTTGAACATTTCTCTAGACTCTCTCCCTCCTCCCACCTTCCATGCTCTGGAGAAATTGCAATTGCTTTCCATATTCTCCCCATATAATTCAAGTCACTTACCAGTGCCATCCTGGTAAAACACCTCTGCACCTTTTCAAATGAAAAATTTCTATTCTTCCTCAAGTGTGCTATCAACTACTGAAACTGAAGCTTAACTGGTGATTGGTAAAAGGATCCTCATGCCTTGATTTGTATACTCAACGATCCTGTTTACAAAGCTATTTCCATTCTCTTTCTGAACCACCTTATTAGCTCACCCTACTAAATTCAAAGATTTCTTAAGATAAACCATATCTCTCTGCTAATATCTTCTTGTTAGTAGTACTTAGATTATGCTGCCTTTCCACGCTGTTCTTCTCAAAGTGCATCACCTCAAACTTGCACACATTAAAACTGTACCTGCCACATATCTGCCAATTTCACCATCTAAGCTCTACCTGCTGGTAAGAATAGTTCAATTACTATGGAAATGCAAAAAGTAAAATAAAACTAGAGTCCAAGATACATAACCACTTTTAGTTCTGAAGAATACAGGTGAAGAGTTATTTTTCCACAATCTTTCGATTTCAGCAATGCTGACACAATGTTGTCTACAGAATGATGGTTTGATTCTGAACTTTGATTCAGTAGCTGATCAAGTGGACTTAGAATTCTCTAGAATCTCTGGGTTATTGTTGTTTTTTCACTCAGAAAAACGCATCTTGTTAGCAGGGTTCTGGAAGTCAATATGCACTGTACTCTTGGGTCCTGGTGTAGTTTGTTACAGTCCTGCCTGAAGGCTGTTGCAAGACAGTTTTCCCTTAACTCAGTCTCCTGGTGCCACTCTCAAATTATCCATCGCCATCATTCCAAACTGCAACAGAGCTGACACATACACCAAATAATTCCATTTGATCATAGAATCCCTAGTGTGGAAACAGGTCATTCAGCCCATCAATTCCTCACCAACTTTCTGAACAGCATCCCACCCAGAACACTCCCCCTACCCCCTACCCCCTACCCCCTACCCCTGTAACCCTGCATTTCTCCTAGCTAACCTACCTAGCCTGCACCTTCCTGGACACTACGGGGCAATTTACCATGGCCAATCCACCTAACCTGCAACTTTTGACTGTGGGAAGATATCCGAGCACCTGGAGGCAACCCACATAGACACAGGGAGAATGTCTGTGTGGAGCTTGCACAGTTGTCCGAGGGTGGAATCGAGTCCGGGTCCCTGGCGCTGAGACAGCAGTGCTAACCACTGTGCCACCATGCTGCCCAACTACAAGTTGCAGAAAAAAAAAGCTTTCCTGTTACATTTGAGCTCTGAAGCAGTTTATAGCCCAAAAATAAAACACCTTGGTAACAGTAATTGCATGTCCAGAGTGACTGATTTTTAATTAGGCCTCTCGAACAATTGAGGAAGTGATAAGGCATTGTATAAATTGAACTTTTCTCCATAAGCAGCATGAAATATTCAACTCCAACTGAAACCAGCCAAAGTGATTTAAAGTAACTCCAGACAGTGACTGTATTTTTAAACTGTATGAATTTTTTATACAAAAAATTTCAGAAATAGCCAATAGTGCACACTTACTTTCCCCTCCATGAATGTTTTGTGGTGTAGAAACAGGCCAAATCCTTGTTTTCCTTGATGATGTTCATTTTGACGTGGCCTGAAACATAAAATGTTGTGTGAAAAATACTGATCATATCACAAATTGTTCACTGATATCAATTAGAAGTGTACTACATGAGCTCATGGTGGAATGAATGACACTATTTTAAAAAAGGACAAAAATAACCAGTGTAAACACACTGTGTACAGCTCCAAGGGAAGCTGTACACAAGGTAACCTGTCCTTCTGAATGCCACTGGATTTTACTGCGGGACACATGCTAATGAGAAGTTTTTCTGTTGGTGAAAAGGTTTTATGAAGCTAACATGAAATTGACTTAAATAAAACTGATAAGAGGTCCCAATTCTTTTATATATTCCAATGGAATCACTTTGGTATGACAGTGGTTTATTCAACACTTCCAGAGGCAGGAGGCAATTCTGGTTGAGAAGAGGGAGAGTCCACAGAGTTTGAGAAAAAGGCCAATTGTAATTGTGTTTTTGTGAACTGGCTTCTGGGTGACTTCTTATTTACTGCAAATAAAGGGAATGTGACCCAGAAATAATCATATGGTCAGAAGTCACACAACACCAGGTTTACTTGAAATCACAAACTTTCGGGCACTGCTCCTTCATCACCCAACGAAGGAGCGGTGCATTGAAAGCTTGTGGTTTTGAACAAACCTGTTGGACTAAAACCCCGTGTTGTGTGACTTTTGACCTTGTCCACTGCACAACATCAGCATATCCACACAGATAATCATATAGCATAGGACACCATTCAACCCATTATGCTCATTAGTACTACTACATAGCTCCTTCAAACATGTCCTTTCCACCCAATGACTGACGTTTTTACTCCTGTAAAGTATTATTCACAATTGCTCTTCAGAGATTTTTTGAAATTATTTTGGCTATTCTTCCAGTGTATCTCAAATCCCAATATTTAAAAAAGCAGCATTTCAGTCCTCTCTGACAGCTACATAAAATAAGAAATGCCAAGCCTTTAGTTAGCTTAAGTGTCGGGAGTTAACACTTTATCAAAGACACTATTTTCATACAAACCCCCACACTGCTATGATGACGCTTATTCTTTGTGCACGCTTCTTTCAATCATTTGTTAGTCAGCAGGGACAAGGAAGCACAGTTTACAAACAGGAAGCCTTCGTACAATCGCTGGTGATTGATGATAAAGACTATCCAATCAAAATTTACAATGCATCAACGAGCACCATTCCAAAGGGAGGGAGCCCTAATCTGCATTCAAAGAATTTTCCCTCAGATTACGGGGTGATGCAGGGAATTTGGTCCAGAATGCTCGACAGAAGTCAGTTAGAAAGTAACTGCACTGTTATCCCATGCCCCCACACACACCCCCAAACAAACTTGTAAATAATGATGCCTTTCAAGTACTGAAATGGTCTGGAGGAACTCCTATCCTGAATTCAAAAAAATTATTAATGCTGAAGCTTTTAGCTATTGGGTTCACAATTTTAGACAAGAATTAAATATAAAAAGTCCTGAACACTTGAACAAATCACCCACTTTCACCCCCAAGATCTCTTTTCGTTTTAGCACTTTAGCATTTATGGGCCCTGGTTTGGAGAAATATGAGAGGGATGGTCATTAAATTTAGGTCCAGTTAAAACAAATACCCAAGCGAGGTCCTGGAAACATAATTTATGACTGCACAAGCAAATACCACTAGGTCAAGCTTCATGGTTTCATTGTGGTATTTGTTGTCAGCATTCCACAACAGAACAGGATGCACAAGTCAGCCAATTCTGGAGTTTAAACATATCTTCCAGTTGTTCAGTGCAATTTAGCTAATAATGCAACTCAGAAAACCGTACAGCACAGAAACAGGCCCTTTGGCACACCATGTCTGTGCCGATCATGATGCCATTCTAAAGTAATCCAATCTGCCTGTACATGGTCTGTATTCCTCTATTCTCTGCCTGTTTACATGTCTGTCTAAATGCTTCTTAAACATTGCTATCTTATCTGCTTCGACCACCTCCTCTCTACATAAAAAGAAAATCACTTGTCTCGCACATCTCCTTTAAATTTTCATCCTCTCACCTTAAACCTATGCCCCTGGCTATTTAACATTTCCACTCTGGGAGAAAGAATCTGAATAACCGCCCTACCCATGCCTCTCAATTTTATATACTTCTATCAGGGTCGTAACTTAGCGTCTGAAGCTCTAGCGAAAACAAAGTTTGGTCAACCTCTCCCGATAGCTAATAAACTGCAATCCAGGCACCATCCTCCCCAACCCCGCACCGCCTGTTTCTATCTCCTTCCCAAAATCTACAGACCTGACTGCCCTGGTCGACCCATTGTCTCCGCCTGCTCCTGCCCCACCGAACTTATCTCCACCTATCTCGACTCCATTTTCTCCCCCTTAGTCCAGGAACTCCCCACCTACGTCCGTGACACCACCCACGCCCTCCACCTCCTCCAAAACTTCCGGTTCCCCGGTCCGCAACACCTCATCTTTACCATGGACGTCCAGTACCTATACAGGCCCCCCGCTTCTTCCTGTCCCGCAGGCCCGACCAGTCCCCCTCCACTGACACCCTCATCCGCTTAGCCGAACTCGTCCTCACCCTCAACAACTTCTTTCAATTCCTCAAGACAAAATGAGTGGCCATGGGTACCCGCATGGGCCCAAGCTATGCCTGCCTCTTTGTAGGTTACGTGGAACAATCCCTCTTCCGCAGCTACACTGGCCCTAAACCCCACCTCTTCCTCCGTTACATCGATGACTGTATCGGCGCCACCTCGTGCTCCCACGAGGAGCTCGAACAGTTCATCCACTTCATCAACATCTTCCACGCCAACCTTAAGTTCACCTGGACCATCTCTGATACCTCTCTTCTTCCTGGACCTCTGTTTCCATCTCTGGCAACCACCTGGAAACCGATATTCATTTCGAGCCTACCGACTCCCACAGCTATCTAAAATACACTGCCTCTCACCCACCTTCCTGCAAAAGTACCATCTCCTATTCCCAACTCCTTCGCCTCCGCTCGCATGATGAGGCATTCCATTCCCGAACATTTCAGATGCCCTCCTTTTTCCAAGGACTGCAACCTCCCCCCCACCTCAGTGGTCGAGAACGCCCTCGACCGTGTCTCCCGCAACACATCCCTCACACCCCCTCCCCGCAACAACAACCAAAACAGAATCCCCCTCGTCCTCACGTACCACCCCACCAACCTCTGGATCCAACGCATCATCCTCCGACACTTCTGCCATCTGCAATCCAACCCCACCAAAGACATTTTTCCCTCCCCACCCTTAGCTTTTCCAGAGGGACGACTCTCTCCGTGACTCCCTTGTCCGCTCCACACTCCCCTTCAGCCCCACCACACCCGGCACTTTTCCCTGCAACCACAGGAAGTGCTACACCTGCCCCTACACCTCCCCCCCTCAGCCCCATCTCCGGCCCCAAGACCTTCCACATCAAACAGACGTTCACCTGCTCATCTGTTAATGTGGTATACTGTATCCGCTGTTCCAGATGTGGCCTCCTCGACATTGGGGAAACCAAGCAGAGGCTTGGGGGCAACTTTGCGGAACACCTGCGTTCTGTTCGCAACAAACAACTGCACCTTCCAGTCGCGAACGATTTCAACTCCCCCTCCCACTCCTTAGATGACATGTCCAGCCTGGGCCTCCTGCAGTGCCACAACGATGCCACCCAAAGGTTGCAGGAACAGCATCTTATATTCTGCTTGGGAACCCTGCAGCCCAATGGTATCAATGTGGATTTCACAAGCTTCAAAATCTCCCCTCCCCCAACCACATCCCAAAACCAGCCCAGCTTGTCCCCGCCTCCCTAACCTGTCCTTCCTCCCACCTCAAACACCACCCCCATCTCCTACCTATAGCCTCATCCCACCCACTTGATCTGTCCGTCCTTCCTGGACTGCCCTATCCCGTCCCTAACTCCCCACCTACACTCACCTTTACTGGCTCCAACCCCGCCTCTTTGACCTGTCTGTCTCCTCTCTACCTATCTTCTCCTTTATCCATCTTCTGGCCACCTCCCCCTCTCTCCCTATTTCTTTCAGAATCCCCTTCCCCTCTCCCATTTCTGAAGAAGGGTCTAGCTTTCCTGCTCCTCTGATGCTGCTTGGCCTGCTGTGTTCATCCAGCTCTACACCTTGTTATCTCAAATCTCCAGCATCTGCAGTTCCTACTATCTCTGAAACCATCCTAGTAAACCTCCTTTGCACCCTCTCCAAAACCTCCACATGCTTCTGATAGTGTGGTGACCAGAACTGTACACAATACACCAAATGCAGCCTAAAGTTTTATACAGCTTCAACATGAGTTGCCAACCTTAATACTTATTGCCCTAATTGATGAAGGTAAGTATGCTGTACACCCTCTTTACCACTTTATCTGTGTTGCTACTTGCATGGAGCTATAGACCAGCACCCAAACATCCCTGTGTACATCAATGCTAAGGGTCCTGCCATTCACTATATACTTTCCTCTTCCACTTGACCTCCCAAAACACATCCCCTCACACTTGTCCGGAGTAAACTTGATCTGCTATTTCTCTGCCCAATTTCACAATTGATCTGTATCTGCTGTATCCTTTGGCAACCCTCTCAATCTACAATTCTAACAATTTTGCATCATCTGCAAATTTACTAATCAAACCACCATTTTAATCCAATCATTTATATACATATTACAAAACAACAGAGATCCCAGCACTGATCCTTGTGGAATCTGGTCACAGACATCCAATTAGAAAAAAACAGCCCTCCACAATGCCCTGTGCTCTAAGACCAAGCCAATTTGTATCCAAATTTTCCAACTGACCATGGATCCCACGCGACTTAATCTTCTGGATCAGCTTTAGTAAGTCCACAGACAAAACACACCCTACCCTCAATCATTTCCTCAAAAAAAAACACATTTGAGACAAGACCTCCACTGCACAAAACCATGCTGGCCGTATCTAATAAGTCCATTCTTCTCCACAAGTCCTGTCCTTAAGAATCTTCTCCAATAATTTCCCTACAACTGATGCAAGGCTCACCATCCTATAATTTCCTGGATGATCCCTGTTGCCCTTCCTAAACAAAGGAACAATAGTGCCTTCTGGGACCTCACCTGTGGCTAGAGAGGATACAAAGATCTTTGTCAAGGGCCCAGCAATCATCTCCCTTGTCTCCCTCAGATATCCTAGGATAGATCCCATTAGGCCCTAGGAACTTGCCTACCATGATGGTTTTTAAGACACCTAACACCACTTCTTTCTCAATATTGGCACACCCCAGAATATCAACATACCCCTCCCTAATCCGATCATCCATGGCCTTCCCCTTGGTGAATAGCAACGCAAAATCATTAAGGACCTAACCCACTTCATCTAGCTGCATGTATAAATTCCCTCTTTGTCCTGGAGTGAAACTACTTTTTTGCTTCAAATATACATCTAAAATGCCTCGGGATTCTCCTTAATCCTACTCGCTAAGGATATTTCATGGCCTCTTTTAGCCCTCTACTTCCTTGATTAAGTTCCTTCCTGCCTCTTTTATAATCAAGGGCTTGACTGATTTCAGTTTCCAAAATCTTGCATGCGCTTCCTTTTTGGACAACATTTTCAATATCTTGTCATCCAGGGGTTCCAAATCTTGCCATCCTTATCTTTCATGTTGACAGGAACTTGCTGGTCCAGAACTCTGCCACGTCAGATGTGGTTTACCTTCAAACAGCCACTCTCCATCTAAATTCTTCAGTTCCTGCCTAATACTGTTGCAATTCGCTTTCCACCAATTTAGCACTTTCACCCAAGGACCAGTCTTATCCTTATCCATAACTATCTTAAAACTCAGAGTATCATGATCATAGTTTCCAAAAAATGCTCTCCCACTGAAACTTCAATCACTGAATCCACCGCTGTTAACATTCTGGGAGGCAGCTATTGACCACAAACTGAACTAGACTAGCCACATAAACAACAGCTACAAAAGCAGGTCAGAGGCAAGGAATACTGCAGCAAGTAACTCACCACCTGATTCCCCAAAGCCTGTGCGCTATGTAGAAATCGATGACTGCAGCTCCAACAACGTAAGATGCATGACACCATCCTGGATAAAGCAGCCCGTTTTATTTGTACCATATCCACAAACATCCACTCCCTCCACCACAGATGCTCAGTAGCAGCAGTGTGCACCACATTCAAAATGCACTGCAGAAATTTACCAAAAGACCCTGAGAAAGCAGCTTCCAAACGCATGAGCACTTCCACCTAGAAGGGCAAGGGAAGCAGGTAAATGGGAACACAGCCTGAAAGTTCCATGCCAAGCCACTCACCACCATGATTTGGAAATATCTCACTGTTCCTTCACTGTTGCTGGGTCAAAATCCAAGAATTCCCTCCCGGGAAACAGGATTTGTGGTTTACCCACAGCACTTGGGCTGCAGTGGTTCAAACTGGCAGCTCACCACCACCTTCTCAAGGGCAACTGGGGACAGGCAATAAATGCTGGCTATCCAGCGAAACCCATGTTTCACAAGTGAACAAGAAGTGTCCATGTGGTATTTCCATTTTCTATTGGTCAAAATATACAACATCCAATTTACTGCCCCCACTTACCACGTGTAGTCTCAAAATTTAAACAATCTTCCTTTGAAGAAATGTTGGTTGCTAATTTTCAATGATTTTAATTTTATTTTAATTTCAAACATCTGCCAAACTAGACAGCTTCAATTCTTTCTCACTTTTTGAAATTAGCATTAACATAACTTTTAAAGGTCTCTGCTATTTCTTCTCCCATTATCTTTGTTGCTGCTCCTACCCACAATTACTTCTCATGCAATCGGTAGATTCATGAAATCAGCAGCACCGTTCCACCGGTGTGCTAGATACCAGGGAGATTACTGTACTTCTCCCGAATATCATCTCTCACTTGTTTACCTCACTGATGGGATGAGTGTGTTGCTGGAAGGAATGACAATATATGTTTCCAAGTCAGTTTTGAAACTGACTTGGAGGAGAACTCGAAGGTGGTGGCATCTCCATGTGTCAGCTGCCCTTGGCCTTCCAGATGTTATTGATCACAGGTTTGGAAGATGCTGTCTAAGGAGCCTTGTTGAATCTTTACAATGCGTCTTGATAATGGTACATACTGCCGCCACTGAACATTGGCAGTGGAGAGTTTTAGCCTTTGTAGATTTGGCACTAATCAAGTAAGATTTACTTTAATTGCTTTGTAGAATTAACTGTTTAATATTCCAGATTCTCAATCTATTTTCCTCACAATATTTAACATTCCTAGTTTTCTCACATTGGCCCCGGTGTCCACTTTTCTCAGTGTTTCTCACCTCTAAACAACAGGGTTTTGAACTTGAAGCAATCTAGTTAATTCAACTTATTCTGCACCTTTGTAACCTCTTTTAGATCACACCTTATCTACAGAGACGGAGTCTCATCTTTCTGAAATCTGTTCCATCCCAAAAATTCTAAATATCAGGAATTATTCCTCAAGCTTTCCATTCATGCCATGTGTGATTCAGCTGGTAGTGTTCTTGCCTTTGTCAGAAAGTCGAGAGGTCAAGTTCCCCTTAAGGACTGGAGGTAAGACTCAAGCCGAGGGAACAACGCATAATCGATGTCTTTCAGATGCGATGTTAAACCGAGGATCCATCTGCCCTCTCAGATAGACAAAGTGAGATCATCGGTCATCATTGCAATGAATGGCAGATCAGGCTCGAGGGGCTGGATGGCCTGCTCCTATTTTCTATGCTTCTAGAGTCAGAGTCACACAGCAAGAAACAGACGCTTTGGTCCAAAGAGTCCATGTCAAACATAACCCCAAACTAAACTACTCCCACCTGCCTACTCCTGGCTCATACCCCTCCAAACCTTTCCTCTTCATATATCCATCCAATGTCTTCTAAACATTGTAATTGTACCTGCAACCACTTCATCAGGAAGTTCATTCCACACAGGAACAAACTTGTGTAAAAAAAAAGAAGAAAAAAATTTGCCTCGTCTTTTTTGAAAGCTCTCTCCTCTCACCTTAAAAATGTGTCCCCTAGTCTTGAAATTACCCATCTTAGGGAAAAGCCAACTACCATCAACCATCCATACCTCATTATTTTGTAAACTCCTATCAGGTCGCCTCAACCTCATACGCTCCAGTGAAAAAAGTCCCAGCCCATTCAGCCTTTCCTTATAACTCAAACCTTCCGTACCCAGCAACATCCTGCTGAATATCTTCTGAACCTTCCCCAGCTTGATAACATCATTCTTATAACTGGGTGACAAGAACTGGACATAGTATTCCAGAAGAGGCCTCACCAATGTCCTGTACTACCTCAATAAAACATCCCAACTCCTATACTCAAAAGGACTGAGCAATGATAGTAAGCGTGCCAAACGCCTTTTTAAACTATCGTGTCTATATGTGATGCAAACTTTAAAGAATTATGAGCCTGCACCCCTAGGTCCCTCTGTTCTACAACACTGCCCAAGGTCACACCATTAATTGTATAAGCCTTACCCTTGTACCAAATTCCAATACCTCGCATTTATCCAGTTTGAACTCCACCTGTCATTTTTCAGCCCATTGACCCATTTGATCAAAACCCCGTTGTACTCTTAGAAAACCTTCTTCCTTGTCCACAATGCCACCAATTTTGGTGTCATCCGCAAACTTACTAACCACGCCTTCTACATTCTCATCCAAATCATTCATACAAGTCACAGAAGAGGACCCAGAACCGATCCCTGTGGAACACCGCCGTTCACAGGCCTCCATTCCGAAAAGCAACCCTCCACCATTACTATCTCCTGCCCATTAAGTCAATTATGTATCCAATTGGCAAGCTCACCATGAATCCTGTGTGACCTAGGATGCAGAAATTTGTCAAAGGATACCTACTGCTCTGCCATCAACCACTTTTTGGTAACTTCAAAAAAAAAAACTCAATCAAGTTTGAGACACTATTTTCCTCGCTCAAAACTATGCTGACTATCCCCAATCACTTTTTTGCCTCTCCCAATGTCCATAAATCCTATCTTTCATAATCACTCCAACAACTTACCCACAACCGAAGTCCGACTCACAGGTCTATAGTTCCCCGGTTTCTCCTTACAACCTTTCTTAAACAAAGGTACAACATTAGCCACTGCAAGGGGCCCTGCAATTTCCTCCCTTACTTCCCACAATATTCTGGGATATGCTAGATCAGGTCCCAGAGATTTATCCACCCTTTATATTCTCTAAGACCAGCCAAACGTCCTCTTCTGTAATGAGGACTGTTTTTAAAACATCAATGTTTATTTCTCTGCATTCATTAGTCTCCATTTCTTTCTCCACAGTAAAAACGCGTGCAAAATATTCATCTAGTATCTCTCTCATCTCCTGGTGTTCAACACAAAGATGACCTTCTTGATCTTGAAGGGGCCCAACCCTCTCTCTAGTTGCCCTCGTGTTCTAATGTATTCATAGAATCTCTTTGGATTATCCTTAACCTTATCTACCAATGCTATTTCATATCGCCTCTTTGCCTTCCTGATCTCTCAAGAATGCCCCTACACCCTTTATATTAAAGAGATTCAATTGAACCAAGTTGCCTATGTCTAAAAAAAAATTCTTTTACTCAACTGGAAGCTCAACATCTTTATTCATCCATTGTTCCTTAATCTTACCAGCCTTACCATTCACTAACAAAACGCCTCGGAATTCATCATCACACCCTTGAACACCTCTCACTTGTCAGACATCCTTTTACCTGTGAACAATCCACTCCAATTAATTTTTGAAAGTTGATGTCTCATACCATTAAAATTTTCCTTACTCCAATTAAAAACTAACTTTTATGGAAGGCTCATACTTTTCCATAACCATTTTGAAACTAATAGAATTATGACTAATTTTACTTCAATCACCTATCCTGCCTTATTGCCCAAAAGAAGGTCTAGTTTTGCTCTGAGGAGGAGCATCGACATATCGAGAAAGAAAATTTTCTTGAGCACATTTGACAAATTCTTCACCATCCAAACTTTTAACATTATGATAGTCCCAATGTTTGGAAATTTAAAAACCCCCATTATTACAAGCTCATTATGCTTACATATATCTGAAATCTCCCTACATATTTGTTTCTCAAAATTTCTCTCTTACTCATGTGGGGCCTATAGAACAATCCCATCAAAGTGATCATTCCTTTGTTATTTGCAATTTCTACTCATTTTCACTGGATGATTTTTTCAGAAATATCTTCCCCAGTTACAGCAGTAACATATTCTTTAATCAGAAACACCACTCCCTTTCTTTTCCTGCCTCCCAGGTTCTGGAGTAGATTTGTAGCTTGGGTTGTGGATGCTGTGGTTGGTTGGCTCGCCGAGCTGGTTCGTCAGTTCGCAGACGTTTCATCACCCTGCTGGGTAACATCATTACTGCAGCCTCTGATGAAACACTGGTGTTTTCCTGCCTGTTATTTAAACTCTGGGGTCCATTGGAGTGGATTACGTCATTTCCAGTTTTTCTTCGCAGTGGTGTATATATAGGTTTATTGATGGCCTTCCTGGAGGAGAACCAGGCCTCTAGAAATTCCCATGCTTGTCTATTCGGCCTGTCCTAGGATCCTGGTGTTGTCCCAATTGAACTGGTGGTTCTCTTTACCCATGTGAATGGAGACAAGTGAGTATTGGTGAGTATTCTTGCCTCCTTTTCTATCCTTCCTATAGGATCTAAAACTGGGAACATTGAGCTGCCAGTCTTGTCCATCTCAGTCAAGTTTCTGTAATGGCTATGACGTCCCAATCCCATTTTCTTAAACATGCCGAGTTCATCAGCCTTACTTGTAAGACCCCTCGCATTGAAATAAATACACATTAGTCTTTCAGAGTTACTACATAATGACTCGCTCATCTTTTTCTAATTGACACACTCTCCCCACAATCAGAACCTTCCCCATCAATCCTTCCATTTACTCTGTTCCTTAGAGAAGGTGAGGGGAGGAATTCTATCAGTATAAAGTCTCCCTTAATAGGATGAGTAAATCTCCCTGCTACGATATTGGACCCTTTCCAATTTAGGTTAGGCCCATCTTTTTTGAACAGGTCTTTTCTATCCCAATTGTCCAAAACCTGAATCCCTGAATACACCAGCTCTTCAGCCGTTTATTTATCTTCTTTAACTTTTTGTTCCTTCCCTCACTTGAGTTTGGCATTGAGAGTAAACCAGAAATTACTTAAGGTTTTAGCTTTAACTTCTACCTAACCTCTTAAATTCACTATACTGCTTTAAATCTTTTCCCTGAAAAATGTCATTCCTACCAACATGCACAATAATTTCTGGCTTCTCAATCTCACCTATAACAATAATGTTTGAAACGTTTAGAAACGTCCTTAGTTCTAGCACCAGGAAAACAACAACGATCCTAAATTTACGCTCAGTGACACAGAATTACCTGTCTACACCCCTGACAGGAGAGTCCCCTGTAACAATAATTCCATTAAATCTTGTTAAACGCTGCCTAACATAAGAATCATTCCAAGTGTCCAAATGACTGGCCCTTCCACTTTCCTCAGAGACTATCCCCTTCAACAGTTCCAAATAAGCCTACACAAAATTACAATGACAATTTAAGTAGTGCTAACAGTAATTATTTTGAATATTAAAATGTTGTTATCTACTGGGAAGTGATGTGCTGTTTCTACAAAGATTAATTTATGAATTGAGAGAGTTTGGAAGGATTGTATATTCAGTTGTTTACAGAAATAACTGCTGCTTAAAACAATGACAAATTGAACACAACAAGAACAAGAGAAAAAGTTTTAAATTGTACTCTGCGACATTAAATTGGGTAACCACAAACACCTCTGAAAAGTACATTACATGTTTGATTCCACCAGTAGCAAAAAGCAAAGAATTTGGTGACTGAACAAGACCAATTTTCCCTAACATGTTGATGCAATTCTGCCTTATTAAGCAGTGACCAACATTACGCCCCAACTTTAACATACACTGAACAGTTTTAAAATGACAATAAGTGTTCCATAGGCAAAAGCTTCAAGGTCAGCATGCTACACAAATGGTTTGTAGAAAAGTTTAAGTGCAGTGGTGTTATAACAGATTGATAGAGTAAATGGCATACAAACTAACTGATACCAGTCTGTATGACTTTCCAGTGCAAAGTCCAGGTCAGTTATTGCAACAGAAGGCAATCTGCTTTTGCACCAAAGTCTCTGATAAGCAGAGTACAGTTTTCTTAGAAATACTGGATTTTTTTTTTTTTTTTTTTTTAAGAAAAGATACCATTTAACAATTGTACACTTTCCCCTACGAGCTGCAAAGCAAATTGCAACATCAGAACAAGCTCTTGCATTATAAAGATTCAGGGAAGGAGCTGTACTCATATGGTGGTTATGAAACACCAGAACGTTTAAACAGGAACAGGGCCCTCTGAAGCGTGGGTGTGTGTGTTGAAAAAGCATGCAATAAACGATGCCTAAATTAAGAGGCCTTGAAAGACGTGCCCAGAAGACTTTACAAAAAAAAGTATGCATGTTTCACCATTGCTTCCGCTTGGAAAAGCAGATTAGAAAGGTGTTAATGTGGTCCTGGTCACTGAGTTACAAGGCAAGTGCAATATGAATGTGACTGAATGATATCTCAGGGATAAAGATGAACAACCATCTCATCTCTGATGGTACTGCAATGAAGCTCTATTATAGATCAAATACATCAAAGACTTGTTATTTTTGTGATATGAAAACAGTAATAAAGTACTTCAATATTTTGTTACAAAGGCATAAATGTCACTTGATCTGTGCTCTGATGCACTGGAGATCTTTAAACTTTGGTTAGAAGCTAGCAAAAAGTATTGTATATGTATTTGAGTAATTCAAACACTAATAAACTCCACAGATTAATCAGCCTAAATTGAAAAAGCAAGTAAACAGCTCAAAAGGTTCAAGAATGCCCTCTTGCCCATTACACTTAACTACACATTGAGAAATCAGATCCCATTGACTAACAAGTCCAGAGTGGTCCCAATAGTTTAAAAAAAAAGGAAAGTGATCAAAACCAAAACCTTACAGGCCCATTAGTTTGCCCAGTATAAACTAGGAGGGATATTAGAGATAAACCACATGGCTACTTTGACAGAAGAAAGAATTAATTGAGAATCTTAATATTACTTCTCAAAAAGGTCATGCTTCAGAGACAGAAAAAAGTGTAAATATCAAGAATTTCTGAAAACAATACAAATCAATGTCTGATGAAGAGATTTGCCCCGAAATACAGAATCAAGTTTTCTGGACAAGATAAGCTGATTGCGTACTGGGATTTCAGTTTTGTTCCAGGTTTCAAGCAACTGAAATACTTACACTTTGCTTTTGGTTAAAACCTCACCAACATAATTAAATTTATTTGAGCTACTCAGATGGCAAATGTACAGTAGTAAAAATTACATATTTTGACCTTCAATAGCCCTTTGAATACATCCCATAATAGACTGGTTAATAAGTTTGATTCCAGTAGGATCAGGGGACAGATTGTGAGGTTAGGTAACAGAATTAAAATATTACTTATCCCTCATTCTACAGCTGCTGAAAAACCTGTTGAGTGCTCCCCAACATTTTATGTCATTGTGATAGAAATTTTGGGCTAGACAAAAAAAAAACAAATTGGATCTGTTCTCATGGAGAGAATGATGTGGAGGTGCTGGTGTTGGATTGGGTTGGACAAGGTCAGAAATCACAAGACCCAAGTTATAGTCCAACAGGTTTATTTGAAAATACCAGTTTCAGAGCCCCAATCCTTCTTCAGTGTTAGTCTAACACCTGAAGGAGGAGTGAGGCTCCGAAAGCTTGCGTTTCCAAATAAACCTGTCAAACTATAACCTGGTGTTGAGAGATTTCGGACCTCGTGGACAGAAGACAGTTACCAATGATGGCCACTCTCCTTGGGAACAGTTACCAATGGAATCATTCAGGATTCAGCGTTTGAATTGTTGTGTATCTTTATTAGTGATTTGAATAAAGACTTAAGGAACTCTATACAAATTTGCTGTTTCAACAAGACATATTTACATAATAAACTTGGAGAGAAAACTACACTAAAGGGAGGTTTAGAATCGCTGGAGAAATGGGGCCCATGATTGACAATTGGTTATTAACCTGGATTTTGGTACATGAAGCTCTGAAGGTCCATCACCTGTAAGCAAAAAAGCACTAGGTTTTATTGCCAGGATGATTAAATACAAAAGAGTGCGCTCAGCTTTGGCTCTCTCATGATGGGTGTCAGGGGCTCTACAGAAGTTTCCGATAAGTGTGAGAAGCTCCATACCCAATACAAAGACCGTCACTTACTACAACAAACAGAGCAGAAGCTGTTTAGCTTACAATATATTCAATTTTAAAATGCTTAAAGGATTAGATCAAGCCTGTGTGGATAGGACGATTCAGTAAACAAGGAATTAAGTTAGCCATCAGGAGCAACCAGATTCATCGATTTGCAGAACAAAATCCAAGCACACGCGGTGGGTGTTGCATCCACTTCAAGCAGTTAATGGAGTCCCTAGGAGAACTGGGTCTCCCAGAACTTGTTTAATTACCTTCAGGGTCAAAGTGGAATTTTCCACAGGATTTTTTCCTAAATTGGCCTGTTTTCTGTCCCCCAAAACAGTCCTTTCCATATAAGCAACAAGATCCTACGTCTCATGGGTAGGTCTTGGCATTACAGTGTAGGATACTAGCAGTCTGTTCCTAGTCTTTTCTTTTCACAAAAATTAAGATACAACTCAGACCAACGTGGAAAAGTAACAGCAAATCTGCAAATATATTTCAGAAGATAACAATATAGGGTGGTAATAAAAAAAAAATCTTTGATCATCTTTAACATCAGCTGACAGTAGAAAGGGGGTGGAGGGAAAGCATTTTGAAATGTGCATTGGTAATTTTCCAGCACAGTGAAGGAAGCAGCACTGGATGTGGACCTGGAGAATGAAATGGTGAATTAGAATGCGCTTCAAAGACAATTTCAGACACTGATATTTGAGAACAGGAAAGAATAAGCACACAGTATAATCAGCATACATTACAAAAGGGAAAGTCTTGCTTAGCTAACTTATTCAATGTTTGGTGGGGAGAATAGCAACAGAATACAACATTAATCCAGATTACGTAATTTTTCTGGATTTTCAAAAAGGCCTTCAATAAAATGCCCCATAATAGACAAGTGAATAATTTCAGATAATGTATATTCAGTGGACAAGTGGTCAAATGGCAATCCATTCTGCTTTTTTTAAATTCATTCATTGGATGAGACACACACTGGCTGGGTCAGCATTTATTGCCCATTTCGAATTGCCCACAAGACTTCAAGACAGAAAGTGCATAGTGAAAATAAAGAGTAGTTATTGAGAGTGACAGAGGATTAGATTGGACGCTCCACAAGAATCAGTATTGGGACCACTACTATCTACAATTACCTAAACAATTTGCACTGTGAATCAAATACATAATTGCTAAATTTGTGGATGACACCAATTCCGAGCAGGACTGTAGCAAATTACAGGAAATTAACAAACTTGGAATGGTAAATAATCTGCAAATGAAGTTCAACACAGATGAGATTGTGAAACTTAGTTGAAAGAATAAGGAAAGTCCTTCTTACTACAAGGTGCAGGTTTAGGTGGAATAGAGTACAAATACAAAATTACACCACAGGTTAGTACAGCTATAAGAAAAACAAACCCAGCATTAGGCTTTATTTCTAAAGGAATAAAAATAGAAATGAAAAGCAAGTAGTTTTGCCAAGATTGCTGTGAACCTTGAATAGACTGGCACAATGTATTTGTGTGGTCTGGTGGCTACATTATACGAAGGATATGGAGGCATTGGTGAACACACAGAAGATTTACTAAGGTCATAGTAAAAATGCATGTCTATTCGTATTAGGAAAGAATTAACAGGAGAATTTTTGCTTTCAGGACAAACACAAATGGCCTATAATCAATAAGAGTCATGAAGAAATCCAAGAGGGAATTTTGAAAAACTTCTTCATCCAAAAAGTAAGAACGTAGAATGTGCCAGTACAGGGACTAGTTGAACAGAATAATATAGATATATTTAAGGGGAAATCAGACAAGCATACAAGAAAGAGAGGGCACTATGGTGGTGCTCCCACCTCTGGGTCAGAAGATCCAGATTCAAGTCCCACCTGCCCTGGCATGCCGTTACACGTCCGAACAGGTTGACTAAGATAACTATGAGACAGAAGAGACAGTTGTCATGGAGACAGACTCAGTGGGGCAAATGGTCCATTTCTGTGCTGTATATCCTATTATTTGCAGGTACAGTATTACATTTACAGAATAGCAAAAGAAAAGCTGGACACATAGCCTGGTAGAATGGGACAAAAAGGAAATAACAGGGATAAATAGAGTGAAAGAAAGTGGGAACATAATAGATAGTAGATAGTCCATAGTAGACAGTCCAACTAGGGAAGGGACTGTACTAAACTTGTATTGAGAAATGAACCTAGCCAGGTGACTGAAGTTTCAATGGAGGAGAATTTTGGTAATAGTGATCATAGTTATGCAAGGTTTAAGATAGTTATGGATAAGGATAACACTAGTCAGTGGATAAAACAGTGCTAAACTGGGAGAAAGCCAAATACAACGGTATGAGACAAGACCTGGAAAAACTAGAGTTTGGGGATAGCTGTTGAAATTTGAGGGTGGCATCTGACATGTGGGAGCCTTTTAAAGGCGAGCTGATCAGAGTTCAGGGTTAGCATATTCCCGTCAGCATGAAAGATAAGGATGGCAAGATTCAAGAAACCCTGGATGACAAGATATTGAAAACTTAGACAATAAAAAAGAAAAAGGAAGCACAAGTTTAATGAAACTGAAATCAGACAACGCTCTTGAGGAATATCAAGGAAGCAGGAAAGAACTTAACCAAGGACATTTAGGATAAAGGAGAATTCCACACGGCTTTTTTTTTTAATGTATACTGGGAGCAAAGAGGGTGGCTAGGGAAAGGGTAGGTCCACTCAAGGACATAACAGCGATTCTATGCATGGAGCCATAGGAAGTGAGTGATGTCCTTACTGAGTATTTTGCATCAGTACTCACCAGGGAAAGGAAGGACAAGAGAACATTAGGGAGGGCTATGTTGATATCCTAAGGCGTATCAATATTAAGAATGTGGTGGTGTTGGGTGTCTTGAAAAACATCAAGGAGACAAGTCCCCAAGACCTGATGGGGTCTATCCCAGAATATTGAGGGAGGCAAGGGAGAAAGCTAAAGCCTTGAGAGATTTTTGTATCCCCTTTAGCCACAGACAAGGTCCCAAAAGCCTGGAGCATAGCCAATATTGTTCCTTTGTTTAAGAGCAACAGGAATAATCCAGGAAATTATAGGCCAGTGAGCCTTACATCAATAGTAGGAAAATTATTGGAGATGATTCTTCAGAACAGGTTTGTGGATAGTGCAGAAAGTTGCCAAAGAATTCAGTAGGATATAGATTAGTCTGAAAGTTGAGAAAAGAAACAGCAGATGGAGTTTAATCAGGATAAGTGTCACGGAATGTATTTTGAAGGCGGTCAAATGCAAGAGGAAAGTATACAATAAGTGGCAGGACTCTTACAAGCATTGATATACAGAGCGATGTTGGGGTGCAAGTCCACAATTCCCTGAAAGTGGCAACACAAATGGATAATGTGGTAAAGAAGGCATACACATGCTTGCCTTCATCAGTAGGGGCAATATTATAAAAGTTGGCAAGTCATGTTAAAGCTGTATAAAACTTTAGTTAGAGATAGTAGGAACTGCAGATGCTGGAGAATCTGAGATAACAAGGAGTAGAGCTGGATGAACACAGCAGGCCAAGCAGCATCACAGGAGCAGGAAGGCTGACGTTTCGGGCCTGGACCCTTCCAAAACGTCAGCCTTCCTGCTCGGCCTGCTGTGTTCATCCACCTCTACACCTTGTTATCTCAAACTTTAGTTAGGCCACATTTGGAGTATGGTGTGCAGTTCTGGTCACTACACTTTCAGAAGGATGTGGAGGCTTTGAAGATGTTGCCTGGATTGCAATGTATTAGCTACAAGTAGAGGTGAGACAAATTTGGATTGTTTTCACCGAAGTGTTGGAGGCTGAAGTGTGACCTGATAGAAGTACATAAACAACTACAATCAATGCTTTGCACTTACAGATTCTGACTAGATTGAACAAATTATAAATTTTATAAACAAATGAGCAAAATTACAGAACCACAGGACTTTGGGTTAGGATTGGCATATTTCCGGTTACAGTGCACAATCAAAATGGCAGTTTTTCAATAAGTTTAGATTGGAACTGATTTAACACTTCCTGAACCTATTTTGAATGACTACAATTTCTCAAATTCAAAATGACAAGAAGAATTCTCAGCCCAAGATAGATTGTTAATATCTGGTTGATAACTTTTGCAAAATTATTTTAAATAAAATTGAAGATTAAATTTAATAAACATTTCTACTTTTCACCCCATTAGATACTGTCTACAATAATTAAGCACTAAAGGTGACACCCTACTTAACATTAAAATTACCTATGGTTGTGTATATTTTTGCAATCCACTGTCAGATTGAGCTTAACACGTCATATTTACACGTGAGCAAGTCACAAGTGTTTCAACTATCAAAATTCTTGGAAGGAAACAAAATGTAAAATTAGTAGTCCATTAGTTTCCCTATACCAAGCTATGGACACGAAGAACCTGGTGCTCTGAAGTAGATTTGACTAAGTTTTTTAAAAAAAAAAAATGTACTGACATCCTGCTTCAAAACTTCAACAACAACAAAAATCAATTACAAAACAAAAGTAAGAAATAACATACTCCTTAAAGCTCAGAAGGAACCCTTTCAGCTCACCATATCTTTGCTCCTTGAAAGACCATTTGATTAGCACAACTCCCTCGTTCTTTTCCCACTGCCCTAGCAATTCCCTTTTGAAGGTTACTATCGATTCCATCTTCTCAGGAATTGCATTCCAGACTGTTACAACTCACTTCAGAAGGAAAGTTCTTACTTTGCCTCCCTGGATCTTTTGACAATGACTTAACTCTGTCCGCTGGTAACTGTGAGTGGAAGTTACTCTCTAGCACTCAAAAGAAATTTCAAAAATGTTAACACTATTATAGCTACAGTTAACCCCCTCCACTCAGGAGAATGTCCAAGCTTCTCTGGGCTCTCCACGTGTCTGAAGTTTTTCCTCCAGTACTTCTGCACTTTTGCCAAGCATTTGGTTCCCTTCTGAACTGTGGTGCCTAGAACACTACACAATAGTCCGAGGCTTAACCAGTGATTATATTACAGATTACCATAACTTCCTTGCTTCATATTGTATGCACACTTATAAAATCAAGGATCACATCTGTTTTGTTAAAAAAAGGCACACAACTAGTCTTGTTACCCTTAAAGAATTGGTTATGCTGACTCTCCCCACCCCCAAGCCTGTTCCTGCAGACTCTGAAAAATTACACCATTTCATTTTTGCCACCTCTTCAGGCTTTCTTGCTAGAGGTATCACTTCACATCTCTGCAAGATATTGCTTTCAGCATTCACCTGTCTCTTCACCATTCTGCTTATGCCTTCCTGAAAGTGTCTGCTGCTATCCACTCACAGTTTACTACTTTCCAAATGTTGTTACTCACGAATTGAACTTATGTCTCTCATACACAATTCCAGGTCTCCATGTATTAAAGTTCGAAATCACTAAATCTTGTAGACAAGATTGCTATGATATATAACACAGCGTGGAGCTGGAGGAACACAGCAGACCAGGAAAGCTGCCATTTTGGGTCGGGACCCTTCTTCAGAGCCTATTTCAGAAGAAGGGTCCCAACCTGAAACGTCAGCTTTCCTGCTCCTCTGATGCTGCCTGGCCTGCTGTGTTCCTCCAACTCCACACTTATCTGACTTCAGCATCAGCAATTCTTACTATCTCCGAGTTTCTATCATGCTTTTTTTTTAAAAAAAGATTTTTAAGTTAATCCATTCAGATGTGTTTTGACGCACCTCAGGAGCAGGTGGCACTTGAAGCCAGGCCCTCTGAAGTAGGGACACTAAACTTGCACCTCAATAGCCCCAATTTGTCTTTATGACGACTCTCATTTTTACTAAAAAGGACAGGAGGGAAGACAAAAGAAAAATGAGAGCATGTCATGAAAAAAATTGAAGACAGACATGCTTTGTGGAGACAGACAGAAAGAAAGCAACATAAAAGAAAGACACATCATTAAGATATGAAAGAGGGAAGTAAAAACTAGACAAAGATTGAGCAGAGAAAAAGCAAGATGCAACCATAACAAAACAGATTCTGCATTTTTCTCTAAAAGAAAACAGAGTGCAGTACTTTTCAACTTCATGTGTCATGTAATTGTACATGTATATCATTGTCTGAAAGACAGAAACTTACAACCTAGGATGACTACCAGCATCAAATCAGAGCCACATCTGCAAGCTCCAGGTGGATATTAACAAACCATGGTACTACTCAAAGGACAGAAAGTTCCACTGGTGCATCAGCAAACAATTCTCTCAGCCAACACTACCAAAAATAAACTCTGTTCAGTTTACCTCTATGCTACTTGCTACAGTCCTCACTCCATACAATTTAGCTATACAGGTTTGTCTACATTACAGAATTGCTATAGCACAGAAGGCAGCGAAAGTTTCGACATTAATGCCCAGAGGCACAAACAGCACTAAATTTATTTCTTCCTTTCTAAACTGGTGGAATTCAACATTTTGCCAAAACCAATGTAAGTCATTAGTACTCAAAATTCAAACAGAGCGCGGAGCAATTAAGTAACAAGCAGAAACAGGAGAGCCTGGACTAAAGGCTGCAGCCGGGGGAAGAGGGGTAGGTTGAGAGGCAAAGGTGGGGGAAAAAGACGGTACAGAGGGGGAAGGGCTTAGTGGATGTGATGAGGGGGTCAGGGGCACAAGGGGTCAGTGAATGTGATGAGGGGTCGGGGAAGCATAAAGGAAGGCGGGGGTGACGAGGAGCCTGGGGAGGGAAGGAGTGAGTGAGGGTGGTGAGGTGGGAGGAGGGGGTACAGGCGGGATAGGAGGGGGCTGTTGAGGGGCGGAGTGGGTCCAAGGAGAGGTGCCTGTCCAGACTCGCTCCTAGAAAGCTGTACAGACATGAACCCGGCTACAACGATGGTTACCTATAGGCCTCTGCGTGGTGATAAGGAGCGTGGGGGGGGGAAGGAAGCTAAGCCTCGGGGTACAAGTGAAACGCAGTCCCCTCCGCGCCGGCTCCTGCTGCCGCCGCCGTTCTCTTCCCTCTCTCTCTTAGGAAGCTGCCATCTTCAGACAGACCGCACTGCGCGTGCGCCACCACCGTCACGGGACCGTCGCCTGACCCCACCGGAAGTTTCGAAAACTGTCGGCGATGGGGTGAACACGTCATTTTAAAGGGACGCCGGGGTAGGTGTGTTGTTGGATGTTGGTGCAGGGAGCAGCACCAGCTCTGGGTAATGTGTTAATGTTTCGGGCCTAGACCCTTCATCAGAAGGGTCTAGGCCCGAAACGTCAGCCTCTCTGCTCCTATGATGCTGCTTGGCCTGCTGTGTTCATCCAGCCCTGCACCTTGTTGTCTCGGATTCTCCAGCATCTGCAGTTCCTACTATCTCTGATTCAATGTGTTAATGTTTATTGCTACAGGAGTTCTTCATCCGCTGGATTTACAGTCTTCTACTCAGACCGACTTCTCCGAAATTAAAAGGGCCGTTTTACTTCTGATTGGCTCTGTTGTATTCCAGCAGTAAACATTTTATTTCCTTGAAATTTACCAATTTATAACGTCAGGATTTGATACTTCGAGAAAATAGTTTCCTAAATAACAATCTTGTTCCATGTTGAGTTGGGGTTGACGATGGGTAGCAGCAGTAAAACTGCGGTTGAATTCTTCACTGCAGAAGGCTGTTGAGGCCAGATCGTTAAATATATTCAGGGCTGGAATAGATTTTTAACCATGAGGGAATCAATGGTTATAGAAATAAGGTAGGAAAATGAGGATTATCAGGACAGCCATGATCTCATTGAATGGCAGAGCAGATTTGATGGGCCAAATAGGCTACATCTGTTCCTGCTTCCTATGACCTTATGCTTTTTTTCTGAATTAAGTTTTTAAAAATAACTTTGTAGAAATTGATTTAAGCCAAGGGCGATTGAGCTCTAGTTAAGTCAAGTAAGTAGTTCATTATATAATCAATAGTAATATTATTAACATTGAAATTATATTTTACCAAGGACTTTTAGCTTCATTTTTATGCTGGTCAAAGCAGGTTGTGTTTGTAGCTGTTGTTTTGTCTAGAGTACTGTTTATCCTTCTCATGTTAGATTGCTTAAAAATGTATTTCTATTGTTTAATAACAGCCCTTTCTAATTATATTTAATGACCCTTGAATTACAAGCCAGGACAGAGGGTAATCTTGCACATGGGGTGGTCAACCTTGATATAAAGTCAGGAAATGGAGTTTGATTGATGGATCTGCAGTATAACCTTATTGATGGCAGATGGCAGACAGAATGAAAGAACATGTGACTCACTTGAGTCCTGCAGAATCTGCAAGCGTCAGTGCCTCTGAGAAGCATTTGAGGAGGACTTATGATTGTCGGACCCTTGCTTTTGAGAAAATCTGGATGGAGACCTCCAGTGGACTGCAACAAGAGGCAGAAAGTGGAATTAAATGTTGCAGCATCCAATGTTCAGTACTGCAGCGAAGTGCATTAGTCAACCACTGAAGATTATGGAGGAAGGGATCTCAACAGAGTGACTGACCAGTGAGCCCACTGCTGAACAAGGTTCTTCAGAGACTTGATAATGTAGGTACTGAGGGGGAACTGTACCATTTTAGATAACTGCCTCAAACAGACTAATTTGGGATTACCATTTATGCGATTAAAAAGGTGTCTTTTTTCCTATATACGCATAACTTTATTACAAAGGTGGGGAGAAAGAAAAGCATCTTTCTTACTTTGTGAACATTAATCATTATTTAATAAAAATTGTTGTTTCAACACATTTGGTATTCAGTCTCTTATTCCAGTTACTTCCAGAGTAGGACTCTGAGCCTCAATGAGCAAGGGGCTTTCACACACTATAAATCTAAAACAGAGCTTCTAAATTGGAAAAGGTACATTTCACAGGGATCAGATTGGGTCTAGCCAGGGCAAAATGGAAATGTCATTTCACAGGAAGTTCTGTGTTGAAACAATAGGTGATTTCTAAGATGTTTCAAGTGTAGGTCAGGTACACTCCAATATTTGCAGAAAGCTGGAGAAAGCAAACTCGGAGCACTGAAGAGTCATCTAGACTTGAAACGCTAGCTTGCTGTCTCTCCAGGGATATTGTCAGACCTGCTGTGATCTCCAGAATTAGTTGTTTCCTTCACTGCATTTCTTGATGGTGACTTAATTGTCTGGTTTCACTGTCTTTGGATGAAATGGTAATTTCAGTACAGCTGCTGTAGTGTGTTTGCTCTGGGTTCCCTGGATCACCTCAATCTATGGTCAGGTAACAACAGCAGCTGTTTTAAGTAACTGTCCTTTTTAAAGTACATTTTAGGACATGAAGGTCTCATTTAAAATCAGTTATCAAAAGTGAATACCAGTAATCCATATTCATCATAATTGTAATAACATTGATGAGGAAGCCTATTCGGAACTAAAACTATATACATTTATAACTTGCCTTTTGCCTCACCGTCTCAGTATCTCCTTCACTGAAGTCCAACCACCTCCCTCCCTCGACCTAATCCTCTCCCCACCAATAACATTTATCCTCACCTCTTCCCATTCCTTTATTCTTCCTCAACACCCCACTTCTCATCCCAAACTCTGACCCATCCCCAACACCATCCCTCTTATTCCTATCCAACATCTCACCATCCCCTGCTTTCTCACACCTACCCTACCTCCACCGTTTCCCTTGTCTTTAACCTCCATCCCTTCTGTTACTCACTTTCGCCTCCAAGTTCATTCCACACTTCCTTCCCCATACCCTAGAACTCACCTACATCCTTCCATTGCCCCACTATCCTTTAACCCCCTTCCTCCTCACCAATGTTCTTCAGCTGTCCTCAACCCCTCTCCTCCTACAACCCAGTCACCCTTCTAACTTTCCTCTTCCCATCACTCTTCTTTCTTCATCTTTCCTGCCACTTCCCTCTTCCCCTCACTACCAGCCTCTCTTCACCATCTTGTTTTCCTTTCCAAACTCCTGTGTTCACCTATTCCGCTTACCCTGAAGTCCAATCCATTGTCGCACCTAATTCCCAACCTCCTTCCCTTCTGGCCTTACCATCACCCTAGTGACAGAAGATTGTCAGCAAATATCCACTTGCGCACTGGGATTAATCAGTCCCAAAAATGTCATATTTACCATGGCTAATACACCTTGTCTGCACATCCCTGGACACTATGGGGCAATTTAACATGTCCAATCCACCAAACTACACATCTTTGCGTGGGTTTTTGCCGGGTGCTCTGGTTTCATCCCCCACTCCAGACACGGGGAGAACATGCAAACTCGACACTTACTCAAGGCTGGAATCAAACCTGAGTCCCTGGTGCCGTGAAGCAGCAGCTCTAACCATTGAGCCACCATTTCAGATTGGAAACTGACAACCATAAATTCTTCATTCAAAAAGAGAATCAGAAAAACAAACAGCAAAACTACAGGCCATTTCACTTAACTTTTGGAAGAAGGTAGATGTTAGAAACCATTATTAAAGTTTTTATAGCAGGGCACTTAAAGCAGTTCAAGAAAATCAGGTAAGATTAAATTGAAACAAAGAACAATACAACACAGGAAGAGGCCCTTTGGCCCTCCAAGCCTTTGCTGACACATTTTGCCTTTGCATATTAAAACTGTCTTCACTTACAGGATCTGTATCCCTCTGTTCCCCTCCTATTCATGTTTCTCTGGCAGTGCATTCCAGGCACTCTCCACCCTTTGTGTAAAAAACATGCCTCACACATCTCTTTTAAATTTCCCCCCCCGCCACCCCTTCAACTTTGTCCCCTAGTCATTGACCCTCCACCCTGGGGAAAAAGCCTCATACTTTCCACGCCATCTGTGCCATTCACAATCTTCTAAACTTCTATCAGGTCAGGTCACCCTCAACTGCCTGCGTTCCAGTGAAAACAAACCCAGTCTATCCAACCTTTCTTCATAGCTAAAATCCCTTATACCAGCAATATCCTGGTAAACCTTTTCTATACCTTCTCCAAAGCATCCACATCTTTCTGGTAATGTGGTTACCAGAACTGTACGCAATATTCCAAGTGTGACTTAAAACTTCTATAAAGCTGCAGCACAACCTGCCTATCCCGACACTCAATGCCCCTTCCAATGAAGGCCTTTTTGTACAAACTTATCTACCTGTGCTATCACCTTCAGTGATCTGTGGACCTGCATAACCAGATCCCTCTGTGTACCAGTACTCTGCCATTCACTGTACAATTTCCACCTGTACTTGACCTTCCAAAATGCATGGTTTATGTTTATGGCGATGACCTAGTGGTATTATCGCTAGACTATTAATCCAGATATGGTTAATATTCTGGGAACCCATGTTCAAATCCTGCCACAGCAGACAATGGAATTTGAAATCAATAAAAAAAATCTGGAATTAAGAATGCACTGATCAACATGATTATCTATTTTTGGAAAAAACCCATTTGGTTCACTAATGTCCTTCAGAGATGGAAATCTGCCTCCCTCACCTGGTCTGGCCTACATGTCACTCCAGACCCACAGCAATGTGGTTGACTCTCAGTTGCTCTCTGAAATGGTCCAGCAAGCCAATTGCTACAAAGTCTCAAAGAAATGAAACTGGACAGATCACCTGGCATCGACCAAGGCACTGAAAAGACAACAGCAGAAACTGCCCTGTTGACCCTGCAAAATCCTTCTCACTAACTAGTGCCAAAATTGAGAGAGCTGTCTCACAGACTAGTTAAGCAACAGCCTGACATTGTATGTAAGGTATGATTCCGGGAGTATGACCATGTCTCAGCCACCATCATCACCATTCCTGGATATGTCCTGTTCCACCGGTAGGACCCCAGCAGAGCGGGCAGCACAGTTGTAAACAGTGGGGTGGGAATTGCCCTGGGAGTCCTCAACATTGACGCTGGATCCCATGATGTCTCATGACCTCATGTTAAACGTGGGCAAGGAAACCTCCTGCTGATTACCACATACTGTCCTCCCTCAGCTGATGTTCAATTTGGAGGAGTACCGACACAACACTTAAAGCGCTGAGGATGGCAAGGGCACAAAATGTACTCTGGGTGGGGGATTTCAACATCCACCTCCAAGAGTGGCTCAGCAGCAGTACTACTGATCGGACTGGTCGGCTCCTAAAGAACATTGCTGCTAGACTGGGTCTGTGGCAGGTGGTGAGGGAACCAACAAGAGGGCAAAACATACTTGAACCCATCCTTACTAATCTTCCAGCTGCAGTTGCATCTGTCTATGACAGTATCAGTAAGAGTGACCATCGCACAGTCCTTTTGGAGATGAAGTCCTGCCTTCACAATGAGAATAACCTCCATCATGTTGTGTGGCACTATCACTGTGCTAAATGGGACAGACTTCACACAGATCTAGCAACTCAAGACTGGGCATCCATGAGGCGCTGTGGGCCATCAACAGCAGCAGAATTGAACTCCAACACAATCTGTAAACTCATGGCCCGGCATATCCCCCACTCAACCATTACCATCAAGCCAGGGGATCAATCCTGGTACAATGGAGAGTGCAGGAGGGCATGCCAGGAGCAGCACCAGGCATACCTGAAGATGAGGTATCAACCTGGTGAAGCCACCAAACAGAACTACTTGCACACCAAACAGCAAAAGCAGCAAGTCATAGACAGAGCTAAGCGATCCCACAACTAACAGATCAGATCGAAGCTCTGCAGTCCTGCCACATCCAGTCGTGAATGGTAGAGGACAATTAAACAACTCACTGGAGGTGGAGGCTCCACAAACACCCCCATCCTCAATGATGGAAGAGCCCAGCACATCAGTGCAAAAGATAAGGCTGAAGCATTCGCAGCAATCTTCAGCCAGAAGTGGATGATCCATCTCGGCCTTCTCCAGTGGTCCACAGCATTACAGATACCAGTTTTCAGCCAAGTCAGTTCACTCCACATGATATCAAGAAATGGTTGGAGATACTGGATAGTGCAAAGGCTATGGGCCCTGACAGCATTCCAGCAATAGTACTGAAGACTTGTGCTCCAGAAATTATTGCTTCCCTAGCCAAGCTTCATAGAATTCAATTGAATCCCTACAGTGTGGAAACAGGCCCTTCGGCCCAACAAGTCCACACTGACCCTCACAGCATCCCACCCAGACCCATCCCTGCATAACCCACCAAATCTACACATCCCTGGACACTATGGGCAATTTAGCATGGCCAATCCACCTAACCTGCACATCTCTGGACTGTGGGAGGAAACCGGAGTACCCAGAGGAAACCCACGCAGACACAGGGAGAATGTGCAAACTCCACACAGACAGTCACCCGAGGGTGCTGTGAGGCAGCAGTGCTAACCACTGTACCACCATACCGCCCCTAGCTGTTCCAGTACAGTTACAACACTGGTATCTACCTAACCATGGGGAAAATTGCCCAAGTATGTCCTGTACTAAAAAGCAGGACAAATCCAACCTGGCCAATTACCGCCCCACTCTCTCTTGTCTACTCTCGTTCATCACTAAAGTGATGGAAGGTGTCATCAACAGCGCTATTAAGCAGCACCTGCTTAGCAGTAACCTGCTCAGTGACACCCAGTTTGAGTTCTGCCAGGGCCACTCAGCTCCTGATCTCATTACAGCCTTGGTTCAAACATGGACAAAAAAATTCCAGAAGTGAGGTGAGAGTGACAGCCCTTGACATCAAGGCTGCATTCGACCGAGTGTGGCATCAAGGAGCCCTACCAAAACTGGAATCAACGGGTATCAGGGGGCAAACTTTCCAGTGGTTGGAGTCATACCCAACACATGGGAAGATGGTCGTGGTTGTTGGAGGTCAATCATCTCAGCTCCAGGACATCTCCACAGGGGTTCCTCAGGGTAGTGTCCTCAACCCAACCATCTTCAGTTGCTTGAACAATGACCTTCCCTCCATCATAAGGTCAGAAGTGGGGATATTTGCTGATGATTGCACAATGTTCAGCACCATTCGCAACTCCTCAGATACTGAAGCAGTCCGTGTTCAAATTCAACAAGATCTGGACAATATCCAGGCTTGGCCTGACAAGTAGCAAGTAACATTCACGCCACACATGCCAGGCTTTGACCATCATGAATAAGAGACAATCTAACCACCACCCTTCGGCATTCAACAGTTTTACCATCACTGAATCCCCCACTATCAACATCCTGGGGGTTACCATTGACCAGAAACTCAACTGGACTTACTACATAAACAAGGTGGCTACAAGAGCAGGTCAGAAGCTAGGAATACTTTGGCGAGTAACTCACCTCCTGACTCCTCAAAATCTGTCCACCATCTACAAGGCACAATTCTGGAGTGTGATGGAATACTCCCCACTTGCTTGGATGAAAGCAGCCCCTACAACACTTAAGAAGCTTGATACCACTTGATTGGCACTACATCCACAAACGTTCACTCCCTCCACCACCGACGCTCAGTAGCAGCAGTGTGTACTATCTACAAGATTCACTGCAGAAATTCACCAAAGCTGCTCAGACAGCAACTTCCAAACTCACAACCACTTCCATCTCGAAGGACAAGGACAGCAGACATATGAGAAAACCACCACCTTCAAGTTCCCCTCCAAGCCAGTTACTATCCTGACTTGGAAATATATCACCATTCCTTCACTGTCACTGGATCAAAATTCTGGAATTCCATCCCTAATGGCATTGTGGGTCAACCCACAGCATGTGGACTGCAACAATTCAAGAAAGCAGATCACCACCACCTTCTCAAGGACAACTAGGGACAAGCAATAAATGCAGGCCAGCCAGTGACACCCAGATCCCACAAATGAATAAAGAAAATATATATAGGAGGTCTTCAAAGAAGTACCGTGCTGTGGATAAAGGAAACTAGTGGATGTACTGTCCAATCAACTTGCCAACTATCAGCAATATGCTTTCATTCAATATGAATGTCAATTTTCCCCTTAAATTGGTAATCTTGTGAATCATCCTGAAGAGTGCAAGACAAAAGGTTTCAAAAAAATGTCTTTTTTTCAGTAATGCTCAAGTTCTGTACAAACAACTATTTCATATCAGAGTAGATACTTCCTAAATCAACCTGTTCATAGATTTTATTACATGCCACTGGAAGTATTGGGGGGTGGGGGGGACTTGAACCTGGGCCTCCTGACTCAGAGGTAAGGGCACTACTGCTGCACCACAAAAAGCTTTTTCCTATATTGAAGTGACTGGTCTGAACCCCCAATTGGTCATTAAAACAGCGAACGCACGTGCGCAGGTTATATCAGTTGGCTGTGATAGACACCCGGATACATGTGCACTCTTTCCCACTCTCACCCCTCCTCATCAATTTGATTCAGTTTCAGCCCATGGTGCCTGATGAGAGTTGTAGTCTCGATATGCACAATGGTGTTTGGTACTCAGAAGTCAGAAGTTTGAGTTGCTCGAATGCAAAGATGGCTGCACACAGTGAAGCTTGGAAACAGGAGTTCCCACTCCTGGCACTGCTGAAATACAAAGAAAGGAGCTGACTGCTGGATCGGTGTTGTATTGCTTCCTACTCCTGCACACACATCTGTCAGTTACAAATGATGAGAGCTTTCTCTTTGCACATGCATGCTCCTTACGCCACCTAGATGTGGTGTTTATACATTTCACAGTAATTTCAGATATTTTTAACTCAACCTATTCAGACACGTCACCTCTGGAGCAGGTGAGACTTGAACCCAGAGCTTCTAGCCCAGAGGTAGGGACATTACCTCTGTGCCACAAAGGCCCTCACAGCCATTGTATACAGATGCTTTGAATTATGATTTTATTCACACTATCAGATATTGCAATTTTTTTCAATTTAAAAAGGGAGGAATTTAAGCGCAACATAAGAATCAATTTTCTTTCTAATTTAACACTTATTTCCTCCACCAGTAAACCACCAATAATCCATTATTTGGAGAAAAGGAGTATATTTTCGACGTGGAGGTTCAAATCTGGCCAGGATTGTAGGCACTACAGTTAAAATTGTGCATGTTATTTCCAAATACTGCCCTCTCCCAACAACCTATTTCTAGAGGTCCATTAGTTCTGGGAATGATGTGCAATTAAATATGGGTTATTCTAGTTAATTTCAAACATCTTCATTTCACAATTGACAGGATTAAAAAAAATTCCATTTAGGTGATGCACTCCAAGCTAACATCTCAATTCAATTCTCCTACCCCAAATTCCACCATTGACAGTGACACTCATCCCTCCAGTTCAGAGTGATATTCTTCCTCCCCCATTTCTTGCTTTACAAAGCCTTCTCCTTTAATACCCATTGTAGTCGGGAACAGTATTGTCCCTTCAAACACTCTCCTGTCACACAGGCTTTCTTTACTGTCAGCAACTTGCCCCAATTCACAGTGGCGTTATTCTTCCACAGCAGCACTGTTCTCCCTCTTAACCCTTGCAGTGTGAAGCAGTGGTCTGCCTCCTACACCCCTCCTTCATCCACAGAGACAGTCACTTTTCTGGTCTTCCATTTACAATAGCCCTGTCTCCCTCCCAGATCTCCCAGTTTAAATGAGTACTTTATTTTTACAAACTCCTTCCAGGAATTCTCTGTTTCTAACTCCCCATAATAAAGGCACTGTTCTATCTTATAATCTCTGGTAACCTTGGTCAAAAAGGTACAACCATCACCACTCCACTCACAGTCTATGTTGTTTTGATTTTAAAATTCTCATCCTTCTCTTCAAATCCCTGCAGGACCTTGCAGTTCCATAAATTCACCTGTCAGAGAGTCCAATTGAAAAGGAGCACACTGTAGAAGAGAATGGGATCTCTGGCATAAACCTCTGGATTTCAGCATTTAGCTGCACACATTGTAGCCAAATTTACCTGTAGTTTACTGCTCTTACAAGCCTCTGATTTATTATAGCATAACCCAGACCATCAATTTGTGAAGAAGGGTCTGGGCCCAAAACGTCAGCTTTCCTGCTCCTCTGATGCTGCTTGGCCTGCTGTGTTCATCCAGCTCTACACCTTGTTATCCCATCAATTTGTAGCTTTTGCCTGTGAAGTCTGTTTCTGGCGGAAGGCTGACAATATCAGTTTCAGTTTCATTTCCATTTCCAGTAAAGTGAAACAATGGAGACAGGCTGTGAATTTGAACTCACTCAATTACCAGCACTTAAAACCAGGCCCCATGTTTTAGCTGAAAAGGAGATTTAGCAGAGACTGCAAACTCACAAAGCTACTAAAGAATGCTCAGCAGTAAGAAATCCATGGAAAGAAATTAACTAGATTGAGAAGTTATAGCCTCAAATATTGATTCATCCTAGGACAGCTGTTTAACATTTGTGCAGAAGACTTAGTTATCTGCAATTGTTTTCAGCTTGATTCCCAGTTCTTGGTTGAAGGCATGCAGGAATTATTCTTGTTAAAACTAAAGTTATTGCAAATAATTGAACAGGGTGATATGAAAACATGTAGATTCTTACAACACCAGAATGGAAGTAGGGTTTAAAATGTGAGTGATTAAAACAGATATTTCAGAATTTTGAGTGACCTGAACAGCCATTAACACTTCGAGCTCAAATGTGATGCATTAAATCACATTAGTGTAAATGTAATCCCAAATAAATGTGCAGTAGCTATCAACAACGGTATTTGTTGTACATTTAATTTCTGTGAAAAGCAAAACATGCTTTTGGATCCTGGGATCTTGATGTATTCCTAATTATTTAATCAAAATTGGAACTCAAACAGGTGCTCAAGTTTACTTGAGAGAATGTACTTGTATTAAGATCTTGTGCAAGTGTTATTATAAGTAACATCGATGGTAGCAAGTTCAGTAATTAATGAATTTATGCGCAAAAACGTATCTGGAAGTTCAGTGATGCTCCCCGATTGTTAATGGCAATCTGCTGGTGTCCATTAGCTGATATTGTCTGGGCCCAGCCTTCTTCATAAGAGAAGTGAACCCTTTCCCTAGTAGCTGATAAATACCCCACATATGAATATTATAAATTATCTCTCTATTTTGATGTGGTTTGTAAAATAATCTGCAATGATAGGAAGAATTACCAAAGAGAAATGCATGTTATGAACTGGGGAGACAATGGCCTAGTGGTATTGTTGCTTGACTATTTTATTATTGCTTGACTATTAATCTAGAGACCCAGGTAATATTCTGGGACATGGGCTCGAATCCTGCCATGGTGGAAATTGAATTCAATTTCAAAAGGAATTTGGAACTAATAGTCTAATGCTAACCATGAATCCATTGTTTATTGGTCAAAAAACCCATCTGGTTCACCAACATCCTTCAGGGAAGAAACTGCCCTCCTTAACTAGTCTACATGTGACTCTGACCTACAGCACTCTTCGTTCACTTTTAAATGCCCTCTGGGGCAACTAGGGATGAGCAATAAATGCTGGCCTAGTCAGTGATGCCCATAGGCCATGAATTAAAATAACAGAATTAAACCACTGTATTCAAGAAGTAAGGTTGCAGTCTAGGCTGGACATATTCTAAGTGTTATCAGCGGAGGTGACGTCACAGAAACCTTGCAGAATTGAATGAGTATTTTTGGACAGTGGGTGGAAGTTACTGTTCAGACGGGCAGGTCACTTACCCACTTGATTGAGAAACATGTTTGGCATCTGAAAAATCTCCACTGAACAGGATGAATTTACAGCTGGCTGAATTTAAAATGTTAGAGAAACCAGTGACCATTCACCACATTAAATACATGTAAACTTTAAATACTAAAACTTTGTGGCCCTGCAGATTGAAATAACTGCACAGCAATTGCCATCACGTCACCAAGTCACACACAGTACAAAGGCCCAGACCAGCTCTTCAGCCCTTGACTGAGGAGACTCTCTGAATCTTCTGTTTATATCTGTCAGCCAGGGCTCCCTGATTGACCCAGGTTAAGAAGCCCAATCAAGGATCTGAGTCAATGGATCCACTTGGCCCTGGTTCCAATCACTACGCAGATACGCATTGTCCTTTTCTTTTCAGATCTAATTTCTGTTCCATGCTACTAATTTTGACATCACTCATCACCATGACTACTTTTAATTTATTTCTTTGTGTGATTCTGTTTCTCGAGTATTGCTGAATGAAGATACACTTGGTTAAAGCTTTATACCTTGTAGTTATCAGGACAATTTACAAGAATTGCCAATGCAAAGAGAAAACAACGTTGAGAGGAGAGTTCTGATTGTTTGCCAAGTGGAATCTGATTGGTAGAGGCAATGCCATGGATAACACAGCAGTCAAATGATGACTGACAGCTAATTGCCACGTTTTGCTTAATTTGTTTTTAAAAAGCAGCTTAACTCTGGTCAAGGAATAGCCATGAGTAATAAGCCAGAGAAAAGCTGTCACTTACTTTTTGTTTTGCACACGTTCTATTTGCAAAGAACTGGGCCCAGTGATTTAGTTTATGTTGCTTTTAGCACCGTACTGCGAGCCCGACTGACAATCCTAAATGGGTTGATAGCATAATTATTCACACATTCAGGATCAGGTAGCAAATGCTGTCCAATTGCAGAATCACTTTTAACATCAGGCACTGTGTTCTGAGCTTTGCAAGTATGGCCCAGTTTTCAGGAAGGGTCACTGGACTCAAAACGTTAACTGTGATTTCTCTTCACAGATGCTGCCAGACCTGCTGAGCTTTTCCAGCAATTTCTGTTTTGTTTTTGGTCTGGTAGGATGCAGTCAGTACCCTGATTGTTGAGAAGTGCCACAGGGAACATGTCACTATCAATTGTGCAATTGCAAAATGATAAACCAGTGCTCTGGTTTGGACAGTACAAATCTTGATAGAGTTGGCTGTTCAGGAATTCCTGTATATAGTGTTTGAGAATGATCTTGTTTCACATTAAACACTGAGTTTTGCCCACCTCCATAAACCTTCACCAATCAAATATATCTTGATCTCCCATTTGACCACTGCCTTCTGCTTATGTAACCATCTCTGATCCACTTTTCCCCTGTTGTCTACTATTAACCCTACCGGTAGTCAGGATGTGGGTAAGAAAATAAATCAGGAGATAGAAAAGACATGTAAGAAAGGCACTATTACACTAACTAAGAAGGACTTCAATATGCAGGTGGAGTAGGTTTGAAGGGCTGAATGGCCTCCCCCTGCTCCTATTTTCCATGTCTTTATCCCCAGACCTACAGCTTGTGCCAAACTTGTGTTTGCCGTGTAAGCTGCTGGCATATGGAGCAGGTGCAACCTAGACAGAGCAAGATGCCATCCAGTGACATGACCCCCTTGACCGATCACAGTTGACAACTGCAACCAGCTGCCTGGCTTTCACCCTGCATTGAAAGGCAAGGCAAGAAAGATGTACTGTGAGCCCTGTAAGTCCTGAATGAGGCAGCAATGCGCAAATCGGCAAGGCAAGGCAGGGATGCTGTGAGCATACAATAAGGCAAGAGAATGGACAAGAAGAAAGCCTGAGCTGCACCCTGTCCTGATGCAGGAGATGGGTGCCAGTCCCTGTGGACAAAGTGGCCTGGCAGCAGCATTGCATTGTAAGGTGTCAGTTAGATCCAAAGTGCTGTAGTGAAGTGTAGAACTGTATTCCAAGTGAGTCAGAGATGTGGCACAATGATATGGAGAGACTGGTGCTTTGCCAATGCCAATCTCCTTGGATTTGGGATGCATGCAGTCCCTTCTAGTGGAGCATGTCCTGCGAAGTTGAAGAATTCTTATCAGGATTCAGGCCTTGAGAAGACATGAGTAAGCTGCCGCCAGGAGGTACCCGCTCTGAGTTATGTCAGGATTGTCACCATCCGGTTTCTCTCTGCTGCCTTGGAAAAATAACAAACTGCATGACAAATGAGGCAAGATTAGGCAAAAAGAGAGAGACATTTAATGCATGCAAATAGGCCCCTCACATTGCACTAGTGAGCGTCTCACCTAACCATTGAAACCTAATGCACAAAATCTGAACTCTTCTCAAGGTTGAGAACCTCATGTTTCCATTCTCGCCACATTTTTCTAACTGAGTTGCCATTGTCCACATCATTCAGGGACTGGGAAAATTCCACCCCGTGGGTTAAATGACCTCTCGGTGTTGTAATAAATATATCCTCAATAATAGGAGAGCTCAACACATCAGTGCAAAAGACAAGGCTGAAGTATTCGCAACAGCCTTTAGACAGAAGTGCCGAGTGGACAATCTATCTCAGCCTTCTCCAGTGGTCTCCAGCATCACAGATGCCAGCCTTCAGCCCATTCGATTCATTCCATGTGATATCAACAAATGGTGGGCAGCAGTGGATACTGCAAGGCCCTGACAACATTATAGTAATAGTACTGAAGACTTGTGCTCCAGAACTTGCCATATCCCTGAAAAAGCTGTCCAGTACAGCTACAACACTGCCAGCTACCTGTCAATGTAGAAAATTACACGGGTATGTCCTGTACACAAAAAGCAGGACAAATTCAATCCAGCCAATTACCGTCCCCATCAGTCTTCTCATGATCACCAGAAAAATGATGGAAGGTGCCATCAATAGTGCTATCAAGCAGCACCTGCTCAGCAACACCCAGTTTGGATTCATTCAGGGCTACTCAGCTCCTGACCTCATTACAGCTTTAGTGCAAACATGGGCAAAAGAGCTAAATCTCAGATGTGCTTAGAGTGACTGCCCTTGACATCAGGGCAACAATTGATTGAATGCAGCATCAAGGAGTCCTAACAAAACTGGAGTCAGTGGGAATCAGAGGGAAAACGCTTTGCTGGTTGGAGTCATAATTGGCACAAAAGAAGAGGTTATGGTGGTTGGAGGTCAGTCATCTCAGCTCCAGGACATCTCTGCAGGAGTTCCTCAAGGTAGTGTCCTTCATCCAACCATCTTCAGCTACTTCATCCATGACCTTTCTTCCATCATAAGGTCAGAAATGGGGATGTTGCTGATGATTGTGCAATGTTCAGCACCATTCATGAATCCTCAGATACTGAAGCAGTACATGTCCAAATGCAGTATGACATGAACAATATCCAGGCTAAGGCTGAAAAGTGGCAAGTAACATTTGCACCATACAAATGCCAGGCAATGACCATTTTCCACAAAACAGAATCTAACCATCGCCTTTGACAGTCACGGACACAAACATCACTGAATCCCTTATTATCATCATCCTGGGGCTTACCAGAAACTGAACAGGACTAACCATATAAATATAGTGACTGCAAGAGCAAGTCAGAGGCTAGGAATACTGCAAGAAGTAACTAACCAATGCCTGTCCACTATCTACCAAGCTTAAGTCAGGAGTGTGATGGAATACTCTCCACTTGCCTGGATGGATGCAGCTCCAACAACACTGAGGAAGCTTGGTACCTTCCAGGATAAAGCAGCCCGCTTGATTGGCATCAAATTCACAAACATCCGTTCCTTCCACTACTGACGCTCAGCAGTAGCGATGAGTACAATCTACAAGATGCGCTGCAGAAATTCACTAAACTCATTAGTCCACACTTTCCAAACCCACAACCACTTCCATCTAGAAGGACAAGAGCAGCAGATACATGGGAACACCACAATCTCCAAGTTCCCCTCCAAGCCACTCACCATCCTGACTTGGAAAAATATCACTGTTTCTTTGGTGTCACTGGGTCAAAATCCTGGAACTCCCTCTCTAAAGGCATTGTGGGTGCACCTGCAACAATTTAAGAAAGCAGCTCACCACCACCTTTTCAAGGACAACTAGGCATGCACAATAAATGCTGGCAATGTCCACATCCTGCGAATATTTTTTTTTTAAACAATTTGGTGATTCAATTTACAGAGTTCAACACAAATACAAGACCAGAATTTTGCAGACCCTGAAAATTCAAGTAAAATGAGAAAATGCTGGAAATGCTACCAGATCTGGCAGGATCGGCAGAGAGATAAAGAATTAATGTTTCAGGCCAATGCCCTTTCATCAGGCTAGTCTTGATGACCTGACCACATCTCTTTGCACAAACTCAGCTGCCCCACCACACACTCACCCCACACAACTACCCCTCAACTCTGTCCCTTCTTTGGTTCAATGCAAAGTTCATGTCTTCAAAACATTTCACCAAACAGCTCAGTCATTTAACATTCATTGAGTGGAAAATCTGTCAATTGATAGAGAGCCCTGTTGATTAGAATGTCTCAGTCCCTGAGTGAGCATTTGAACTGCAAGTAAAGTGACTGGAGTTAATTCAAAATGCCATTGAGAGTATTTGAAGATACCTTTCATGAACCAAGGACAGTGGTCTCCCAGGATAATGCACTTCATCCAGTGATAGTCCTGTATGGTCACCATGTGATGTTTATTATTACCATATTGTCCCAAACACTGTTTCCCCACCCCATGCTACCATGTTGTGTAAGTTCATCATTCTGTTAGAACTTGGCATGAGTGAAGATAGACATTTCACCTTGAACCCTCAAAGTAATAAATTTAGAGCTGACAACCTCTTGAACTATTCAGATGGGAGTCATTTAAAACCCCATTCAGAGGCAGCAAGAATCCCCACAGAGAGGCAAACAGTTGATGGGAAGAGCCTGCAAAATAGATCCCTCTCAAGTGAAAATCATCCAATTGCAGGACCCAGAAAAGTCAATAAAGGAATGCCATGGGCAAAGGGTCCCTTTTCAGTTAATGAAACATTGGATATTACACAAACAAGATTATTTTTCTACCGTGCGGGAATTACTATCGATAAGCCAGCCTACCAGAAGCACCGAAGACCAACAAATTAATTCTAGATTTCTGACAGGGACAATGAGAGTAAATCTTACTTCAGCTATCATCTACCAAAGAGAGTTCTCCTTATACAACATAGTAGTATCCCAATTCATCAGAGACACTTTGAATCAATATTGGTTTCCATACGTAAATAATGCAGATACCAGAAATGTGAAATAAAACAACAAAAAAAAGCTAGAAATTCTCATTTGGTCAGGCAGTCCCTATAGCAAGAGCAACAGAGTTTCTAATTCTAAAATATGAAAGTCTCTGCACAGCAAGGCCACCATTTTTGGAAGGACTGGGGAAAAGTCCTCCACAGGGTAGTCAATATCTCCTCCCTACCTCCCCACCTACATTCACTTTTACTGGCTCCATCCCCACCTCTTTGACCTGTCTGTCTCCTCTCCACCTATCTTCTCCCCTATCCATCTCTATTCCCCTCTCTCCCTATTTATTTCAGAACCCCCTTCCCCTCCCCCATTTCTGAAGAAGGGTCTAGGCCCGAAACGTCAGCCTTCCTGCTCCTCTGATGCTGCTTGGCCTGCTGTGTTCATCCAGCTCTACACCTTGTTATTCTCAGATTCTCCAGCATCTGCAGTTCCTACTATCTCTGATCACAGGTAGATTTCCACACCTTGCAATGTTCACTGGAAACCACTTACTGTCCAGGGAGGTTTCAGAAACTAACGGAGTTGGTTCCTCTGCTGCTGACTGTCCTCCATCCCCTAAAGTTGCTTCAGACCCCATAAGGAACTTCAGGGTCACAAACTCCTTTCACAGGATACCAATGTGCTGGCTGCAATGCACTGTAGCTTTTAACTACGAGGCAGGTCTCAGCGATGGTGTAGCTAGACCTCAATCAGCACTGGGAAACCATCAGAAGTTTAAGAGTTTTTAAACAACATGGTACAATAAAGGACAGTCGGCGGGTAAACATCGTCACCGCTCAACTCGAACTATATCGATAACATCTGCTTTTTACTGGAACTGTTAACTTAAAGGAGGTCAGCATTTCCTGGCCAAACAAAAGCTGCAAATTTGTTTCAATGCACTGAAGTCATCTGCAGAAATTGCAGACAACCGAGCTAACATGAAATGCACACGTATAGCTTTCTGGTCTTAAAGGAACAAAATGTCAATAAAAATTTGGAGATACACAGCAGACACACACACACACGACTATTATAACAACTGCTCGACATTGAAAAGACAGTAGGTGCTGGAGCTGATCTTGTTGCAGGGTATTTCCCAAATAGGCGGCGCTCATAGGCTCTTTTGCAACACGGAAGAGGATGTAGGCAGGAAAGAACAACGCGGATAGGGCAATGTAGCTGATCTCCCTGGGACAGGCCTGGCAGGTAAGGACACCAGGAAGAAGGTGAACAGACTGAGAGCCTATTCCCAACATCCCCCAGGGAGAGGGCAAAGGGCCAGAGGGAGGGGGTTCAGGAGGCTCGAAGCTTTCACTCCGCCCGGGGCTAGGCTGGGTTGAAAGAGTGATACCGAGAACCGCAGAGATTTCCCTGTAGAAACCCCCTCCCCCACTGTGCCCGCGGCTATTCGGCCCTTCTTGCCGACTCCAGCACCGTGGCGCCGAGATTCTCTTTCCGGTGAACGTAAGGGCGACTTACTGAGCAAGGGACAGTTCGGGCTCCTCGGACAGTTTCTGTTCTACAGTTCTGGGAATCACGACCCTTCCCCACAAACACTGCTTCTCGCCCAACACAATTCGCTATCCCCCCAACTCCTTCCCTTCCTCCGCAAACCACAATCTCTCCATTTACCAATCAACTTCTCCCCCTCCTGCCCAAACACAACTCTTACAACCACCCCCTCCAATTTCCCAAACACAACTTCTTTCCATCCACTCCCCATCAATCCTGTCGACTGAAATCAAACTACAAAGAGACTGGAGATGAGCTCTTTTAACCACCCTCTTGTAGCCCTCTAACTGTGCGATTTGTTTGTTCATTGACAGTGCAAACACTTTTTACTTGTACCATCTCCATATTGGCCTAACCTGATCCACTTGCTTCCTCTGAACTTTCAGCAGAGTCAAGATATGTGAATGCTAACTTGTTATGTAGATGAATATGTTCAAATGTTCTAACTTCGAAGTAAAATCAATAGCTTTAGTGTCAGCCTTATCATGTGGGCAGAGTACTGTGTGCAGTCTTCAACAATCTCCTTAAGGAAGTTTACGCTTGAAGCAGTTCAGAGAAGTTCACTGGGTAGATTTCTGGTTTGAAACATAGAATCATAGAAACAAGGAGTAGTAGTAGGCCATTCAACCCTTTGAACATTCTGTGCCATTCAGTATGACCATGGCTAATCCTTTATCTCAATGCTATATTCTGACTTTTTCCTTGTACCCTTTAGGTGCCTTTAAAATCACAAAGAAATCTCAAGATATACCACAATCTCAGATATACTCAGTGAGTTGGCCGTCATAGCCTTCTGCTGTAGAGAGTTCCACAGGTTTTGAGTGAAGAAAATTTTTCTCACCTCAGGCCTAAATAGCCTACCTTGTATCCTGACACTCTGTCGTCTGGTTCTAGACTCCCCAGCTAGGGAAAACCTTCTGCTTGCATCTAACCTATACAAGGGAATGAAGGTTTGGCTGCTTTGACCTATATTTATTGGAATCTAAGGTAAATTAAATGCTGAGAGGACATTTCCTATTTGCATAGAATCTAGAATCAGGAGACACAGTTAAATGATAGGGTTCTCCAGTTATGATGGAGGTAAGGTTAAATTTCTTCTTTCTGAAGGTATTTAACATCAGAAATTCTCCTCTTCAGAAAGCTTTGGAGGCTGAGACATTGAATATACTAGAGCCTGGAATTAGACAGATTTTTGATTGACAAAGTATTGGGAGCAGTCAATAAAGTGAAGGCTACAATTAGATCAGTCATGGTCTAATTGAATGGCAGAACAGGCTTGTTGGTAAATGGCCTACTCCTGATTTCATGTAATAAGATCGTGACTTGAAGCTTCATTCCAGAAACCTAAGCACATGGTCTAGCTTGATCTTCCAGCGAAAGTACTAAAGCAATGTTAAACTGTCCAAATTGCTGTCTTTTGGGGAAGTGTCAGGCCATAGATCAGAGTGTTTTCTACAGTGTGGCGTCAAAGAGACCAAGCAAAACTAGGCTTGGTGGAAATGGACAGAGGATTTTCCACTGGTTGGTATTATACTTTGCAGAGAGGAAGATGGTTGTGATTGTTGGAGGTCAATCATCTCAACTCCAGCACATCTCTGCAGGAATTCCTCAGAGTGGTGTTCTCAATCCAGCTTGCTTCATCAATAACCTTCCTCCATCATAAGGTCAGAAGTGGGAATATTTGCTGATGCTAGTGCTGAACATTGCACTGTTCGCGATGCCTCAGGCATTGAAGCAGTCCATGTTCAAATGCAGTAAGACCTGAACAATAGCCAGGCTTGAGCTGACAAGTGGCAAGCAACTTTCGTGCCATTCAAATGCTAGGCAATGACCATCACCAACAAGAAAGAATTTAATGATTGCCGTTTTATATTGAATGGCATTATCATCACCGAATCCTGTAATATCAACATTCTGGGGGTTAAAGTTGTTCAGAATTTGAACTGGACTAGCCATACAAATACTGTGGCAACAAGCGCAGGTCAGAGGCTAGGATTCCTGTGAGCAATTCAGCACCTAATTCCTCAAAGCCTGGCCACCATCTATAAAGCACAAGGTAGGAGTGTGATGGAATACTCCCCAAATGACTTGAAGTTCCAGCAGTACTCCAGAAGTTTGGTATCATCCAGGACAAAGCAACCCAGTTGATTGACACCACATCCACAAATAGTCACTCCCTCCACTACTGACCTTTGGAAGCAGTTTGGAGCATTTATAAGCAATACTGCAGAAATTCACTAAGGCTCCTGAGAAAGACCTTCCAAATCCAGGACCACTAGAAGGACAAGGAACATCAACACCTATGAGTTCCCCACCAAACTGCTCATCATCCCAACTGGAAATATATTACCTTTTCTTCAGTGTCACTGGGTCATACTCCTGGAACTGCCTCCCTAACAGCATTGTTAGGTACAGCACGTGGACTGAAGCTGTTTAAGAAGGTAGCTCACCACCACCTTTTCCAGGATAACCCGGAATGGGCAATAAATACTGGCCCGGACAATAAATGCTGGCCCAGCCAATGACACCCACATCCCATGAATGAATTAAAAAGAAAACGATGAGAGGCTTGGAACCAGGGATGAGCAGAGTGGGAATTATGCTGTGACTGTGCAAATTGCTGCTTAAAATGCATCACAGAATCACTGAAGTGTCACTGCATAGGAGGAGGCCAATCAGCCCATTGTATCTCACTGACTCTCCAAATGAGCTTTATCACTCAGCACCATTCTCCTGCTTTCTGCCACGTACACTTGCACATTGTTTCTATTCAAATGCCTCGATTGAACCTGCCTGCACTGGACTGCCAGGCAGTGAATTCCAGACCCAAACCACATGTGATGTGAAACTGTATTTTTCTCGCATCCTCTTTTGTTACTTTTGCAAATCACTTTAAATGTGGCCTATCCAATTGCTCAGTAGCTCTTTAAGGCATGCTTATTAGAAAAACAGGGCAAAGTCTCATCTTAAAGCAATTAGTGCTTCTCCCGTTGTTGCATTTCTGTGAGATAGCTGTTTGGTTTGTGCGTGGGCACTGCTACTCGACCTGATAGCTGCAGAAACCAGGGCCACAGTGCCCGCGTCTGCGTTCACTCTGGGCACTAGTCCATAGGAAGAAAACACTGGCCAGCGAGAGTGTGCAGTGCAGATTGTCAGAAATCACATCCTGCAAAGATGTCCTAGAGCTGAGATGACTCCTTTCCAATAATCATAACCATATTCCTTTATGCCAAGTATGATACCAACCCCCCAGTAGAAAATTCTCCCTCCAGTTTCATCAAGTCTAGTTTTGCTTGGGCTCCCGGATGCCACATGGTGGATAACACTCTGATCTAACAGTCTTAAGTCTTAAAAGGATTAATTAGGGCTACATTTGAAGGACAGTTTCCATGGGGGCATGGCTTACATTCCCTTGAGTATAGAAGATGGTGCTCTAACTGCATAAAATGGTTAAACGGTTTGATAAAGTAGAGTAAAATTATTTTCTCTGCTGGGGCAAGTCAACAACAACAGGTATAACCTTAAAATCTGAGCTAGGACCATTCAGAAGATGACACCAGGAAGGATTTCTTTACTCCAAGGGGAGTAGAAATCTGAATCTCTCTCTGTCTTGCATTTGGATTTTAGGGGAACCTGGAGTTGAAGTAAATCAGCAAAGTCAGGGGTGAGGGACATCTGAGCAGCAGAATCTCAGATAAGCCGGGGCTGGAAAGCTGGTCAGGAGACTCTTGGAAAAGCTGATCCAGAGGGTGGCAATGAACTGAGGTTTATACCAGCAAGAACATCAGATGGAAGGGAGGGTAGGTGTGAATGAATGATTTTTTTTTTCTGATGGGAATTGGAAACATTGGAAAATGCCAGCAGTCTGAAACAGGGAAGGAAAACTGGATGGTTGGACACAAAGTCATAGAGGTTTGACAGCACAGGAAAAGACCCCTCAGCCCACCGTGTCTGTGCTGGTCAAACACCTCCACTTAACTATTCTAATATCATTTTTCAGCACATGGCCCACAGCCTTGTATGATCTAAATACTTCTCCAATATTATGAAGGTTTCTCCCTTACAGGCAGTAAGTTTCAGATTCCTACCATCCTCCGGGTAAAAAAAAAGTTTCCTCGCATCCGCTCTAAACTTCCTTCCCCTTACATTAAATCTATGTCCCTGGTCATTGATTGCCCTCTTTTTCTTCCTGTCTGTGCCCATCATAATTTTATATGTGTCAATAGTGTCCCCTGTCAGTCTGCTCTGCCACTCCAGTCTGTCCAATCTCTCTTCATGTCTAAACCTCTCCAGCCCAGTCCACATCCTGGTAAATCCTCTCCAGTGAAATCACTTGCCTCCTGTAATGTGGATTCCAGAGCTACATGTAATAGGCTATGTACAGTGCACAATTGGATCAGGCAACGAGGTGACGTGATAGATGCTAAGGATCCAGGGGAACAAGAACAGTCATCCAAGGTGAAGAATGAGGAAGAGGAAGCCCTCCTTATGGATGACAGGGCTGACTGCATTGGGCCCTACAAGGCAGAGAGGACCTGATTGACAGCTGGTTCCAGTGGATCCAAAATGGGTACAGACAATGATCATGGATTGTTGAGGTCAAGAGACAAGCATTTTGTTCACTTAGTGAGGACGAACTGCCGCCACTATTCATTTGTGCTCCCTTTCACTGGCTGTCAATTAAAGCTCATGTTTTGTCCAAACATTACCTAGCTGCGATTTTTCCTTGCAGCATAATGGTGAAATGTGGGTGATTGCTGGGCTTTGGGGAAAGAGTATTGGGTGGTGATGGGGGGAGGGGCGGTCTTCATGCAGGATAGACCTATGAACAGGTAAACTGCATGGCCTGTTGTTCAGACGGCAACTAAAGTGAGAGAATGGGTTTGTATGGGTAAGAGAGCATTAGCCATGCTGGCTGTGTCATGGGTGGTCTGGCCTTCTTGTTACTGTACCATGATGTTGCTAGTGAGAGGCATTGACGGATTGCCAGCAGGTATGCAGAGGCTTTTTAAAGATGGTGCAAGGCATGCCGGTCTTTTGGCGAATATCTGCTGAGTGGGAAGTTGTTCTGGCAATGGTACATGGTAAGATGGGACTAGAATTGGCTGTGAGGGTGCTACAGGGAGTGAGGGGGAGGGGTTGGTGGTAAATAGATAATGAGGTGTGTTTCGCGAGACATCTCGCTAGGCCTCGTGGTCGCAACCCCTCCACAAAATCTGACAGAACTTGCAAAAAATAAAAATATAAGTTTCATTCCTTTATTTTTATTTCTGCACAGTTGCAACTAGTTCTTCTGATTGTCTATTTCCAGAATCTGCTGTACAGGGGATCCCTAATTTATGAACATCTGACTTACACTTGGACTTACAAATACGATCCCATTGTAAGGGTGTAATTTTAAAGACCTGACATATAAACTGCTCCTTTATATTGTCCTGCATCATGTTCGGACTTGCATACAAATCAACTTGCGAATGAACTCCAGGACGGAATCCATTTGCAACCCGTGGACTGCCTGGACTTTGCTTTGAGGGAAGAGGAAATTTTGCTTTAGAGAAGGAAATGACAGTTACCAAATAATTTTGTTTTAATCAACTAATAGATTAACAACAACATAGTTATTTAGTGTCTTGAATGTGATCAAATGTATCAAGGCACCTCTTGAAGTAAGTTTTAGAAACCTCACAACCTTTAAAAAGCACTTGGATGAGCACTTGTAATGTTATAACATTCAAGGCAAGAGCCATTGCTGGAAAGTGCAGATTTAGAGTAGTTTTTGTTAGTGCAGACTCGATGGGCTGAAGGGCTTCCCCTGTACTGTATGATTCTATGACTTAAAGTGTGACCCAAACCATATAAGCGCATGACGAAAAGTTTAGGCAGAGAGAGAAGAGTCTTAAAGGATGAAAGTGAGGTCAAGAGAGATGGGAGTGTTTATGGAGAGAGTTCCAGAGCTGAAGCCTGGGCAACTGAAGGCATGGCCACCAGTGGTGAAGTGATTAAAACTACACAAAAGACCAGAAATAGAGGGGAGCACTTAGAATCATAGAATTTCTACAGCGTGGAAAGAGGCCATTTGGCTCATTGAGTCTGCACTGTCCCTTTGAAGTACATCCCACCCAGACCCACTCCCCTACCCTATCCCTGTAACCCTTTATTTCCAATGGCTAATCCACCTAACCTGTACATCTTTGGACTGTGAGAGGAAACCCATGCAAACACAAGGAGAATGTGCAAACTCCACACAGACAGCCATCCAAGGCTGGAAGCGAACCTGGGTCCCTGGCGCTGTGAGACAGCAGAGCTAACCACTAAGCCACTGTGCCCCCCTCTTAGCTCAGACGTTTGTAAGGCTGGAAGAGATGACAGAGATGAGGAGGGAAAAAGCCAGGGAGGGGCAAGACAAGGATGAGAATTTTAAAATTAAGACATCCCTTGACCAGGAGCCAACGTAAATCAGTGAAACACATGTGGTCAGCTAACGGGACTTGGTGTAGTAAAGATATGGCAGCAAATGTGATGACCTCAAGTGGCAGAGGGTTTGGGTGGGAGACCAGCCAGGAGGGCAATGGAATACCCTGTTTAGAGTAACAAAGGCAGGATTGACATTCTCAGAAGCAGATGAGCTGAGATCAGAATAAAATTGAAAAATATTACAGGGCTGGAGACAGGCAATCTTAGTGATAGCACCAAAATCAGGGTCTGAAAGTCATCTCTGGATCAACCAGTATTGCAAACAGATGAATTTAATTTCAGGCCGTTGCCAGGGAGAGTTATAGAGTTGTCTATCACTCAATGTATGTGCATGATTTTTGTGCCATCACTAACAATTCATAATACTGCTGTGTAATTGTTCAAACAAACCAATGCAGCTTGTGCCAATATAAGATGATGGGAGCAAGGGTATGGGTCTTTCAGAATCGAACAAAATGAAGTAGTTCAGGACCATTCTTGATTCACTATTTCAGAAACTGATCAATGAGATTAATCAATAATTTATCTGAAGCTTTCTTTACTATCAATTTGGGATACTTTGGTATGACTTATTCCATTGAAAGGTATTCTTGGGTTTCCTCCAACCTAACTAATTACTCCAGTAACACTGTCCACTTAACTGTTGCATAGCTTTGTTCGGACTTAAAATCCTGGAAGCCCTAGCTGTTGGAGGGACTTCACTTTGACAGCAGCAGTTGGAGCCTATAGCTCAGGATTTGTATCTCAAAAATCTGGAGAATAAATAAGATGTGTATTCAAAGGGTAAAATAATAGAGATTGAACATGACTGAGAGTGCAGTTTGAAGATGATGAAAATGCAAATTTTTGAACACGGGGGTAGGATTTACCTCGTAAGCTCCTGAACTCTGTTGTTGGGCCAAAATGAAAGCTGAAAAATACGGAATATTTTTCCCGAGGGCAACCAATTAATTTCTAGAGGGCAGACTTGCTATCCAGTAGGGCATATTGCTGGAAGTTAGAAAGCCAATCAGAAGCCTTCTTTCTTGAAAGTTAAAAGGCAAAAGTCACCCCAGTCTCACCAGACCATCGGGCTTCTGTCTCATTAGAGAGAGAGAGAGACAACTGGTGGTTTAATCTGAGGGTCACCACACCTCAGGAGAGAGGAGAGGTTGAGAAGGAGATTACTTCATGGAAACCTCAGCCCGTGCGAGAATTGAACCCACACTTTTGGTGTCGTTCTGCATCGCAAACCAGCCATCCAGCTAACTGACCCCCAATTTCTTGGAAGAAGCAGTAGACTGCTATGGAAGCTGAGTAAAGGAGGAGGTGTTTCAAAATGAAGGAGCCCTTTCTCCAATTTTAATGCAAACTAAAAATCGGAACTTGCGGCTGGGAGTGGGGTCCTCTCACAATGCAACTTGCGGTTTCTACTGCACTCAGACAGCCAGAGAGGGCCTTTATGGGTCTGCCTGCATGGGGTGCTGAGCCCCTGGCATTTCACCAGAAGGCTGCCTCCAGGCAGAGGGTATACTCCCTCGCCACCCATGGGAAGGCTGAGATCAATTGGAAAATTGTAATTGGCCTCTTTTTAATTCCAAGTGGCAACAGGAACTCCCAGTTTTACCGAGGATGAAGGGAGACAGGTCAAGAGGTGAAAGTGTTGAGCAGATTTCAGCCCATGTAGCCCAAAAATGATGTTCATCGAGCTTGAGTTCAAAGCTACCTGTGCATGATCTGGTATATCGGATAATGGAGAGTCTATATGGGTGGAGGTTAGAAATAACAAGGTGAAGAAGACATCAGTGGAAATAAAAGGAACAAGAACGTGAGGGTGTAGATTTAAAATGATTTTCAAAAGGAGAAAATGTGATTTGAGATAAATCATTTTCACTCTGTGAGGAGTTAGAATGCAACTGCACTACCTGGAAGTGTTGTGGAGGCAGGTTCGATTGAGAACTTCAAAAGGATATTGGACAGTTGTTTAGGTTGATACAACATGTAGTGAAAAACGAAGAAAGCAAGAGATTGACACTGGATAATTGTGCTCATTTGAAGAGCCCAGTGGAGATATAATGGGCCGATGGCCTCCTTTTGCACCATAACAATTCTGCGTATATAACCCCTAACAGCAGCTGTTTTTAGAACTAAGTATAAATCATGAGATAATAAGGGCATGTTTAAAAAGGCAATACACAAACCACGAGTAACTTTAATCTTCAGCTAGCTTGGGATAGCCAGATTGGCAGAGGTAGCAATGAGGAAGAATTCATAGAGTATGTTAGGAACAGTTTCCTGCAGCAATATGTTGTGGATCCAATAAGGGTCGGGCTGTTTTAGATCAGATAATGAGGTAATTTTAATAAATTATCTCAGAGTTAAAAATCCCCCAGGGAACAGAGACCATAATATGGTGGAACTTAGCATTTGGTTTGAGAGTGAGAAACTTGAATTGAAAGCAACTATACTAAGCTTAAATAAGGGTAATTATGTAGGGTTGATGGCAGAGCTGACTGGAATGGACTGCGGAAGAAGTTTAGCGGAAATGATGTTTGAGGAATAATTGCAGATTATTAAGAAAATAAAAAAGTCGCCATAGACCCACCGGACCATAAGGCTGTTCTCTCATCAGATAGAGACTATTGGTAGTGATTTAACCTGCGGGTCCCCACGCCTCAGGCAAGGGTAGAGACTGAGGACAGTCCTTCATGGTAACCTCCGCTGTTGCAGGAATTGAATCCACACTATTTGTATTGTGCTGCATCGCAAACCAGCCCCCCCCACCTTAAGTATATAGTTCATGACTCTCAGTGAAGATATATCCCAGTGTGGATAAAGTTTATTTAGGAAGGGGATGCATTGACTGTGGTTTACCAAGGAAGTCAAGGGCAGTATCAAATTGCAAGAGAAAACATACCATGTGGCAAAGGTTACTGGTAAATCAGCAGACTGGGAATGTTTACAAGCCAACAAAAAGGTGACTCAAAAGAATCCTAGAGTGTGTTACAACCCACTGGAGTCACTCAAAGTAAGCCCTACTTTTCCTGGTGTGGTGCCAAAACTTAAAGATTTTTAAAAACTACTCACAGTACCCCAATGTATCTGACTTTCACACCAAGGTTGATGGAATGTACAGGCTAGTTTTCTGTACTAAACAGTAATTATTATTTATTGTAAGTAATTGGTCTATAGCTACCAGTAAACAGATATACAATATTTGCATATAACACGACTAACTAAAACTGTAAATCCCTTCTAAATTCTTTCTTATACTTACTACAGACAGAGAAACAGGCAACATAAATTATTGGCAGAAGTAGAAAAAAACTGGAAAGCCAGTTCAACGATCTGAGCTTCCCAATTCCGATGTCGAGACGATCCTTGTTTGGAAAGTCAGACCCTTGATGTTCAGTTTTCTAATGGCAGAAGTTGTTTCCCCTTATGGGAAAGTCCAGGAGCAGAGGGCATCATCTCAGAGTTAGGGGTTGTCCATTTAAGACAGTCTTTAAGAAAGAATTTCTTCTCTGAGAGGGTTGTGAATCAGTGGAATTCTTTACCACAGAGGGCTGCCGAGGCTGGGCTACTGAGTATATTCAAAGCTGAGACAGACATTTTTAATCAGTAAGTTCATCAAAGGTAATGGGAATAAGACACGTTAGTGGAGTTGTAGATTATCAGGTTAGTGATGATCACATTGAATGACAGAGCAGACATCAATGACTCGTATGATATACTTCTACTCCTGTGTCTAGTGTGTGTGTGTCTGTTCCTGTTCTGCATTTTGTCTCCTGTTTGTGATTTTCTACATTGTGGTTTCACTTCTCTGATTTTATTGGCATCATTGTCGTTTTTGAATCTTTGGAACGAGCTGCATCAAAGAATGTCTGTCATCATCATTACAAGCTTAAATAACAGGTTTTAATTTTCATTCTTGATTTACTTTCTGACATACTTTTATATTCTAAACCTGTCACTCTTTTATTTACCATCTTGTCATCTGAGGTATGTCCAGGGTTTGCTTAGCCCACTGTCCGTTCCCTTTTAGTGGGCTACTTCTAAAACCAGGAACATCTCTCCTTCTCAGAGATAGTAGGAACTGCCGATACTGGAGAATCTGAGATAACAACGTGTAGAGCTGGATGAACACAGAAGGCCAAACAGCATCAGAAGAGCAGGAAAGCTGACGTTTCGGCTGAAACATCAGCTTTCCTGCTTCTCTGATGCTGCTTGGCCTGCTGTGTTCATCCAGCTCTATGCCTTGTTATCTCAGCATCTCCTTCACATTTCCTTTGTTCCCCGTGAGGAGAATGTCTCCATTGATTCAGTTCAGATCAATGTTCTTCGACAGTATTGATACTGCAGGGACTCTCTCCCATCACTTCCCATCAGCAATTCTCAAAGAAAACTCCCTCTCCACTTCTATGGTCTTGCAAACTCCTGCTCTGACTGTAATCTCCCTTCTTCACCAAAATCCTTGAATGTGGTATTACCTACCTTGCCTGCAAGTCCATGCCCACCTCTCCCGCAACATGCTTCCATTTCTCAAAAAGTTATCATCTCTGTTGCATCTCCAAAATGACCTGAACAAAGGTGATTAAAAATATTATCCCTTGTAATTGTGACCAAGGTGCGTCATCTCTCCTTGTTGAGTATAACCTTTGCCACGGCCAACCACACTGCGGGGAGGTAATGGCCTAGTGGTATTATCGCTGGACTGTTAATCCAGAGACCCAGGTAATATTTTGGGGACCCAGGTTCGAATCCTGCCCATGGCAGATAGTGGAATTTGAATTCAGTAAAATGTCTGGAATTAAGAATCTAATGATGACCATGAATCCATTGTCAATTGTTGGGGAAAAACCCATCTGGTTCACTAATGTCCTTTAGGAAAGGAAACTGCTATCCTCATCTGGTCTGGCCTACATGTGACTCCAGACCCACAGCAATGTGGTTGACTCTAACTGCCGTCTGGGCAATTAGGGATGGGCAATAAATGCTGCCTAGCAGCAACGCCCGCATCCCATGAATGAATGAAGAAAAAAAAACACAATATCATTAAGTTTGGGCCCAAATGTCTTTAGAGAGGTAGCAAGCAGTACCCACCAACATTCTCAAAGCCTTTAGAGAGAGAGTTCGCTGTGTAGAGGGTGGAGTGCCCCGATGGTCTGTGCTTGTAAATTACAAAACAAAAGTATCAAGCAGTGTCTTGGAGCGCAGTGGTTCAAGTCCCACCTGCTCCAGAGGTGTGTCATAGCATCTCTGAACAGATTGGTGAAAATATTTAAAACTGTGTCTTGTGGAATAGTGTCCCTGCCTCTGGGCCAGAAAGCCCAGGTTCAAGATCCACTGACTGCAGAGGTGTGTCAGGACATGTCCAAGCATGTTGATTCATTATAGCCATTTTAACCACATCTCTGGGGCAATTGGGATGTGAACCCAACGCTTCTAAAAATCACTTATTGACTGGTGCTGGGTTGTAGCATTGGGAAGTCTGCAATTGTAATCCTTCCTTTACATTGTGAATCAATTTAAAACTGAGACAAGCTTGACTTCTGGTCTCCTCCTTCATCAACTAGCTGTAAGCAGTTAACGATGACCTCTTTGTTTCCATTGTCACATATCCAAGTGTAGTTAGAACATTTCTACCAATGGCCTGTTTCCACACCCATCTATCCATGCTAGAGTAGCCAATAGCCTCATTGCCAAAATGCTGCCCAGAATTAGATTCCACATGCACATGGATGGCATCCAGCAAGAGTCATAGAGTTATACAGCGCAGAAACAGACCCTTCGGTCCAACTCGTCCACACCGACAAGTAATCCTAAACTGATCGAGGCCCATTTGCCAATATTTAGCCCATACCTCTCTAAACCCTTCCTATTCCTATACCCACCCAGATGTTCTACCTCTGCATCAATTCACTAAACCAAAAACCGCCTTTCCACTGTCAAACTGTTTGTCTGATACTAAGGGTCAGATTTGAGTTTCTACAGGAGCTGGGAATGGAGGTGGACAGAAGCTAAAAATGACCCCACTGCTACTGTGCCAGGTCCTTGGCTCCATTCTGCTTTGTGGAGCTGGGATGGGCAGAAGGGGCAGGTCTACCTGCTCCTAGTTCATCAGTGACGTAGTTCGTTAATACTTAATTAAACATTCCCTCAAGGTGATTGGCAGGATCTTGATCAAACAAAGCCTTGACACCGTGGGCCACATAAAGACAAATTAAGGTCAATAATCAAAAGCTTGGCCCGAGCATTTTAAGTTTTGAAGAGTGTCTTTAAAGAAGGAAAGAGAAGTAGAAATGTGCTTTTCTGAAGAAGGGTCCTGACCCGATTCGTCAATTTTCCTGGTCCTCTGATGCTGCCTGGCCCGCTGTGTTCCTCTAGCTCCACACTGTGTTATCTCTGACTCCAGCATCTGCAGTTCTTACTATCTCTAGAAATGTGCAGGTGGGTAATTGCAGAGTTCAGGGTATTGCAGGCAGTTCAAGGCATGTTCACCAATGGTGTAGCACTTACAATTGGCTGATAGAGCAGAGACGCAATTGGAGCAGATAAGAGGGAGTGAGGGAAAGGAAAACAGAACAGGGAGTGGTGCACATGCAAGCACAACAGATGAGTGAGGGAAGAGGAAAATGTTTGTGAAGTTTGGGTTAGACCCTCACCATGGCTCAACTCAGGGAAATATTTCAGCTGGCGTGTGATTGGTAAGAAATGCATAATATAAGCAAGTGGAGTCAGCATGGCTTCATGGAGGGGAAATCATTTTTGTCAAATGTACTAGAATTCCTTGAGGAGGTAACAGGCAGAATAGTTAAAGGGGAAGCAGTGGATGTAATATATTTGGATTTTCAGAAAATGTTTCATAAGGTGCCACCATTAAACTACTTAATAAGAGCCCATGGTGTTGGAGGTAATAAATTAACATGGATAGAAGATCGGCTAACTAATAGAAGACAGAGTTGGGATAAAGGGGGAATTTTCGGGATGGCAACCTTTAACTAATGGAGTGTCACAAGGAGCAGTGCTGGGCCCGCAATTATTTGCAATCTATGTTAAATACTTGGATGAGGAAGGCAAATGTACTAGAGCCAAGATTGAGGATGACACAAAAATAGGTGGTAAGGTAAATGGTGAGGATGCCAGACAGGGTAAGTGAATGGGTAAAATCTTGGCAGATGGAACATAATATGGGGAAATGTGAGGTGATGCACTTTGGCAGGAAGAATAGAGGAACTGAATATTATTTAAATGTGGAAAGACTGCAGAAAACTATAGAACAGAAGGATTTGGGAGTCCTTGTGTATGAATCACAAAAAGCTAGCATCCAAGTTCAGAGAGTAATAGGGAAGGCAAATGGAATGTTGACCTTTATTTCAAAGGGAGTGGAATATAAAAGTTAGGGAAGTTTTGCTAAAACTAGACAAGACAGTAGTCAGACCACAGCTGGAATATTGTGAACAGTTTTGGACCCCCTATCCTGGCACTGGGGGCAGTCCAGAGAAGGTATCAGCCAAGTGAACCAGATAACGAGGGATTGCTTTATGGGGAGAGGTTGAGTAGTTTGGGTCTGTATTAATTGAAATTTAGAAGAATGAAAGGCGATCTTATTCAAACATATAAGACTTTTAGAGGATTTGACAGGGTAGAGGTGGAAAAGTTGTGCCCCCCCCACCTCCAAATAACCACTACCACCACCAACAATGCAGCTTTACTGCTGTTGGTCTGTAGCTTTATAGGCTACAGCATGTCAAGTCCATATTGGAATACATTTCAAATGTTTCAATGGTTTCTGGCCCCACCACTCGTAGCTTTACACTCCCATTGTTCTCTTGGTGAAAAACAAATCTCATCAATTTACCCTCTAAACCTTCTACCTAATACTCTATATCCACCCACACCACCACAGCCCCATGCGCTCCCATCTCCTCATTGGACCTCTTTGCCAACAAGCATAGATCTTTCCCATCTAAGCTCCTCTTAATTCTGTCCAACCCAATGAAATCTCCCTTCACTCCCCTCTGGTCCAAACGAAACCAGCAGTCTGTTCAAGCTTTTGTCCGTTGCTGAAATTTCCCACTCCTGGCAACATGCTTGTAAATCTCTGGACCCACTGTTGTGTGATTATTATTAGTGTTGTTGTTTAAATATTAATTGGTGTTATTTTAGTGGTGACATTCAAGAATATAAATAGAAATAAATAGGAATAAGTGCAGGGTGTACAAGGAAAAGGCAGGAGATTGGCAGTAAGTAAAATGCTCAAAGAGCCAGTGGTAATGCGATGAGCTGAATGGTGTGTTCTGCACTGAAATATTTCTGTGATCCTGTGAAACATATATCCAGTCAAGGTGTGGGTTAAGAATGAAACTGGTGCCACACAGGTTCTATATACTTGGGTCCAGAGACTGTGCTGGGATATGTGGAGCCTGGGGAGAAGGAAGTTGCTTGCTGGGTATTTTGGTTTCTGTTATGTGTAGTGAGGATGTTGAAACTGCTATAAAAATAGTATAGTGGTGGGTAAAGTGAATGAGGTCATGTTTTGCATTTGTCAACCATAAAGTTACAAATAGTCATTTCTTTTCTACTGCCTCCAGTTTCTACACCGAGCTGTGTGTGGCTGTTAGTGTGTATGAGTGGAGGTTCATCAGCACATACCTTACAGCAGTGGAAAGCGATCCACATGCTTTAACCAACATGTCTTGGTCAAGACCCGGAATAAACTGTTGTAATCACAGGTGCATATCACACACGACTGCATAGGTCAGAACTTACACTGCACCAGGTTATAGTCCAACAGGTTTATTTGAAAACACAAGCTTTCGGAGTCTTACTCCTTCTTCAGGTCATAGTGAGTGAGGTGGTATCGGACACAGAATTTATAAATAAAAAAGCAAAGGTTCACACCACTGATGAGGATGTACTAAACAAACCTAAGATGCTATTAAATCTCTGGAGTTCCCAGAAGATGTTTTGCTGAGAGTGAGCTTTGCATCTTGTCCTCCTGCAGGATTTCTTCTCTTTAAGGACATCTTTTTTTTCTGCCAGATTCCTGGAGATTTGTTTCTTTAACTGAAACACCAAGGTGTGCACTGAAACAGCAGCTTTAGTTCAAAGGCTGTTGCCAGGGCATCCCAAATCAGTCTGCCCATAATAAAGCCATTAAAAAACAGTTTGTTGTCTTTCCCTCTTTATGCTTTGCTTGTTTGCTTTCCAAAGATTTCCAACCAAAACAGCAGGTGGATAACAGAGGGTATTAAACTTTTGAGTTCAGTAATTACTGCGGAAACACGTCCCAGAAATCATGTGTCCCTTCAAAATACTTTGAATCTAGAATGCCCAAATAGTTTCATATTCCAGTTCTACATATTCCTTAAATATAAATATCTATTTCTAATAGGAGATATAACAAACAGAATTCGACAATGAGCCATCAGTATCCCTGGGTCCTTCCTGATACCGTGCCATACTGAAAGTGGCAAGAATATGGGGCCATCTTCCAGGCAGTCAGTTGAGCCATTTAAGTGAGTAATTGAGAGCCACCTACTGTCTGCATAGCATCTTGGCTTTGCCAGCGATGTGTGTTGATGCAATGGCCCACTTTTATTGGGTAAAACAAGCTGAAACACGGCATCTTCCAGCAGATTGCAGTGATGGAGGGGACCCTCCTTAGTGAGCGCTCTGTCAGTCATGATTTTGTGGGCAGAGGGGTAAATAGCTAGCTACCCCCAAGGCAAGAATGTGCCACCTGCTTTCCATGTAATCTCCCTTTGCCCAATCAGGACCTGCCAGCCTGGTCCCAGTTCCATGACCCCATGTAATTTTCTGAAGGAGCCTGCAGAATCATTGGGGTGCCCTGTCCGTGGAGATGCAATCTCAGATATGACCACAATGAGCAGAGGCACTGTTGTGCAGCCAGCCCACTGAACCTGCACCTGGCTAAGGTGGTGGCTGCTTCCCACTTACCGTCCCAGTCGTGGAACACGAGTCTTCCCAGGAACATTCAGCGTGTTGTGATCTTTGAATTACGTTCCATCAAAGTGGAACAATCTGAAAGGATGGAGATTTCTTGAATCCTGTGTAATATAGTACAGCTTGCAAGCATTGCTTGGCTGCACAGAACTTGAATATTGCTGCAAAGCTAAATGTAGCTAAAACTTTTCATTTTGATTTCATCAGGCTGAATACAAGAATGTCAAATTTTAAACAGTCACAACAATTTGTACAACAGCAAGAAAGGGTGCTGGTTGATTGGTAACTCAACTTTTGTTGTCTGGGGCGTTGTCATGGAGAAAGCAACAGGCCTCCAATATACCTCAGTAATTCAAAAAAAGACGAGGTTTGAATATATTCTTCTTGTTTGCAGAGTAGATCCCTATATTTGAATATATGTCTCCTCTTGTGGGTAACTGAGTGTTATGAGCTCAAAAAGGTTAGTTGTTAGTATAGCTGTTAACATACTTGGGGCTGTTCAGGAAGTGCTGTCTATTCCTGAAATTACATTAAATGGTATATAGCTTGGAATCTCAGGCTGATTCAGTATTCCCTGTTTTCAGCCTATTATGAACAACAAAAGTAACATGCTATGCAATTTAATTAGCAAATTATTGAGAAGT
>NC_063333.1:137836150-137854645 GCF_021869965.1 Rhincodon typus
CTAACTACTCTCCAGAAACCTTCAACCTGTTATTAATTAAAAATCTGTCCACAATGTTCTTTTACTTCCGCTTGTTCCCATCTTATTTATTTTAATTTTGTATTCAGGACACTATTTGTTTCCTCATTATATTCATTGCCATGCTTTCTGGCTTTTGCATCAAAATGTTTTGTTGTTTAATCTCCCCTTGCCTCCACCCTATCACAGAATCTTCCTGTGTTCTTCCTGACCCCTCCCCTCTTCCTCTGACTTAACACTTCCTTCACAAGTGAAGGGGAATAGTAATAAGGTCATTGAGCTGAAATGTTATCTGTTTCTGTCCCTGACCTGAGTTTTCCAGTTTTCTTTGTTCTTAGTTTCAGATTTCCAGCATCTTGTTTTTAAAAAATTTAACCTGTTTTTCTCATGAACCTGTTCAGAATGTTATTACATACCTCTGGAGCAGGTGGGACTTAAACCTGGGCCTCCCAGTCCAGGAGTAGGGGCACTACCACTTCCCCCAAAAGGGCCCTGGTGCACCATTCCCAGAGGTTCTGCAATGCCAAGTTAGTGTGTGAAGTAGATGGAGCAAGCCCTTATTCCATCTCTGTGCCAAAGATAAATTTAAGATGAGCCTCTGATGAGGGATGCATCAGATAGTAAGCTGATGAGAACAGATACGTTTGTTCTTAGCCAAATGGCCGCGGAGCGATAAAATTGTTTTCGTATTATTTACAATACATCAAATGTGCCATCATTTTGTCTTGTTGACCCTATAGATAAAAGTAATGCATGCCATGTTTGAATGAGAAAAGAGAACAGCTACTCAAACTGTGACTGATACAGGGGAAAAAAGAATCTTCGGTTGCATTGATACCATTTATATTATCTGACTTGCTTGTTTTTCATTCCCTTTTTTCTCATGCACCCTTTACCAAATTGAGAACTCAGGCTAATACTGAACTAATTGGAGGCTTAATTTGAAGAACAGAGTAAGACCCTACCGAGGTGGGTAACGTTTCTCTCTGGGATTTTGGGTAACAGTAATTCCTGAGTGAGGTTTACATTGGGATATAATTTTGTACCAACACTTTATACAGATTTGTGGAATTATTTAAAACTTCTGGATCAGGTGTAAACATCTGTGATAGCATTTGGTGGGTTTGTAAATATCTGTACATAATGTGTGCTGACATCTAACCAAGCATTGTATCTGAATGAGACATCATCAAAGATGGGTATTGCTGTAAAGTGTAATTGCAGAAAGTTGTAACCTAAAACACCTACATTTCCTAAATCATTTATATTGTAAGCTGTTCACTGAACAGGATGCAAACTGACACTACTAAGTACTTGGAAGAGCATCAAGATCATTCAGCAGTGGGTTCTAAAATACAGGATGTTTGACAGGCATAAAACTTATGGAAATTTTTTAGAATTCTTTAACATAGATAAAAGAAATGCAGTTGATGTGGCTTATGGATTTTCAGAAAAAGTCATTAAGCTACAACATGAGATTGAAGGCAAAGGAATTAGTGGGACCAACCATGGAGAATGTGGCACATGGAGAGAGTACAAACAAACAGGTTGGGTAAAGAAAGTTCTCGTGGAGTCTGTTATATGGCAGCTCCAAATACGAAAGTAAAAGTTCTGAATTTACAAGTTAAGAGAACTACATGGAAATTTGTAAGGTATAACAGGACAGTAGTGAGAAGTTGCTCGCTCACGACTGAGAAGGGGATTGCTGACAACCCAGTGCTCAACAGGAGGAGGAAGAGCACTGAACCAGAGGGGCATTTTGGGAGCTCATTTTGGAGAGGGGCTGTGAGGTCAAAGTGCAGGCTTTGGTAAGCATCGGGCTTTGCTGAAGAGGGTGAGCAGCATTAAGGTAAGACAAGGTCGGGTCTCCATTTGTTTAAAACCAATAGTTACTAGAGGAACAGTAATAGTGGTCATTGGGGTGGTATGTTTCTCCTATGAGATGTGGGAAATCGAGAGCAGTCAGATGTCCTGTAAGAAGTGTCCACCTGCAGCTCCCCTCTCACTACATGGATTGGTAGGAGTGGTAGTTGGACCCGCTGAGGAGCACACAGGAACCAGAAAGTTTTATGGATAACAGTTTCAGGGATGTGGTCACAAAGGTTCAGCCAATTAGGTTGGTGACAGCCAGGAGGGGCAGGCAGACAGTGCAGGAGTGTCCCTGTGGCTATTCTCTCATATGTATATCATGTTGGATATTATTGTGGGGAGAGGAAGCTGGCCTCCCAGGAGAAAGCAACAGCAGGAGCCAGATCAGAGGTACTGCAATGTCACTTATGCAGCTGAGGGGGTTCAAATGGAGGTGAGCAGTACTGACAGGTAACTCCCTAGTCAGAGGCACAGATAGGCATTTCTGTGGCCGTATGAGAGACTCAATGATACCAGGATCAAGGATATGAGTGTACACAGAATATCCTGAAAGGGTGCTAACATAGGCAGGAAGAGAGATGAGGCCCTGCAAAGGAAAATAAGGAAACTGGGAGCTGAAAAGAAGGATCTGGATTACACCCTGTGTAATGTGCTAGTGAGGCCACAAATTGGAAGGCAATAGAGGTGAATGTGTGTCTAAAGAACTGATGGAGGGAGGGCTTCATACACTTGGTTCATTGGGATCTCTTTCAGGGCAGGAGGGACTTGTACAAGAAGGGCAGGGTTACACCTAAACTGGAGGGGCACCAATATCCTGGCAGGGAGGTTTGCTGCTACCACTTGGGAGGGTTTAAACTAGTTTGGCAGGGGGGTGAGAACTACAGAGTAAGTCAGTGTGTGTAGTGACTGAGGAGAAGATAGACTTACAAGACTTAACCCAATAGGAAGAATAGGCACGGCCAGGTTAGTGAACACTGCTGGACTAGTGGTCAGAAGTGTATTTATTTCAATAGCAGGAGTATAACCGGTAAGATTGAGCTTAGAGCCTGGGTTAGTACACGGGACTATGATGTAGCCATTACAGAAACATTCCAGAGTTTAGATATTTCAGTGATGATAGAGAGGAGTGAAAAAGGGGATGGGGGAAGTTGCATTACTAATAAAGCAAAATATCATAGCTATGCTGACAGGACACCTTGGTGGGCTCATCCACTGAAGCCTCAGAACTGAGGAATAAGAAAGGTGCAGTCACTATGATGGGGTTATATGAGAGGCATCCCAACAGCCAGCGAGAGATAGAGGAACAGATATGCAAGGAGATTTTGGAAAGATTTAAGAACAGGGTTGTTGTATTGGGTAATTTTAACTTCCTCAATATTGACTGAGACTCCCTTAGTGTAGATGGAGCAGAATTTCTTGGATGCATCCAGCAGGGCTTCTTGAAACATGTGTAGATAGCCCAACTACGGAAGGAACCAAATTCTTGGAGAATGAGCCTGGTCAGGTGATGAAAGTTTCAACTGGAGAGCATTTTGGGAATCGTGATCCTAATTCTGTAAGTTTAAGTATGACTGGTCCTCGGGTGCAATTGGAGAAGATTAATTACAGCAGTACTAGACAGGAACAGGAGAAATTAGATTGGGGACAAGTGTTAGAATCTATTGGGAGGCCTATAGTATCACCACATATCTGACGGAGTTTTTTTAAAGGCCAGTTGATCAGAATTCAGGATCAGCATATTCCTGTGAGCATGAAAGAGAAGGATGGCAAGATTTGGAAACCGTAGATGACAAGATATTGACGAGATTTTAGTCAAAAAGAAAAAGGAAGCATCTGTAAGGTTCAGGAAGCTGAAATCAGACTAGGCCCTTGAGGAACATGAACCAAGAAAGAACTTAGACAAGGAATTAGGAAGTCTAAAAGGGGCTATTAAATGTCCTTGGCAAGTAGGATTCAGAATGCCAAGGCATTTTATATACATATTAGGACTAAGAGGGTAGGTCCACTCTTGGACAAAGGAGGAAATTTGTGTGGAGCCAAAGGAAGTTGGTGTGGTCCTTAATGAGTGTTTTGCATATGTATTCAGCTTGGAGAAAATATGGATGATCGTAAGATTAGGGAAGGGTATGTTGATATTGAGTCATATTGATATTAAGCAGTGTTGGGTGTCTTGAGAAAGATTAAAGTGGATACCAGGGATAACAAGGTGTAGAGCTGGATGAACACAGCAGGCCAAGCAGCATTAGAGGAGCAGGAAGGCTGATGTTTCGGGCCTAGACCCTTCTTCAGAAATGACGGAGGGGAAGGGGGTTCTGAAATAAATAGGGAGAGAGGGGGAGGTAGATAGAAGATGGAGAGAGGAGAAGATAGGTGGAGAGGAGACAGACAGGTCAAAGAGGCGGGGATGGAGCCAGTAAAGGTGAGTGTAGGTGGGGAGGTAGGGAGGGGATAGGTCAGTCCAGGGAGGACGGACAGGTCAAGGGGGCGGGATGAGGTTAGTAGGTAGGAGATGGGGGTGGGGCTTGAGGTGGGAGGAAGGACAGGTTAGGGAGGCGGGGACGAGCTGGGCTGGTTTTGGGATGCGGTAGGGGGAGGGGAGATTTTGAAGCTTGTGAAGTCCACATTGATACCATTGGGCTGCAGGCTTCCTAAGTGGAATATGAGTTGCTGTTCCTGCAACCTTCGGGTAGCATCGTTGTGGCACTGCAGGAGGCCCAGGATGGACATGTCGTCTGAGGAATGGGAGGGGGAGTTGAAATGGTTCGCGACTGGGAGGTGCAGTTGTTTAGTGCGAACCGAGCATAGGTGTTCTGCAAAGCGGTTCCCAAGCCTCCGCTTGGTTTCCCCGATGTAGAGGAGGCCACAACGGGAACAGCGGACACAGTATACCACATTAGCAGATGAACATCTGCTTGATGTGGAAAGTCTTCTTGGGGCCTGGGATGGGGGTGGTGGTGTAGGGGCAGGTGTAGCACTTCCTGTGGTTGCAGGGAAAAGTGCCGGGTGTGGTGGGGCTGGAGGGGATTGTGGAGTGGACAAGGGAGTCCTGGAGAGAGTGGTCCCTCCGGAAAGCAGATAAGGGTGGGAAGGGAAAAATGTCTTTGGTGGTGGGGTTGGATTGCAGATGGCGGAAGTGTCGGAGGATGATGTGTTGGATCCGGAGGTTGGTGGGGTGGTACGTGAGGATGAGGGGGATTCTGTTTTGGTTGTTATTGCGTGGACGGGGTGTGAGGGATGAGTTGTGGGAAATGCGGGAGACACGGTCGAGGGCGTTCTCGACCACTGGGGGGGGGGAAGTTGCGGTCCTTGAGAAACGAGGACATTTGAGATGTACGGGAGTGGAATGCCTCATCCTGGGAGCAGATGCAGTGGAGGCGAAGGAATTGGGAATAGGGGATGGCATTTTTTGCAGGAAGGTGGGTGGGAGGAGGTGTGTTCTAGGTAGCTGTGGGAGTTGGTGGGCTTGAAATGGATATCTGTTTCTAGGTGGTTGCCAGAGATGGAAATAGGGAGGTCCAGGGAGGAGAGAGAGGTATCGGAGATGGTCCAGGTGAACTTAAGGTTGGGGTGGAGGGTGTCTGTGAAGTGGATGAACTGTTCAAGCTCCTCGTGGGAGCACAAGGCGGCGCCGATACAGTCATCAATGTAATGAAGGAAGAGGTGGGGTTTACGGCCAGTGTAGCTACAGAAGAGGGATTGTTCCACTTAACCTCCAAAGAGGCAGGCATAGCTTAGGTCCATGCGGGTACCCATGGCCACCCCTTTGTCTGCAGGAAGTGGGAGGAATTGAAAGAGATGTTGTCGAGGGTGAGGACAAGTTCGGCTAAGTGGATGAGGGTGTCAGTGGAGGGGGACTGGTTGGGCCTGTGGGACAGGAAGAAGCGGAGGGCCTTTAGGCCATTTGTATGGGGAACGCAGGTGTATAGGGACTGGACGTCCATGGTAAAGATGAGGTGTTGGGGACCGGGGAATTGGAAGTTCTGGAGGAGGTGGAGGGCGTGGGTGGTGTCACGGACGTAGGTAGGGAGCTCCTAGACCAATGGGGAGAAAATGGAGTCGAGATAGGTGGAGATAAGTTCGGTGGGGCAGGAGCAGGTGGAGACGATGGGTCGACCAGGGCAGTCAGGTTTGTGGATTTTGGGAAGGAGATAGAAGTGGGTGGTGCGGGGTTGGGGAACGATGAGGTTGGAGGCTGTGGGTGGGAGGTCACCTGAGGTGATGAGATTGTGGATGGGTTGGTGGTCGGAGGTGGGGTCATGATCAAGGGGGTGGTAGGTGCTGGTGTCGGAGAGTTGGTGCCTGGCCTTGGCGATGTAGAGGTCAGTGCGCCATACTACAACTGCACCTCCCTTGTCCGTGGGTTTTATGGTGAGGTTGGGATTGGAGCAGAGGGCTGCACGTTCTGTGGTGAGAGGGGTGGAGAGGTTGAGGCGATTGATGTCTCAACGGCAGTTGGAGATGAAGAGGTCGAGGGAGGGTAGGAGGCGGTGTGTTGGAGGCGGGAGAAGGGGTCAGTAGAGGGAGGGTTAGGCTCACGATTAAAGAAGTAAGTGCAGAGGCGGAAGAAAAACTGTTCAACGTCCAAGCATGAGCGGTATTCGTTGATGTGTGGGTGGAGGGGCACAAAGGTGAGCCCTTTACTGAGGACTGACCATATTATATTAACAGGAGGAATGTGGAGGTTTTGGAGAAGGTACAAAGGTACATCAGGATGTTGCCTGGTTTGGAGGTTATTAGCTATGAGGAGAGATTGAACAAACTTGATTGTTTTCACTTGAATGTCAGGAGCAGAGGGACAACCTGATAGTAGTTTACAATATTGAAAGTGGATAGTCAGTCTATTTTCACCTGGCAGAAATGTCGATTACTGGGAGACATAGGCTTAAGGTAAAAGGGGAAAAGTTTAAAAGAAATGGGAGAGGAAAGTGTTTTTTTAAACAGAGGGTTACAAATCCCTGGAATGCGCTGCCAGAGACATCCAAGGGGAGAAAAGAGACACACTCGGTGGAGAAAGGAACTGCATACAATAGCAGTGTTTGAGACGTCTTGACAGATAAATGAATAGGTGGGGTACAGAGGGATACAGACCACGTAGAGGCACAGGTGTTTTTAGTTTGGCAAAGCACATCAGTGCAGGCTTGGTGGGCTGATAGGCCTATTCCTGTGTTGTACTGTTCTTTGTTCTTAACTTCCCAGGGCCAGATGGAATCTATCACAGGATACCGCGGGAAGCAAGGCAGGAGTTTGCAAGGGCCTTGAGAGAGATCTTTGTATCCTCTTTAGCTACAGGCAAAGTCCCAGAAGACTGGAGAATAGCCAATGTTGTTCCTTTAATAGTAACAGGGATACTCCAGGAAATTATCGGCCAGTTAACTTTACATCAGTAGTAGGGAAATTACTGGACAAGCTTGAGGGACAGGATTTTCTGGGGATAGTCAGCATGGCTTTGTGCAGGGAGGTCTTGTCTCACAAATTTAAGTTTTTGAGGAAGTAACAAATGTGATTTAGGGTGAGGCAGTGTCTACATGGACTTTATGGAAACATTTGACAAGGCAGGCTGGTCCAGAAGATGAAGTGGCATGGGATCCACCGAGTTAAGTCGGATACAAAATTAGTTGGTCATTGAAGATACGGTAGTCATGGAAGGGTGCTTTTCTGAATGGAGATCTGTGACCAGTGGTGTTCCTCAAGGGTCAGTGCTGGGGTGTCTGTTTGTAATAATACAAAAATGATCTGGATAAAAATGCAGATGGTTTCGCAGACAACGTGAAAATTGAGCTGTAGGTAGTGAGGAAGGTTATCAAAAGATACAGTATAGATATAGAATAGTTGAAAAGTTGAGCGGGCAATTGGCAGAGAGTTTAATCTGGAGAAGTGATGCATATTGAAATGTCAAATGCAAGAGGAAAGTATACAGTAAATGGCAGGACCTGTAGGAGCAATGATATACAGGGATCTTGGGGTACAATTTCATCAGCCCCTGAAAGTGACAACACAGGATGTGGTAAAGAATGTATATGGCACATTTAGTATAAAAGTTGGCAAGTCATGTTGAAGTTGTATAAAACTTTAGTTTGGCCACATTTGGAGAATCGTGTGTAATTCTATTCGCTACACTATAGGAAGGATGTAAGGGTTTTGAGAGGGTGCAAAAAAAGGTTTCCTAGGATGTTGCCTGGGTTGGAGTATATTAGCTATAAGAGGAGGGTGGACATATCTGGATTATTTTCACTAAAGGTTTGGATGCTGAGGGGTGACCTGATAGAAGTATGTAAAATTGAGAGGCATGGATTGTTAAACAGTCTTTTTTCAAATACTAGAGTGTATAGGATTAAGGTGAGGGTGCAAAAGGCCAAAGATGTGTGAGGCAAGTATTTTTCAATACAGGGTGATAGATGCCTGGAGTGTGCTGCCAGGGGAGATGGTAGAAGCAGATATGATGGCAATGTTTGAGGCATTTAGACACATGAACGGGCAGGGAGTAGAGGAATATGAATCATGTGCAGGCAAATGGGATTAGTTTAGAAATTGCACCATGGTCAGTGCAGACATGTGCTGTACTGTTATCACACAATAATATAGCTTATTACAATATGGATTGTGACAATGTCTCAGGACAAAACCAAGCTGGTAGAACAGGCCAATAAGATGGCAGATGCATGTCATTTGAAAAAGAAAATGGAAGTAACAATGTGCAAAGGAAATACCTACCTTGTTTACAACAATAACTAACTTACAATGAAAACACGCATAGTTGCTTTACAGGAGCAATTGTCAAACTAAATTTGATACCAGACATGGTTGAAGAGATAGGTTTGAAGGAGCACCTTAAAGGAGAGAATGTAGAAATTTGGGGAGGGGATTCTAGAGCTTGGTGTCTCGGCAGCAGAAAGCTCAACATTCAGTGGTGAAGTGAAGAAAATGGGGGCATGGAGGAGGCCAGAACCGGAGGAATGCAGTGCTTGTGAAGAGGGTATAGGCCTGGAGATGGTAAAGGTTGAGGGGGCAAGGCTATGGACGGATTTGAAATGGTGAGAACTTTAATTAGAGATGCTATCACATTGGGTACCAATTTATATTATGGAGCAGTGCTGCTGGTGAACAGGAATTGGTCAATTGCTGTATCTTGAACTCGAGCAGAAAAATAATGGAAATAGTTAAAATCATAAAAGGTCATGTTGAACTTGTACGTGACCTTGAGCATGATACTGCAGGGAAGACTCAGTCTACAACTGCCACACCAAGATCAGTAAATGCAATATTTTGAACATGTTAGCTGTGAAAATTCCCTAATCTAAGGGCAGAAAATGTGAATGTTTGATTTTGATAATGGGAGGCTAAGAGCTCAGACTGTTTTAAGCTATTTTAGTTTGACTATAAAGAATGAGATGTGTGCTTTGGTATGAAGTGTAAGGAAGCCAGTTACTACTTTTCTAATAAGAATCAAAAATTTTTTTGGGGGGGGTGGAGGAGTGAAGAGATCTAGGAGCTCATACACAAATCACTGAAAATAGGACAAGTTAATAAGGCCACTTTTTTTAAAAATAAAAAGCACTGCTATACATTTCTAGAGGGATAGAACTGAATCGAAAAACAGGCATAATTCATGTGTACCATGCATAGTTCTGTTTTAATTATTTATAAGGATATGAAAGTACTGCAGAAGGGGTGAGAAAGATTGACAAGGCTGACACCAGAACTCACAATAAAGCAGTCAGGAAAAACTGAACAGGCTGAAGCAGTGACCTAATTAAGATGCTGAAAGGGACCACAATCAAATCCGGTATCTATATTCTGTGTTCTCGTGTTGGATCGGGTAAACAGAAGTTTCTAGTTGACTTTAAAACTAGGTGTCATTAATTGTACAACAAATACCAACTAGGAATTTGAGAAGTTTCTGTAGCCAGAGACTGGCTAGATTGTGGAAGTCACTCTAGTGTTGAGTCCTTGAGGCAAACAGTATAAAATAATTGAAGCACAAGCTAGATAAATGCCTAAAAGGAGTAAGTTATAGCATGAGATGAAGAGGAGTGGGAGCAAGCTCATGGAATTTAAATACTGCAAGGACCAGTTGAACCAAATAGCTTGTTTGTGCTTTAAATTCTATTTAGCTTGCTGCTCTTTGCAACCACTTCTGTAGAGCTTTGTTCCAAAAGGCCTATGTATATTAAAACCCACATATTTCAGCACAGATGGTACACCTCAATTAGTGTTCAAATGGAAGAGAGTAGAGTTTGATTTTCGAATATTGTTAAAACTTGTGGAATATAAACATACTGTCAAGAACTGAACTTTGTTTACAGTGCTGCAAATTGAGGTGTCTATCAACAGCCTGTCTCATTCTACTCAAACAGGCTCTATGTTTAAACTACGCTTATGCTAACTTTCGCATGGGTGCATTAACGCAGTAATACCTTTGTACATGATTTAGAGAAAGTGGAGACTAATTTTATGTACCTTCTGATCCTTGTAACATGTTGAGCTGTGGGGATAGAGAAGGAACACAAGCCCCAGAGATTAAAGCTGTAGACACATGATAAGTTGAAGATGAGGTAATTTCTAAAATCTTACCTCAAATCATTTTGAGAAGTAGTCAAGCCATTAACTAATTTGCCCTTATCTTCCTGCTATCTCATTAAATGTTCAATTCACTTGGAATATAATGGCTCTGGCAATAATCAGGATTGAAGGCAGATAATATTAATAAGTACAAAGAAATATGCCTAGAACATTTTAATATCGCCACATCATGAATGTGCAAAATCCTATCCCATCATGATTAATGTTTTTGGAATAGAAACCTGGATCGAAATTTGTAGTGTCTCCAATAACAGCAGTACGTTAAGGAGCGAATGGAAAAAAAAATTCATGGTTTAAACATAGCTGCCTTTTTAAAATTTTGGAAGTGGCTTATGTTGTCCATTCTTCTTGAGAATACAGTTTTACATTGAGTTGGATTGGCTGGTTTTCCTATGTGTTGATGATTTTTTTTAATGGCTTGAACCAGTCTGCAAAAGGGCACCATAAGGCATATTATACACCTTAAGTATAGCTTTACTTTCTCCAAAATGATGGCAGAAAAAAGTAATTTTTGCACAACTTATTTACATTCGAACATGTACTATAAAATTACAATAGTGCACTATTTGTATCTTTACACCTAAGTATTATTATTCACTACTTCTAGATGAGATTTTCACTTCAAATCAAATTCTGCAAGAAAAATTTATTTTTGGTTGTGTGCTACCAGCTCTAAGATTTTTAATGTTTCTTGTTTCCATGTTTACTATATTCATTATGCTTTTCAAATTTGCATATATTCTGGTTCTCACCTGTTTTCATTTATTTACAGGTGCTGTTGGACATGATGAAGGGTGCATTTGGATCCAGTGAGATACTAAATTCCTCGGTCTTCAGTGCTGGAAACCTGACAGTACATTGTTACTGCGTTCACTAGAGCAGTGAAACCACTAGATCTATTTATGCACTGAACTGAAATACTTTGTGCAGAATAAATAATGGCACTTCTGTAGTCTCATTTTCTGACCATTTTCTGGGGATTGGAGTCTCACTACTTTGGGAGGTAGAGGTGAGTTAGTTCAGTAGAAAAATAGCTGTCATTGAGACAGATCAACAAGGGGCGCTTATTCTGGAGAAGTGGGAGATTCATCAGGTATATATCAATGAATGAGAAAGACCATTTCAGAAAGCCCTAACAGCTTGCTTTCGATAATCCTAAAAGTAGTAGCTAGAGATAGTAGATGCATTGGTTGTAGCTTTCTTTGGAATCCAAGGATTTTTGAAAGTACCTGAGGATTAGAAACCTGCCCATATGACATCCCAATTCAAAAAGGGAGGGAGGCAGTCAGGTAACTATAGGCTGAATCTATTATTGGAAAATAACTGATTCCAACATTTAAAGTAGTAATAGCACATTTTTCACGAAAGGGAAACTATCTAACTTATTAGTTTTTCGAGGAAGTCTCGAGTAGAACCAGAAGATGTGTTGTATTTGAACTTCCAGAAGGTATTCAAAAAGATTAAGTCAAAAGATAACAGCCCATGGTGTTGGAGCTAGTTTTTGGTGTGGATAGGAAATTGGGAACAGTGAGTGGGGATATGTGGTTCTTAGTTAGCTTGGCAACCTCCAACAAGTGGGTTTTGACATGGATAAGTGGTGGGATGGCAAGTGTTTACACTATATATCAAAAGGAAGCACATGTACTATAGCCAAATTTGCAGACTACAAGGTGGAAATGCAGAGGGAAAGTTTACAGAAGAATAGCAATAGGTTAAGTAAGTTGGTGTATAAGAGCACTAGTCAAAAGCTGAAACACAAACTAGCACACAGATGCAGCAGGTAATCTGGAAGGCTAAACATTATTTCAAAGAGGTTTGAAGTATGACTAGGGAAGTTTTGGCACAACTGTACATGGTGCTGGTAAGACCACATCTGAAATACGGTGAGCAGGTTTGGTCCTCTTAAGGAAAATTGTCACTATTGGAGGCAGTTCAGAGCAGGTTTACTAGGATGATCCCTGGTATCGAGGAATTGTCTTAAAGTAAAGTTTGGACAGGTTAGGACTCTCCTCATTGGCGTTTGAAGACTGAGGGGTGGTCTCATTGAAACACAGAATTCTTAAGGGGCTTGACGAGGTTAATGGTGAGAGGATGCTTCTCGGAGTATAGGACCAGAGGGCACCCATTTAAAACCGAGACAGTAATGGGAGCAGTGATCTTGCATATATTTAATGCTGAGATAGCTGCTTGACTCTCCAACTGATCGACAATTAACAGGAAAAGACAAAGTGGACATGTGGAATGTCGGATTAGCCAAGATGCCATCGAATGGTGGAGCAGGCTTGAGGGGCCGAACAGCCTATTCCTATTTCTTATAGTCTAACTGTGGGGAGAGTTCAGCAGCTTCAGTGGATAAATAATGAGGGGGAAAACTTGAATATTGTGACACATTTAGCCCATCCTTTCAGTAAAAAGTTAGCTATGGTTCAATCATTAACACAGCTGCCTCTAACTCAACATTCAAAATATAAGGATTTGAGTACAATTTTGGTTGCAATCCAGCATGGGAGTGCTGCATTATCAGAGGTGCAATTTGAAATGGAGGCCATGAAAGATTCCATGGCATTTTGAAGAGGAGTGAGGGACTTCTCGCTAGTATCCTGGCTATTATTTATCCTCAAATCAACATCATGCAAAACATTAGCTGGTCATTCTCACATTGCTGTTTGAAAACTTGCTGTTTTTTCCTCCATTGGATGTCTGAATTTCTAAATTTAAAGAGGCAAGATACTAATGCACTGGTAAAATGGTTAAATATGGCGGTGATGAGTTATCAATAGCAGGGAAAATAAAACAAAGGGATTTCTCGGTGACATTACTCATGCAGAAAGGAACGTGTAAATAACGAAGGAGAAATTAAAATTACTTCAGACGTGCCCCTGTTTAAAGATTATATTGTTGATGAACAAAAGGGTTAAAATGCATTGACTTTGTGGTGGGGGAGAACAAGAGATTGGAACATTTCATTGAACTGTGGAATGGATAATTGTAGAAATGTGGGACAACTGGCGTGCACCAAAGCAATGCAGAAACAGGCTAGGGCCAGGAACAAAGTGTCCAGTGGGAGTATTGCTGGATTTCGTTTAGGAGAGGACAGCCATTTAGAAATGTATTGTCTCTTGACATAACTGACCCAAGTTTCATGGTATGTGAAGACAGAACATAAGAAATGCTGACTGACTATCGTGTTGCAATAATTTAAAGAAAACTGCCACTGCCTTGCTGTTTGTCCATCAACCAGAAAGACTTCTGCACTCCAAGGTTCAGTCTGGGTTAAGAGGTAATCTAGATCTCCAGTCATCTGCAGTCTCAAATAAGATCAGCAACCTTCCACCTTGATGTTCAGACACTTCGAAAGTAGTGTCTACTTTTTGTGTTCCTTCCCTATTCTAAGGAAATACAAGCAATTAATTTAATTCTGTGACCCTGCCAGGTTTTCTGCCTATATTCATTTCACATTTATATAGTGCCTTTAACAGAGTAAAGAGTCATGGGCTGCTAAATTACCTGCAGTAAAGGCTGGTCCCTTGTCATAACAAGGTTATACAATATCCACAAGACAACAAATCTATATGCTCAAAAGCAAAATACTGGAGCAATTGTGAAAAGAGAAACAGAGTTAACATCAAGTCCGGTATGACACTTGCAGGACCTATGCACTCATTTGGCTGAGTAGTGTAGAACTTTTTAATGAATAGTCAGCGTTGTGGAAGCTTAGTTTGAGAATGCTAACTGTCAGTTCAATGATGTTTTTTAGCTCACTGAGTTCTGGATCAGGTCAAAAGACGATCAGCCTTTGTCACTCAATAGACAGCCTTTACGTTAGATAAATGATTGGAATGCATGAATCATAGAGGAGCTACAATTGATGTTCTGATAGCGAGCAGAGACCAGCATTACACGCTGCCTGTAGTTGCATGTTGAGAACTCGTTCTATTGATAAAGACTAAATATCTCATGAGGGTCCATCTTTAGGACTCTATTTCAGCAACCAAGAAGTCATGTAAGGTTCCAGTTTGCACAGAAAAACAAAATGACTTGCAAAATATGATCCCGAAATCTTAATAAAAATTCTGGAGTCCAATATGTCAAAAAAGAATTTAACTTACTCAAAACTTGTTGCAATTGTACATGTGATGAACATTCAAGGCGTCAGCTACTTGTTGGCTTTTCCGAGTTTTGCAATTCCTAATATATTTCAACATCCAAGAGCAGCAGAAGGAAAATCATTTATAGTGGTGAAATCATGTTTTAGGTGATGCAAGTCACCACTTTAAGAACAGGCAGAGACTTAAAGTACAAAGGTTTAAGGGAGAAAGAGATACTGTAATACCAGTTCAGTCCGACACCAACCTTTTCTAGGCAAATATATTTATTTAAAATACTATCAAAAAAAGTCAAATATTTATCTTCTGCTTTAATAGCAAACCCAAGAGACTGAAAAATATTTAAGGAAGGATCTTTGTGTTTTAATTGGCTAACATGCACCTTACAGTGCCAAAAATAAGATGCCTGATTTTATAAATCAGTTCGAAGTTCTTGAGCTTCTGAATACCCCATTGACAAATACACTGAATTTATCATAGCGCCTGAATGTGGAGGCAGAAAAATCTGTCCTTTCTTAGATGAGCAATATTAATGGAGTTTATCAGAAAAGTAATTTACAAACTTTAAAGAACCTCAACTTTTTCTACACTTTCTTGGATCAGAATCATCTCCAGATGATTTCCGTTTACGAGTTCCCATCCCACTCTCGGCAGTTAGATAGTAATTCTCAACTGGAGGATGATGCTCCTGGAAATGTAAAGAAATGTGAAATAAGTGAACAAGTTGTCTGTGTCCCAACATCCAAATACACGGTCTGCTATCAGTAAAAATGAAATGTACTTCAGCCAAATGCCCCTTTACTGAGACCTTCAGATAGATAACAGTTTCTGTGAATAATCAACCAATCTAGCAGCTGCAATTATCTCCAATATTACTGCCATCTTATGCTAAAACCTGAGAGCTGAATTTTTTGTTAGACAGGAAATTCTAGAGAAATTAGAATCCTTTTAAAAAACAGCTAATTGTTACGATCTGAAACGTATAACCAACAAAGGATGGTGGAAGCTGATTCAATAGCGACTTTCAAAAGAGAAATGTCTAAGCACTTTGAACAGAGATACCTATAGGTCTAAGGTTTTGGAATAGATTTGTAGCTCAGGTTGGTTGGCTCGGCAAGCTGGTTTGTTGTTTCGCAGACATCAGGAAGATACTACACGCCCCGACACACACGTCACACTACCCTACATCCGGAACACATCGGAACTAACAACAAGACTCCTACAACCGCTGGGCATCAGAGAGGCACACAAACCCACATCAACTCTACGACAACTGCTCACCCGAACTAAAGACCCACTCCCCACCACGGACAGGACCAAGGTCATCTACAAGATCCCCTGCAGAGACTGAGAAACACTACATCAGACAAACAGGAAGGAAACTAACAACAAGGGTACACGAACACCAACTGGTTACAAAAAGACACGACCAATACTTACTCATCTCAATTCACATGGATAAGGAGAACCACCAATTTCGACTGGCTACAACACCAAAATCCTGGGACAAGCTAAGCAGAGACAGGCACAGGAATTCCTAGAAGCCTGGCACTCCACAAAGCATGCTTTTAATAAACACATAGAACACGACCCCATATACACTCCGCTACGAAGGAAAACCGGAAGTGAGGCAATCCAGCTCAGCGGACTCCAGAGTTTAAAAACCAGGCGTGAAAACACACCAACGCTTCATCGGAGGCTGCACTGAGGATGTTACCAAGCATGGTAACGAAACGTCTGCGAAACAACAAGCCAGCTCGGCAAGCCAACCAACCTCAATACCTATGGGTCAATGGGAAAGATAAATGAACCCAATTGCACAGCTCTTTTAGAGAGCTAACATGATAATGATGGACTGAATAGTGTCCTTCTGTGGTATATCATTTTATCGAGTGCTAAGCAGGCACTGTACACTGTTCAGTGTGCTGCAACACCTATGGTCGTTCTGCATTTACATTCAGGCAAATGTGACACGAATCACAGAAATTTCCATTGATGACACAATGAGGGAACCACGGTGACAAAACATCAGACACTGCTCCAAGATGAGGTTCTGCTCAAGTTTTGGTGCAAAATCCACGGCAGAAGCTTGAACGTAAACTCTCCAAGGAATCAGTGTAATCCACTTGTGACTGGAACAATAACTGAGGTTCTGTAACAGGCATTGATCAAGATTATTGATCATAAAGCACTTAACCCTTTTTGCAAACTTTTTTGAAGCAATGTTGCCCTGCCTTTATCATTCAAAAGCAGTGTAAAATCTTAAATTGAGTAGTGTAGAAATTTGTGTGCCATGACTACAATTACTGCAGGAAGTAATCCAAGCAATTGGCGCAAATTGATTGAACACTCAGCACTGATCAGTGAGAAATTTTAATTTGCCCGAGCAGAATGCAAAGCAGTTGAAAGTATTAGTACCTTTCTCATTGCTACTGATGACTTATAATGCAAGATAAAAAGGATGCCTACAAGAGGACTTTTAACTTGCTGAAGGAGGATCAAAAGGCCCTTTCAATGAGCTGGAGGCCTAGTGATGGATTTTGGTTGCCTCATCAAAGGATCAGTCTTCACGTGCAGTGAGATGATGTACATGACAGAGCTGGTGAAGGCTCTTAGCATGTTGATGACAGCAGGTCCTGGCCGCAAGACATTCAAACATTTGAAAAGATCAGGGGAGGTGAAAACTTTATTTGTTATTTTTTTTCATGTCCTATCTGTTAAGACTCAGGCAAGACAACTGTACTAACCTCACTATCAAAGACAACTGACAGGTGTGATGTGGAGGTGCCGGTGTTGGACTGGGGTGGACAAAGTCAGAAGTCACACGGCACCAGATTATAGACCAGCAGGTTTACTTGAAATCACAAGTTTATGGAGAAGTGATCCTTTGTCAGCCTGGAGTTGTATGACTTATGACTTCTAACTTTGAAACAGACAGGTTTGTTTTTTTTTCTTTATTCATTCACAGGATGAGGTGTCACTGGCCAGTCAGCATTTATTGCCCAGAGGGCAGTTTACAGTCAACCACGTTGCTGTGGGTCTAGAATTACATGTAGGCCAGACCAGGTAAGGATGACTAATGTCCTTTAGGGAAGGAAACTGTGAACCAGATGGGTTTTTCTGACAATTGACAATGGATTCACGGTCATCATTAGATTCTCAATTCCAGATATTTTACTGAATTCAAATTCCACCATCTGCCCTAGCGGGATTCGAACCTAGGTCCCCAGAACGTTATCTGGGTCTCTGGATTAACAGTCTAATGATAATACCACTAGGCCACTGCCTCCCCATGGACAGGTAAGGTAGACAGCAACAAGTCGTTGTAATTGCTTTAAATATTTTAGATTGGTTTTCTCTTGGCATGCAAAGAGGGTACACAGTGCCCTGTAGAGGGTGAAGATGGTAGGAGCATACTGAGCCCAGGGCAAGCAGAAAGCTGTGTAACTTTGCCATTGTAGGTGTGACAGGGACTAAGGTGGATGGGGAAAAGTCAATCAGCTCCTCTAGATGTTTGATGCTTCCACAGTGGACAATGCCAAAGGGTTAGCCATCCATTTGCTTCCACTAACCACATACGATAAACATTCTAACTGTACAGTTTATGTGCTGTAGCCAAGAAGAGAGGCTCAAGAGCAATTGTCCTGGAGCAGTCAGAATGAGGCAATATATGGGGGAGCAGGAAGACAAGTGGTGGGAAAGTGAGGCAAAGGGACCTTAACAGAAAATGGGAGGAGATTAGCCTTATTTCTGAAGGCACCTTGCGTCCTTCAATGAGGAATAGACTGAAAATTCAGAGATCCTCACCGGTAGTTAAAGCAGTTCACAATGGAGCAACTATTGAGGAAGTTTCAAAGCCAGATCTTCAAAAGCAAAGAATTACAAATTTCTTAGAAAGTTTTAATGAGGTTTGATGATCTAC
>NC_063333.1:137855145-137868228 GCF_021869965.1 Rhincodon typus
AACTTGGCAGAGTTGATTGGAAGGGGAGCCGTGCAGGGAAGACGGTGGAGCTGCAATGGCAGGAGTTTGAGGTAATTCGGGAGGCACAGCAGAAATTCATCTGAAAGAAGACGAAACGTACTAAGGGGAGGATGAGGCAATCATGGCTGTCAGGGGAGATCAGGGACAGCATAAAGGGAAAAGCATACGATGTGGTGAAGATTAGTGGGAAGCCAGAGGATTGGTTGTTTTTAAAACGCAGCAGAAGATAACTAACAAAGCAGTAAGGGGGGAGAAGGTGAAATATGAGAGCAAACTAACTAATAGAATACTGCAGCAGTTCTCTTTTGATATCAAAATGATAGAGGCAGGAGTAAACATTGGACTGCTGGAAAATGAGCTTGGAACAATAGTAACAGGAGCAAAGAAATGATGGACAAATGGAATTTGTTCTTTACATCGGTTTTCACAGTGGAAGACACCAGCAGTGTACCAGAACTTCATGAGTTGGGATTAAAGGTGAGTGTAGTGGCCATCACTAAGAAGGTGCTACAGAAGCTTAAAGACCTGAAGGTAGGTAAATCATCCAGACCAGATGGGTTACACCCCAGTGTTCTGAAGGAGATAGCTGAGGAGATTGTAGAGGCATTGGTGGTGATTGTTCAGCAATCACTGGGACCAGGGAAGGTCTCAGAGGACTGGAAAATGGCTTGTGCAACACCACTGTTTGAGGGGTGGGAGGCAGAAAACAAGATTTCCTATGAGAGAGAGAGACCAGAATCTGTTTCCTATTTTGAACCAGAATAAAAACGTGGTTAGCCTGACCTCAGTCAGTGGTAAGATTTTACAGTACCTTATTAAGGGTAAGATCTTAGAATACTTGGAAGTACAAATTGGGCAGAGCCAGCATGTCTTCGTCAAAGGGAGGTCATGCCTAACAAATCTGTTAGAATTTTTTTGAGAAGGTAATGAGCAAGTTAGACAAAGGATAGCCAGTGGAATTGATCCATTTTGATTTCCAGAAGGCATTTGATAAAATACTACACAAGAAGCTACTAAATAAGAAAAGAGCCCATGGTGTTAGAGGCAAGGTAGTGGCATGGATAGTGGATTGTCTGAGAGGCAGAGAATAGGAATAGAGGGGTCTTTTTTCAGGATAACAGCCAGTGACTAGTGGACATCTGCAGAAATATGTGTTGGGGTCTCAACAATTCATGTTATATGAGTGATCTGGATGAAGGAACTGAGGACCTTGTTGCTAAGTTTGCAGATGATCCAAAAATAGGTGAAGAGACAGATGGTGTTGAGGAACCAGGAAGGCTGTGGAAGAGTAATCATTGGACTGCTGGAAAATGGACATGGTGGGCGAATGGGCAAACAAGTGGGAGAAGGGATACAATGTGGGAAAGTGAGGTTATGCATTTTGGAAGGAAGAATAGAGGCATAGTCTATATGTTCTAAATGGGGGGAAAGGCTTCGGAAGTTTGAAGCACGAGGGGATTTGACGCCTAGTTCAGGAATCTCTTAAGGTTAACATGCAGGTTCACTTGGTTAGGAAGGCAAATGCAATATTGGCCTTCATTTCAAGAAGGCTAGAATACAAGAGTAGAGACGTATGGTTGAGGCTGTGTAAAGTTCTGGTCAGATGGCAGTTGGGACATCGAGCAATTTTGGGCCCCCTATCCTGAGAAAGGACATGCTGGGGTTGGAAGGAGTCCCGAGGGAGGTGTACTAGAATGATCCCGGGATGAAAGGCTTGTCAAATGAGGAGCAGTTGAGGAAGCTAGGTCTGTACTTGGAATTTAGACGGATGAGTGGGGGATCTCTATTGAAACTTGTGGAATTTCTGTGGTCTGGATAGAATGGAATGTGAGATGTTTCCATTGGTAAGAGACTAAGAGCTGATGGGACAACCTCAGAATGAAGGGATGACCCTTTAGAACTGAGATGAGAAATTTATTCAGCCAGAGGATGAATCTGTGGAATTTATTGCCGCAGAGATCTGCTGGAGGCCACGTCATTGATCCTCTGTAAGGTAGAGAGAGGTTCTTGATTGGTTAGGGGGATAAAGGGTTATGGGGAAAACGCAGGAGAATGCGTTGAGAAACATGTCAGCCACAATTGAATGATGGAGCAGTTTCACTGGGGTGAATGGCCCAATTCTGCTCCCATATCTTATGGTCTTAATGGGACACTTGGAAATATTTACACAAATTTAAAAGATGCTTTATTAAATGCTTGAAGTGAATGGTTTCATGGTTTAAAATCTGAAGGGAGGGAAAGGTTCTGTTCTTGCCAAGATTTCCTAAGCGAGAGAGAGACAGACAGAATCCATTTCCTGTTCTGAATTGGAATAAAACGAGTTCATCTTCAGTTGTAAGCTGGGACTTTCAGTTGATTAGTCAGCAAACCTTTACAAGTGAGCCAGCTACGTTGTGCCTCTTGTAAACCCATGGAAACATCTACAGAACGGTGACTGAAAAGCAAAATTCTGATCACCTCATCAATAAGAATCCCTTTGTAGTGTTCTAAGCTGATGGATTGTAACTTTTCTTGCGGCTAGAGTGTAATTGCTTGAACTAAATATAAGAAATCTGATCCTTGCTTTCCTTTTAATGTGGACCTCAAAATCACATAAATTGGGGAAATGTGTAAACTTATTTTAAAATCTTTGACAATTCTGGCTTTAGTGGGACTTGATCTCCAGTACAATTGCCCAGTAAGTCAGGGCAAATTTTAGTATAAGTTCTCATGTTAGTAAGGAGTATATAGAAGGGCCAACAAGACTGGGTGTGCTGTTGTTTCTATTATTTGCACTGTTTCATTCCTTACTGACCTTTTTCTATGGCAAAGTGATATGTTTGAGTGGCTCACCAGAGTATTTCAGAAGGTAGTTGTGTCATCCGCATTATTCTGCAATTGGAGTCACGTGTAGGTCACGCTTGCTAAGCATGACTGACTCTCTTTCCCTAAAGGACATTAGGTGGGTTTTTATGACCATCAACAATGGTTTTCTGGTCACTATATTGTGGAGACCAGCTTTTAATTTCAGTTTACTGAGTTCTAGTCATTCTGAGTCTGGGCCTCTTGAATGCTAGGCCAGTGACGTTACCACTTTGCAACTGATTTAACCATTAATTGGAAAATCTGTTTCTAAAGGTCAAGCTTGGTGTTTCAAATGCATCACCTTATGAAGTAAATGTCTTTCATGAACAATTAGATACCTAAAAGGGTTAGGGTTTAAGTTTCCAACTTGAAAATTAAGAAGATTCAAGCTATTGCTTAAATAAATTTGTTATACATTGTAGTGCAAATATATTGAAATCTGGTCTTGAACTTAATTTGCAAGATTCCTTTTTGTGGGATCCCTCTATATTTCGAATTATCCGGCATACAGTTCATAGATTTTTGTTTGCATTTTTAAAAATCAATTCTGAAGGTTGCCAATTTGTTTTCCTTTGTTATTGAAACACTTTGAGTCTGTTGAGTTGTTCTAGTAATGTTTTCTTCCCCCACAGATATTTGCTCTAGTGCTTGATTCTGATAATCCTCAGCGGTTTACTATTGAATACATTAAAGGGCAGGTTTACAAGTATTCATCCACTGAAAGGTATGAGATTCTCTCTATCCTATTATAATTTGCTTTACACTGGGTGCTCAGAGGGACATATCTGGTTTTCAATTCTTGAAGAAATTCTCACAATGTTCAAGTGATTCATTTTTGGAACGTTTTAACATATAAACTGAACTCCAGGGAATTGTAGGCCTCTGTACCAACAGTTCTAAGTTTTCTGTTCATGAAACAAAATGGCTTGCATATAATATGGACTTTAATTTTCAGAAACATGCTCTTTCACAGCAGCAAGGCAGAGACAGAGGCTATGTGGCCCATCACGCCCGTGCTGACGCTTTCAGAAAGAGCTATCAGTTCATTGTATGTTCTGCCCTTTCTCCATAGTCCTGGAAATTATCATTTTGAGTAGTGCTTTGACTCCTTTTTGGTAGTTGCCATTGAGTCTGCAGGAATGTGCAAAGGATCATTGATCAATTGAGGGGGCAAAACTGACAGATGGAGTTCAGTGTATGGACCTGGACAATGATCTATTTCTGACATAAAATGGCTCAGAACTGTGGATCAGCCAAGAGACTGCGTTTTCAACGGCACAGATCACTTAAACTCGGGGGCAAGTCTAAAATAAATTGAAGCTAATAGAATGTTGACTTTGATTTCAAGCTGATGGGAATGTATATCATGTTACATCATACGAAGTTCTCATTACATCTTCTGGAGCATCACGTTCAGGTTTGCGCACCAAACCTTAAGGATGTGCAGTAAGTCCTGTGTATCTGCCAAATCATGAATTCGCCTATCTGTGCCAAAAAATAAGAATCAGCTACTTTTAGTGAGCTCTGTACTTGTGAACGTCATCGTTCATGACGGTTGTTGGGGAAAGAACACTCGCAGATAATAAGGAATGACTATATTTGTCCTGATGGGGGTATAGGACAAATTACCAGAATGACATTGAAGTTAAATTGTTATGATAAGTTGCATAATCTAGGCTTGTATTCCTGAGTGAAGATGATTTGAGGATTGATCTAATTGAGGTATTTAAAATAATCAAAAAGATTTAGTTGGGGTGGATAGAAATTATTTCCTTGTGTGTAGGAGGGGTTGATCTAAAAGAACCCTGACGTTAGAGCTAGATAGTTTCGGAGTCATATCAGGTAGCCCTCCTTCATACAAAAATTATTGAGATTCTGGAACACTCCTCCTAAAACCTGAGTTCAATTAAAAATGTCAAAACTGATCTTTATTTTTCCCAAAGATAGTGAAATTTGTAAAACAAATACAGATAGAAGGAATTAAGATATAGGTAAGTCATTCACTGGCAGAAAATGCTGGATTGCTGTCTGGTCTACTGCAGTTCCAATGGTCTTTTCAGGAAGTGCGTTCCAGGTCTAACTTCTCTTCTCATCCCATCCCCCTCCCCCTCCCCATCCCACCACCAACCAACCCAGCATTACTGTCTAATTATTTTCAATCTGTACCTTCTGCTAGTGACCTTGCTACAAGAGGAAAGCTTCTCATTATCTAGTTTGTTTAAAGAAAAAACTCTAAATTTAAAATCTATTAAATTCTCTGATTACATTTCCTCTTGACCTTTTCCTAATTGAATCTTCCAATTTCTTGGGCTACCACATCTAAAATGCTTTGTCCCTGATGCTGTTTGGCAAATCTTTCATTCTGTCTAGAGCACAGAATTATGGTCAGTACTTCAGCTTAACCAGTGATTTATAAATATATGCTAAACCTTTTGGTTTTGTACTATGTGCCTCTAAAAACCTTGCATAGTTTCAAACTGCCTTTTAGTAACTCATTCTGCTGCCTTTGTGGATTTGTGTATATGAATTCTCAGGTCTCTCTCTTCCTAACTCCTGTTAAAATTGTACCATTTATATTGCCTGTCCTCACTTCTTCCTTCCTGTGTTGAATTTCTTCTGCCGGCTGTTTGCCCTTCTGTAGTTTGCTGTTTTGATTGGTTATTACATTTGCAAAATTTGTGACAGCAAGTTTTTGAAGTCCAGTTCATTGTGTCAAAGAGCAGATATTTTTAACCTTTTTAAATATAGCCACTTGTTTTACATAGTTCTCCCTGCCGCTTCTAAGTTTGGTATAGTGTAGCACTACTTTTTTTTTTGTTTGCAGTACCGTTGGGAGTGTAAAATATGTGCCTCTAATCTGATTTAGCTTCCTCAGTCTCCCTCTGTTACAGCTACATTAGTTTCTCATGCTGAAGTAGAAGCAGGTTTTTAAAGTTTTTTTTTGTCTTTTTTAACTGACTTGATTGGCAACTCCATTAAAGGTACACTACTTGTCCCACAATTTTGAGCACTGGAGACAATTTTACTAGTGGGAAATGATTATGGAAAAGAGAAATGTTATTGCAGGTTCCTTGTGCAATTTTAGGGTGAATACCCACGTTGGGGAGAAAGTATTTAAGTCTTCAGTTTATAACATAAACATGGCTCAAAAGATTAAATAATCATGTTGTAGAGTTATCAGATCAAGTTCTTTTAACTTTTCAGCATAATGCCAAGAGCAGCACCAGACCATGTAACTAGCATGTTTATGTATGATTTATTCAATATTAAAATCCAAGTTATTCAGCATAGTTTTTTGTGTAAAGAACAAGGATGATTGCTCTGGACTGGTACTGTAAAGTCTAAACTTCAGTCATGTCCTTCCATGTTGATGTTCTAGGAGGAGCGTAGTTTCTTAAATTGCAGGTCTGAGGAATGAATTTATATATCTAAGCCTTTTTGTCTTTGAAGAATTGCCAGACTTTGGCAGAGCAGATGCAGAAAGTATCTTGCTTCACTCGTTCTGTCTCTCGCTCGGTCTCTTTTCCCATGCCCCACCACCATCAACCTTTTAAAACTAAAAGATGGTGCAACCTGGATGTGTTTCCTTTGACATGATAAGCTGGACTTTGTAAACTTTAAGTTACCAACCAAAATACTTGATCGTGATTTGAGTTGAACCTTTTTAAAAAGCTATTTTAGCTAAACTGTCTGTAGTTAAGAGATAGCATGGACTACATATGGAACTGGATAAAGTCAATAAAATGATTGTTTGAAGATCATTATAGAAACTAAGGAATTGATGTTGTAGAGTTCTTTGTTAACATTTTCTACCCTAAAGTATCAATCAACTGAGACTGAAACACATCAGTCTCATTACTGATGACATTAATTCACGTAAACTTTCTAGGTAAAGATGCTATTTCATCTTGTCTGTGGAGTGCAAATCTGTAAGCACAATATGATCAGTTGTCAGTCTCGAGTGATAAGGAAACAAGTTTTCGTCTTCAAACCACTTGCTTGCTCAGAATCATTGTAATCCTTTGCTTTCATTTCCAAACTCTCTAGAAGTCTATTAATGAGCCGATCAACCATCAATGGACTTTTTTCTTTCAGTTGCCTTCTCGTGGTTTCAATTAGCAGTTATCTTGCTGTCTTTGTTAACCTTGTTGTTAGCTTATTGCTCGTAGCCAATGATCTCCAAAAGTGCAGAGTTTATCTGTGATACAATAATAGGAAGCATGGCACTGTTTGATCAAATGTAACAATTTCCTCATGCTCCTTGTACACTGTTCCCAGTATTGCTTTGTAGATTGTCAATCCCAAGTTAGTCTGTTTGCAGTTTCATTGCAAATGGGGTTTCACGCATCTGGTGATACTTTTAATCAGGCTTTGCTTTTTTAAGCCAAGTGTTTACCCTGTTAATCCAAGGGTTTCAATTTCTTTCTTGTCTCTGTTTCCTGATGAATTTCACCTCAATAGTTCCTGTTTTTGCGTAAAACATTGTTTGGAAGAGCAGGCTTCAAAAATCCCCATTCAGAATCCTTCAGTGTTCACGATATGATTTATTCATTGCTTACCTTACATGAATTAGAGGTTTATATATTAGAATAGCTTCATAAGTGTTGAGGACTAGATGGTATTGTTACTCTGGTTGACTTTGTATTTTTGAGACTCTCAGCTTGATTATTAAGAAGTTAATAAAACGTAAATAAGGAATTTGATTAACTATGAAAGTGGTAGGTATATGTATAACTAAAGTTTTTTTTTATGTCTAATGTATCAATTCTAAGCAGCTTTATCTTCCTTTACTTAGAGACTCCTTAATGGCTAGCTTGCTAGATGGTGTGAGAGCTTCTGGTAACAGAGATGTGTGTGTAAGGATGATACCAACTCCGAAAGGGCAGAGATGGGGGCTGCTGAGTATGCCGGTGGATGAAGAAGTAGAAAGTCTACATCTTCGGTTTCTAAATGCTCCTCCAAGTAAGTGCATTTGATTTGTCAAATCAGCAACAATGTTCCTAGTGCATCTTTGCTTCACATTTCTGGTAATAACCATTGCTTTGAATGACAAGCTATTGCATAATTCAGTTTTATAGTTTTGCTGCAATTCACTTCAGTTTTATCTTTGTGCAATGTCAGCTATAGTTGTCCTACAATATGCATTAACACAAACATTTCAAATGTTCTTCTTTGAATCACTTTACAGTTTTGCACTATAAAGTTGTGGTTTGGCATATTTAAAAAGATCTTCATGTTTGCTGCCCACTTGGCTTTGAAAAGTCTATAAATCACTTCTGTCCAAAATCTCAAAGCATGAGCAGTTATTAAAATATAATATTAGTTCAAAGATGCATACAGTTGAAGATAACTTTACAATCGATGGAGTGTACATTTTGGTTAATTATTCTGTTACTGTACTCAAATTTCTTTAATGTTGCATTTCAGATGGCAGTTTTTCAGATGCAGTGTTTAGGTTTAATGCGAACATCTCATACAGTGGAGTTCTGCATGCAGTGACTCAAGATGTAAGAGCAATTTTCCTTTAAAGCCTTGCAAGTCTTTCAAACGTTTTTTTGCATGAGGTGGTAAGCTTTAAAGAGAATTGCCTGTTTTCTGCAGGGCCTTTTTTCTGAGAACAAAGAGAAACTTATTAATAATGCTATCACGGCGTTACTGTCTCAAGAAGGCGATCAAACTGCTAATAATGCAGAACTGGAGAGCCAGTTTCAGGCTGTGAGACGACTGGTTGCTTCGAAGGCTGGTTTTCAAGCGTTTACAAAACTTCCGAAGTAAGCAATCTATTTATTATATCAAAAGGCCCCCTGGCTTGCAGGTGGCCATGAATTGGGATGATCAAACTAGTTTTAAAAGTTGTACTTGTTGTATACAGAAATCCTTCAAGTACAAATTTTCCAGAACTAAAACAGTAAATCTGCTACAGTGAACTAATCAACCGTTGTAGGAACGGAATGGTTTAGCTTAGGTATAGAGTAGGTGTGACACACCAATGGTTTGTCAGTAAATCCTGAACATGAATTTGGTTGAGATGTTTGATGCAAGTGCAGGTGGTTGTTGTGGAAATGTAAAATCTTTCACTATGCTTATTTCCTGCAGTGACTTGCATTTTCTTTCTGCTCATGAATGTTATCAATGCCTACAACTGGAAGAAGATTTCCTTGTGCTTTTTCTAGGTTCTTTTGCGCATTGCCATGTCCCTTTCTCTCAATTGAAGGTTTACTACAAACAGACCCTTTAACTGGCTCAGTTTGATCAAAATGACAACGTAAAGTGCTTTTATAAGGAACCTGAGCAGCATGCATCATAGGGCTGCATGATTGAAGAGTATTATCGTGACTGCAAGGTGTAGATTGTAGGGGGGGGGGGGAAACACAAACTGTAGGCAACCTAGTAAAGTAAATAGACTAGTTGTGTATAATACCATAATGTACGATTTGGTTATTGTTTAGAGAATGTACAATTTCAGGAAGACTCACGTTAGCGTTATGACCAAGAGCCTAGGGTCTTGCAGCCACCCTTCAGTAATTAGTGCAGACTTGGTGATAATACACAATGATAGAGTTTGTGATCAGTATTGAAACCAGGCGCACTTTTTTCCTCAACCTCCAGTGAGAGTCTAATGATCTCCTATGGCAAGAACTTTTAACAGTTAATGTGCAGTTTATAAACTTCTGTATATTTTCAGCTGAATTATGCTGACAACGTCACATTTGGTTTGCAAACATTGTGAGCCGTGGTGTTTCTGTAGATTTTGTCACTGTTTGTAATGTGTGACCTTTTTTCCCTATGTTGTACGTTCAGATTTCGAGAAAGGCTGGGTGTGAAAACAGTAAAGGCTTTAAAAAGAAACCATGATGGTGTTACACACGCTGCCATCGATGTGCTGTGTGCTCTGATGTGTGTAAGTGTAGTGTAATGTTAAAATTTTATTCACAATCCCCTCAGATCCAACAACACCTGCATGCAAAATAATCAAAACGTTGAGTAAAATTGCTCACTATATTCTTTGCTGTGCAAGTAGAGATCTAATTTCCCCTCCCATTTTTCCCAATACATTGCAGTTTAAGTAGTCATTGAAACTTGTATTAGAGAAAGTGGCTGTTGAGCCTAACAACAGGCTCTTTTGAAAGAGCTGTTCAATTAGTACTACTTGATTGCTTTCCCAGAAAACTCCAACTTTTAATGGATTTATTCACTTCCCTTGCAAATGTAATATTGAATCTGCTCCTGCCACCCTGTTGGGTAACATTTCCAAATCAAAACTTGGTGTGTATTTTTAAAAAAATCATCATACCTAGGCAGCTTTTTGCTCTTGGTCTTGAATCTGTGCTCTGTATGTTGATCCCGTTACCAGAGGAACAGTTTCTTCCTATCAGTCTGCTGTAACAAAATTCTGAACAATTCTTTTTGATTAACCTTTTATTTTATTAAAGAACAATCCTAGCTTCTCTGGTTTCTTCCCACAGCTGGGATCCTTCATCTCTGCTACTAGTCTCGTAAATTGGGAGGGTGGTGGGAGGAAGAGAGAATAGTGACTACTGCCACTGTAAAGTTTCTGGACCTGTTTCAAATCTGTCCACAACTTTACCCCATCCTGTTCTGACATTTAAAATTTTTATTTGTTGCTCTTTGCTTCCCAACACACCGAGGGGAGAGTCACCATTACAATTAAAGATGGAATAGTATTTATATACTGCATTGTCTTGTGAGGAAAATCTTAAGGGGATGAAGCATAGTATACCCCTTCCCCACACATCAAAAAGGGCGTGGTTTTTTTTGCATTTTTGGAATAAATCAACATCCGTAAAAGGATGCTAAGTCCCATTTGGCAGCATAGCGTTGGTTTGTGACAAGTTGATGTAATGAAGACATTATTTTGAGGTGATAAAATTAATATTTTGCACAAAGACTGATACCTGTGAATTTTATCTGGAAATTTTACATCTCTGCATTCATGAATGAGTACAGTTTAATTGATTTTCATAGGAAATTCGAAAGGTGATAAACCTGCCTCCAAATTTACTGTGCACGTGTGTGTATATATCCCGTATCTTTAAAGATACTTGGGTTTATTGCTAAAAATGCTTTAATTTGTTAATAGTGCATGTCTTGGGATAGTATGAATTTGAAATTCATTAGTTATTTTGAAAAATTAATTACTTGTTTAATTTTATCAAATTTAGCCTATGCATGATGACTATGATTTGAGACAAGAGCAGCTGAACAAAGCATCACTTCTCTCTTCAAAGAAGTTTTTAGAAAATTTACTTGATAAGTTCAATGCCCATGTGGTAAGTCTGTTTCATATAACATGGTGAAACTTCATAATTTTAGTAATTATCTCATTTCATTACATTGTGGAACTTCTTAAACAGCCATACTTCAGAACTGCAATCATATATCAGGAGCCACATTATGTCACATTAATAAAAACCAGTTGAACTGCAAAGGCTGTTCAAAATACCACAGCTAATGTTCTCATGACTGCAAATTGTATAATTGTACACTGATATGTTTTGGTGAATTTGAGGGCTTGTGCTTTTGTCTTCAGTTTTATTCTTTCCCACTCAGTTGTGCACGGTCCAGTGAATGATTGCACAAATAGATTGGAGTCCACAAGTTCCTGTGAACTCTTCAGTAGTGGAAATCCAGCACCACTATTCCCCTGAGTATCAATAATAAGCAAGTTTAATTAAACCGCTGGAGGTAATGCCCGGTTCTACCAAATTGACTAACTTGGGTTAAAAGAATAGGCATGCCAGGTTTTTTCACTAACAATAAAATATTTAAGCTATCTGCTTTTAAATAATGGCAAGAACAAAACATGAGTTGCTAACTTAAACTCCCTACCCGTTTTTAGAATTCGCACACTCCTTCAAACAGGTAAACAACAAAATATTGTGGGGAGGGGAAAAAGGTACACCGTTCTAGCACCAGTATGGATCACTGACATTGAGTTTTCTTTTGACTCTCTTGTTGTGGATACACCGAGTTTGTTTTTCTGACTGGTTGAGATTTTGCTGGAGAAAGGTGAGGGAGAGTAGCTAGCCACTAGGGATTTCTTTTCTCCTCTCCACATAGAAGAGAGAACGAGAAATGGATGCTTTGTTGCAGGCTGTGTTTTTGGCTGTCGCCACCTGCCCATGAATCAGTCAAGTGGCTGTTACTTTGCTGAGCCCACCTAAACCTGAAACAACTGGTCCCAATTGGAAAAAACAATCAAAAGACTGTCTCTGGGCAAAATTGCCCTGAACGCGCACATGCAGTCACTGGTGCAATTTTGTCTAGAATTCTCCTTGAATAAGGCAACATTGTATATACAACTGTTTCGGTAACTTGCTTTTAAAACTGCAAATACCTTCTTAAACAGTTCCCTTGGTTTAAAGCAGGATCTCTTTTGTGTTCAGTCCACTTTTTTTTTTAAAAAAGTGGTTTTTGCACAGAGGTGATATGTTTGAGTGAAAACATAATGTGTTGGGCATTAAATAAGATTAAGAAATATTAGACCAAGGAAAGGGAGACCTCTTCTACACCTGGCAATACTTTTGTGGGATCACTGTTTTGGAAAATCTCTCTCATGCCTAGTTTTCTGCATCAATGGGCTTTATAAGCCTGATCCTGTTGCAGAGCAGTAGATTAAACATGAGCCTGCCAACTGGGCACCAGGATTCCTAAATCACTGCGTGTTGTTGCTTAGCGTCAAAAATCATGCAAATGATGCTCAAGAATGCAATGCCAATAAGAAATAGATTATGGGCTTTGTGTTATTTTAGAGGAGTTTCACTTTAGATCTATCCCGATGAGTATTTGCATGTACTGTGTGTGTCTCTCTCTCTCATTAACTGTACCTCAACTTGGATGGAAGCCAAGGCACAGGAAGTGGTAAGATTTGAATCAGAAGACTTGAGAATAGCTTTCAAAAAGTCTGAAGACAAGGAGATGATACAGTGAGATAAGGGAAAAATGTGTGAAAGCAAAATGTTGGTAAAGTGCAGGTGGCTGTGTTGAAAATCAACTAATAAAATTCATGTAAGAACTTAGTTTGAGCCTTTGCACTAGGTGTATTGAGTCCTGACACATCCTTGCACAATATTTACCTGATATGTATGTACGTGTGCACACAAGTAACCATTGGTATGTGTTTCAGAGATAGTAGGAACTGCAGATGCTGGAGAATCTGAGATAACAAGGTGTAGAGCTGGATGAACACAGCAGGCC
>NC_063333.1:137868628-137880145 GCF_021869965.1 Rhincodon typus
GGCCTGCTGTGTTCATCCAGCTCTACACCTTGTTATCATTGGTATGTGTGCTTTTTGTATCGATGGTTGACATTTTTTCTTCACTGGTTTTAAAATGAGACCCTGGATGTTGAGACTCTTGAAAATCCGTTTTACTTCTAATTCTGCTTTCAAGTAATGGTGATGCAAATAGCTGAATGGAAAAATGTGGTTTTTACTTTCACCTAAGGCACTGGCCCATACTTGGGCGTCATCTCATGTTATTGATAATTTTGTTTAAGTTACACAAAAGCTTAAGAGGAAGATGGGACCAATGCAGTTGGGTTTAATATGTTTGGGGTTAATATGTTAATGTGGCTAGAGTATTTTTTAATGGAAGGAAGCAGTGAGTGGGTATAAACAAAAAAATATATTTTCAAGTTGGCAGGCAGTGACTGGTGGAGTGCCAGAAAGCTCAGTGTTGGGGCCTCAGTTATTTGTGATCTATATTTGTGTCTCCATCTAAGTAACTAATATCACCAGCGATTAGGGATATGTAAAATTAATTGCAAAGGTAAGACAGCACATAGATACAGACCTATTAAGTGAATGCCAGGATGTGTGAAGGTAATCACTTTTGATCTTGCACCAGAAAAAGCAGATTTTTCTTTTAAAGAATGTGAAACTTAAGTGTTAGAGATTTTAGTGGGTTCTTGCAAGATATATGCAGCAAGTACATTAAGCAATTGGGAAGGCACATGGCATGTTGGTGTTTTATAAATAGTTCAGAGGACAGGAGTGCAGAGGTCTTATGATTTTACAAGGTTTTGGTGAAACCACGTGGAGTACTGTGTGCTGTTTTGGTCTCTGCATTTCAGAAAAGATGTTCTTGCATTGGAGGCATTACAGCAAATGTTCACTAAATTAATTCCTGTGATTTGCAGTAGTCCTATAATGAGAGAATGAGTAAATTGGATTCTCATTCTTTAGTGTTTAGAATGAGAAGTGATCTCATGGAGGGGGAAAAAGGAGGTTGACAGAGTAGATGTTGAGAAATTGTTTGTCATTGCATGTTAAACGAACATTATCTCAAGTGGCTGATCATTTAGGAATAGCATGAGGAGAAACCTCTTCAAAGGTTGTGAATCTTTGGAATTTTGCGCCTAAAGGATTGTGGAAAAGTTGTTGATTTATTATGTTGGTATCGTTGGTTGGAGAGGCAATGGTCTAGCGGTATTATTGGATTGACAGTCTAGCAGAAATCCAGGTTCGAAACCCGCCACGGCAGATGGTGGAGTTTGAATCCAATAAAAGTCTAGAATTAAGAGTCTAATGATAAATCCATTGATTGTCTGGAAAAAACCCATCTGTCTCACTAATGTCCTTTAGGGAAGGAAGCATCCTTAACCTCCTCTGGCCTACATGTGACTCCAGACCCACAACAATGTGGTTGACTCTTAACTGCCCTCTGGGCAATTAGGGATGGGCAATAAATGCATGTCTAGCCAGTGACCCCCTCATCCCATGAATGAATTAAAAAAAAAAAACTTTGTGCTGAGGCAGATTTTTGATGTCTCAGGAAACCTAGGGATATGGAGAGTGGGCAGGAAAGTAGAGCTGAATCCCAAGATCAGCCATATTCATATTGAAATGGCAGAGCAGGCTCAGCAGGCCATGTGATCTGCTCGTCCTCCTATTTGACTAATCTGTCCTTGGGTCACATGCTCAAGTCGTTCTATCTGGCTTCATGTTAAATGTCAGTGGCTGTTTTGGCACCTAAAAGTCTGCAACTGTGCTTTTGAAGTGGAGCTCAGAATGAGCTTTTTTCCTTTTATTTTGTTCAGTTATTAGCCTGTGAACATTGGCCAGTTATAGCTCGTTCTCTTCCTACCTGAATCACTGCCCTTAGCTAGATTTGAATTTGGGATTTTCCTGACTCCTTTAATTCTAAACTTGGCATGTTTTTAATTATCTGTAACAAAAACAGAAATTGTTGGAGAAACTCAGGCTGGCAGCCATGGAAAGAGAAACAGCTAATGTTTTGAATCTAGTGACTCTTCTTCATAATTGATAGCATCTGGGGAAAAGTGGTATTTATCTTGAGGGTGGGGTGGGGGGCTGCGGGGGAGTGAGCAATAAGTGGAGTTGGAGCCTAAAGAGAAATAATTTGGCAGACGAAGGGATAATTATCTGTAACCTAACAGCTTTCTTTTTGCTAATCTTTTTGCTAATGTCAGGCCATTACTGCTTTCACGCTCTTCAATTCTTTTCTCTGCAGGATCATGGGACAGGTGCATTGGTGATTAGTTCTCTACTGGATTTTCTTACGTTTGCCCTCTGTGCTCCATATAGTGAGACAACTGAAGGGCAGCAGTTTGATATGTTGTTAGAAATGGTAGCAGATGTTGGAAGAACCCTGTTCAAACTTTTCCAGGTAGGTCTTTCCCTGTGTAAAGATTTCTTGTAAAATTTAACTTTTGCAGCCCGAAGAAGGACTTGGATAGTCCACTGGTTTGAAACATTGAGTTTTGGCTCAAGACATGAGGTCCACCCGTGTTGGTCTCAACAGTCAATAAGTAACTAATGTATTACTGAAAAAGGAAGGCACGTTTTGTTGACTTTTATCGTGCTCATCAAGAAAATTTGCAAGAAATACCAGAATAAATCATGATGAGATGATATCAGTCATTATCTAACTGGTTCATTTTTCATGGCAATGCTTCTAGCAATCAGTGCACTGGTCAAGCATCTGCATTCTCTTCTCATACAGTACAAATGTTGTTTTTCCTTCACTATGGTATTCCTTGTGATTTGTCCTGACAAGCGCACGACTAAAAATCTTCTTTTAAAAAGACTCTTCTTGGCAATATTCAAGTTCTATACTACCAAATGAAGGGGAATGGGTAGAATATAAAATATTAAAATGGACAAAACTGTAAAATATGCTTGGGGCAGTTTAATTCTACATGTATGGATGGAAGAAAACTCTATATGGCATTGACTGTTTGGCATTATCCTCCACATAGATGCTAATTCAGTGAGAACCACTTTCCATTGGTACAGAAATATTGCTGAGGTCAAAACACTGACGTACTGAGAGCTTTACGGGTGTTGAAAATTGCTGATATATACAGTCATAGTCATACAGCATGGAAACGGACCTTCAGTCCAACCAGTTCATGCTGAACATAATCCCAAACTAAACTAGTCCCGCCTGTCTGACCCTGGCCTGTATCCCTCCAAACCTTTCCTGTCGTGTACTGACCCAAATGTCTTTTAAACAATGTAATTGTACCCACATCCACCACTTCCTCAGGAAGTTCATTGCACAATCAAACCACCCTCTGTGAAAAAATTGCCTCATGTCCTTTTTAAATCTCTCCTCTCACCTTAATGTGCCCCCGAGTCTTGAAATCCCCCACCCTAGATGGTGGAACCTGGTTAACATGGATAATTCTACTGATATCTAGAAAATTTGGAACATGATTTCCTACTTGCCGTTAGTTCTTGAATAAAAAGCTGTGGGTAGAGATGCAGTTGATCTAAGTGGGTGTGTCTATGTATTATTTTCACGCGAAATGGTGACAGTTCCTCATGAATTGCAGGACTTGTCTGTTTAAAGATGGTATTGAATAATCTGTTTTCTTTTCGTTTAGCACCCTTCCATGGCCATTGTGAAAGGTGCAGGTTTAGTTATGAAAGCTATTATAGAAGTGAGTATTACAATAACAACTTATTAAGCTATACCTTAACACCTCTACTTTTCTTAGCTCGTACCTCTGATTTGGCTCACGACTTGTCAGATTATTAAATGAGCAGAAAGTTCCAACGATTAAGAGTATAGCTGCTGACTTTCTGGATACAGTCTCAGTATGAACATGAATGTTTGCAACCTCTGCCCTACTGGAGTCTGTAACCCTATCTGCTTTGTTGCCAGCCTTGCCTGCCTATTTCCACCGCTTGTAATATTGCCTTACTCTGTTCTTGACCCACTAGCTAGTGAAATCCTCATTTTACTCTTGTTGACTCTAGACGGTCTATTCCAGTGGCCTTCTGTCTAGTCTTCTACACTTTGTAAATTTGAGCTTGTCCAAAGTTCTGTCACTCATCCTAATTGAGTCCTATCTATCCATCAACACTGTCTCTGCTGACTTAGGCCAATTAAGCCCACTCTGCCATTCAAAAAGATTGTGGCTGATTCTTCTCAGTGTCATACTCCTACTTTCTCTCCCCACACCCCTTCAACCTCTAGAAATCTATGTATTTCTTTTTAATACCCATTCAGTGACTTGGTCTCCACAGCTTTCTGTGGTAGATAACAGGTTCATCACCCTCGGTGAAGAAATTGCTCCACATTTCAGTCTGAAATGGCCTACCCCCTTATCCTGAGACTAGGACCCCTTATTGTGGACCCCTAGCCAATGAAAATGCCATACATGCCAGTCTGCCCCATCCTGTCAGAATTTTACCTATTCCAATGAGATCCATTTTTCTCTTGTGAGCTCCAGTGAATGCAAGTTTATTTGACCCAGTCTCTCCTTGTATGACCAAGCTGCCATCCCAGGAGCCAGTATGTTGAACCTTTATGAAATTATCAGAATGAGGAGAGAATGTGAGCCATTTTGCTGCAAGGCAGAGGTGGGACAATGAGAGCTTGATCTTTTTGCTGCATTTGCTCTATGGCAACACGATCAAAAATGCACAAAATGCTTCAGATGTGGTCTCCCCAAGGCTCAACAGAGCTGCATTAAGATTTCCTTATTCCTGTATTCAAACCCTGTTTTAGTGAAGGCCAATATATAATTTGCCTTCATGTCTGCTTGTTGCACTTGTGTGCTTTTTTGCTTTCAGTGACTGATACACGAAGATACTGCAGGTTCCTATTTTACATGATTGATAGATTGGGAAATGATTAAATGCCCTGTCATTCTACTTGTCTTGATATCAAGTGGCAAATACCTATCTGGTTTGGAAAGGTCTCCTTTAAAATTCTAATAATTCTGCTTAAATTACACTATGGCCTCCTGAACTGTTTTACTCTTTTTTAACCTGACAGTCTCCTCCAGGTTATTGCACTTGTTGAGTTTTCAGCACCTTTTTTGAAAGTTTTATATTTTCAGATGTCTAGCCCCATCTCTTCTCCTCCCCCCCACCCCCAAAACCCATACATTTCATCTTCACACTTTTTGAGATGTTTTCTGAAGATCACTGGAGATGCAATCTGAAGATTATAGTTAGCTACTGTAATATTTCTAAGTGACTCATGTAAATATTGTCTGTGGCTACTGTGAAGCACCTCGGGCTGTATTACTACATTAAAGATTTGTGTATACAAGTTAAATTTTGCACTAATAATTTTGCTTTCAATCTATGCATGCAGTATAGCTATTAATTTTCAATTTGTTCGGGCTCTCAAATTCCAGTGTGAAATGATTGGGTTACTTTGTTCAATATGGGAAAAATTCTTAAACCTAACGTACACCTATTTCAGTAAGGGGTTATCTATTAAAATGCAGACAAGGAGGAATTCTTTCTGAGGGTGAATCTGTGGAATTCTTGACTGCAGAGGACTGTTGAGGCTGGGTCATTAAGTGTGTTCAAGGCCGAGAGTCCTATTTTTAATAAATAAAGGAATGAGGAATTAGGCAGGAAAGTGGAGCTGAGGATTATCAGATCAACCGCGATCTCATTGAATGGCAGGGTAGCCATGGCTGAATGGCTTAATTCTGTTCCTATGTCTTATGGCCATATCAATGCCTACTATCAATAAAAACTCTAATTTATTTTATTAGTCATCAAAGAAGGTAAATTGTTTTCTTCATAGCTATATATTGTCACTTGTGATTGATGGACCAGGTTGTCCAAAAACCTGGCATCAACAATTCGCCAACACTTGGATGGCCTTCCCTGAAAATCTCAGTTGCTGTGCCATATATACTCGTGTAAAAGTTGAATTTTTAGGTTAAATTTATGGGAATGATTATTACATGGATACTAATTTTGAGGGACTGGAATTCGTGCTGCAGTCCAAAGTACTGTATTGTTAGCAGAAGCCCAGTTTTTCTCTGAACAAGTGAAAAGAAAACAACAAATTACAGTAATGTCTTAAACTTTCCTGCCAAATTCTTCCATTTCCCTCCATTTTCTCTCAGCTACTGTTGTTTTGTTTTTGTTTTTCAAATTAAAATTTTAAGCTTTTATTTCTGACTTTCTTAAAAAGTTCAGACGTTTGACTCTCATAACAGTCTCACTGACCATTTCCTCATCGTAACATTTATGTACAGGACATTACCTTTGACTTACAAATGTTGATCTGTTATCTGTGGGAAAAACTAGGGTCGACTTTTACACCTGATATAGAAAATTCAAGACTTTTTGGCTAAAAATAGGTGGTCTACTTTTACGCAAGATCAACTTTTATTCGAGTCTATACTCTATATTTTGTTCAAGAATAGTAATTATGATGCTTCATGTCCTATGCTGTCTGTCTTATACAGTATGTTTAAGACAATTAATAACGAGTGGGAAAAATCTGACAGCTGTTCCTTTATGAGCAATTGAATGTTAAATTTTTTTAAACGATGCTGATGTAATATCAGTTTTAAGATATGGGTAAGTTAATTGAGCTATACATGTGTTAGCTGAAAATTCAAACCAGCTCTAGTGAATTCTTCTGTAATCAAATTAGCTTTGTGTAGGAAGGTATAAAGTTTGGTGTTGTATATAGTGATTGCGGCAGTATGGTTCACAAGGAAATATTTTGTTCGGTGATATTGAAGAAGCAGGACATGATAGGGGAAAGGGAAATTTACTGTTTCTTAAAGTGGTTGAATCTCACTTTAATGAACATTAAGTTTGATCTGTTTGTAAATGTATTTTCTTCCCAACAAGGAAGGTGACAAAGAAATTGCAACAAAGATGCAGGAACTTGCCTTAAGTGAGGGTGCCCTACCCAGCCACTTGCATACATCAATGTTTACAGTTAGTACAGATCAGCGGATGCTAACTAATAGGTATGTATAATATTTTACCAGCGTTTGCTAAGCTCTGTTTGTTCATTACAAAAAAATGAAAAATTAACTATGCTGTTTCAGGCAGTTAAGTAGACATTTGGTGGGTCTTTGGACAGCAGAAAATCCAACAGCATTGAATTTACTGAAACGCATTTTGGTAAGTAATTTTGTGATCTATGCTTTCTAAACTTCTAAATTTGTACTAAACATTCAATATACCTTTTTGTGAACTGAACTAAGAACAAATGAGTTCACAAATAACTGCGTCTTTCAGAATGATATTGTCCATAATTTGATTTCTTCATGAATTTGGTTTGGTGTCCAGCGTTAGATGCTTTAGTTGTTTTGAGCCATATTTGGAGCTCTATTTATGAAGCTTGATCAACGCAGCAGAGTTCCACAGCTGTATTTTAAAATCTTTTGTAATTCGTTTAAGATCAGTCTGCAGCAGCAGTTTTTTTTAAGGTGTTCTGTTGGGCTCAACACCAGTAGATCCTTGATAATGCGGTTAGGTGCAAAGAGTATCGCCACATACTGGGCTGTTCATTACCTCCCATGATGATTAGGATCCATGGCCCTCCATAGGATAATGAAAACTGAAGATTAATTGAGACTTCCCTGAATTGAAGAACACTTGTGCTATTAAGGATAGCAGAGAATTTTCTACATTTGTTTTTCTTACCTTTTACCCACTTTATTGGAAAATCTGAGGAATGTTCCCTGTGATAGTGTACTCCATCAATAACTTGTCAAGCTTTGGCTGGAAGAATAATGGCAAAATATTGAAATACCTCACTGTAAGAGAGCTATATGGAGGGTTGTAATCAGAGAAAGAGGGAGTTGAGGAGCTAGATTGGGAAAGGGGGAGGTGCAGTGAGACCTGGGTATTCTTGCACAACAGCCACAAACAGTAAGCATGCAAGTACAGCAGGCGGTGAAGAAGGCAAATGGTATGTTGGCCTATGTAGCAAGAGGATTCATGTACTGGAGCAGGAGGCTTGGTGAGACCTCACCTGGAATATTGTGTGCAGTTTTGGCCCTCCTTTAACTGAAGTAGGTTCTGGTTATGGAGCGAGTGCAATGAAGGTTTATCGGATTTGATTGACTGATTCCTAGGATGGCAGGACTGACGTGTGAAAGGAAACTGGATCGGTTAGGATTGCTTTCACTGGAGTGCAGAAGAATGAAGGGGGCATCTCTAGAAACCTGTAAAATTCTAACAGGGTTAGACAGGGTAAATGTAGGAAAAATGTTCTTTACCCAAAGAATTTGTGTGGCGTTAGAAATCAAAAGATTTGGGGCAAAAGCAGGAACAGGATACGGCCATATTGAATGCTTGAATGGCCAACTGCTCCTGTTTTCTATGTTTCTATTGACTTTGTTCGTAAACTTCAGAAGCTAAGCAGTAACTGCCTCATTTGCTGATTTTTAAGGTGCTTATTACCCTACTTCGTCTCCTGAGCGAGACAGGCGGTGATTGTTTGTATCTCTCCATTAATGCAGAATGGGTTTGTACTGTGAACCAGCAGTTGAGTAGTTATACCTTAACCTGTTCTGAACCTGCTTACCAAGGATCACACAAATGTACTGGTTCAAATTTAGCTGGTCCAGTTTTGCTGAAAGGTCAGTACATTTGTGTGATCCTTTGCAGCTTAAAGGCTTCAGTTAGGATTAAATTCTCTAGTTCTGTCATCACCTGAAGGAGATGATTCCTTGCTTTTGATAACTTCACAAAAAAAAAGGTATCCTCTTGTACTACTACACTTGTTCATTATTCATGTGGCACTTGAAGGGATATTTTATCTCAGTATTTTCAAATGTATCATTGTTAAACAGGATCTTGTCCTGGACATCCAGTTGCTGGGTGGTGATCAGGAGAAGGAGTCATTCCCATTACCTCTCCCCCAATATGGGATTGCTGACTTCCACTGGAGCATTCCGATGATTGTTCTGATTGAACTTGGTTAACTCAACGCTGCCAACCAATTCCGTGTCTTGCATGGACTGTATGGCTAAACTCCTCATTTGGCCATCTTACTGAGCTAGTGTTCTTTGTTCTGGAAATTAATTGGAAATATTGATTTTGAATCTCAAACAACTAATTTATGTCTGCACCTGATCTAAAATATTATACCCTCGATCAGGTCGGGAATCAAAGGTTAAAGTGCTTTTCGATATTTTGAACTTTTCCCAAAGGAAAGGAAGATTTTAAAAAAAAAAAAGTTTGAATATTGCATTGTTAGGATTTTCTGGCTTTTTTGAACAGAATTAGGTGACAGGGATTTCATGTTTTGATGTTGCAACCTTTCAAAAAAGAATGCAGATATTTATCCTAATCATGTGTGTTTCATATTCCCAATTGTAAACAATTAATGTTGAGGATTTTAACAAAGTTGCTTGTTTGCCAAGAATTTGTGGTGCTGTAAAAAGAGATGCTGACCAGCTGGTCAGCATCACTCTGATGCTGATCAGCTAGTTAAGAATTTATCATGTACAGAATATCTTCTGGCATTCTTGTAATTCAGTTCTAATGAGTGCAAGCCTAAAGGTTTCATAGTATGCCTCATTTTTCATCAATAATTGCATTTTTAATAACTGGGAAACATTTGATGTTTTGCACTGAGAATTTTGCCTTGTTTTCAGCCAACAGGCTTACTGGCATACCTTGACAGCACAGAGCAAGTACCAGAAAAAGAAATTGACAGGATGCATATCAGGGATAATGTAAAAATTGCAACAGTAAGTACAGAAAATAGCTGCTTGTTTTCAACATGTTGCTAGAATAAACTTTGTTCTTCTGGAGAAAATTACTCATTGGAACGGAGAGGGGAGATGAGAAGGGAACTGAATTATCTTATTCAACCAGAAAATAGCAGAGTGATTGTTCCAGGACTGGTAATTCAGACACCTGCGCCAATAATGAAGAGAAAACATGAATTTAAATCAGACATGGCAATTTTAGATTTAAAAAAAAATCAAATTGTCATTGAAAAAGGTGAGCATGAATTTGTTGTATCATGATTTAAACACAAATGGTTTGCTAATATCCTTTTTTAAGGAAGGCAACCAACCTGTTATCCTTGTTAATCCAGCCCAACAGGAATGTTAACTGACACTTTGTTCACTCCTTGCTAAAGTGACCTAGTAAGTGACTTAATTGTATTGTAGTAACAGTTGTTCAACAGTCATCCCTGCCCTCCCCAGAAATGCCGACTATCATCCCACAATTGGATTCAAAATTATGCTAGGGAAACTTACAACAAATGTTAGTTTTTTTTTTATATTTGCCTTGACCACTCCCACTAAGGAGGCAAGTGACCAACTTCCAGATTGCCTGTAGCTGGCCAGCAGGAGTCACCTGCCAGGTTATTTCCCCCTCTCTCTGCACAGTTGGTTTAAGGGCCAAATCGGAAACTGAATGTAGGCTTGATAACTGTCCTGCTACGCTGTTCAAGATCTTTTATTTCTTGAGGCACACTTACTGTTTTTTAACCCTATATAAGAATTGTGTCCTTTTGCTCCTGTGGCCTTATCCCTGTTATCTGTTGTCTCTCTTTTTATCTGCTTGAACGTAAATTCTTGAAAAATGCAGACTTCTAACAGTTTCTTGCAAGTATTTTCTGTTTCATGTACGTGGTGTGTATTTCTCAGTTGTGTACTTTCAACAGGATCAATATGGTAAATTTGGTAAAGTCCCAGAGTGGCAACGAAGGGCTGGACGAGCTGCTAAAGAGGTAGAGAAATTTGCCAAAGAAAAGGTTGACTTGCTTTTGTTACACTGGAGAGACAGAATGGGCATTGCTCAAAAGGAGGTAAATTTTTGATCTGCTTTTCCATGAAAAGAAAATGAGCTAAATGCATTCGATCAATTCAATTTATTAATGCCTGAGACGCTATGGCAGAATACAGCTATTTGCTATTTAGTAGTGTCCCAAAATGCTATATTGCATTCTTTAACTTTTTAAAAAAAGACACTTGTTCCTGTAATTGCCATCTGCCATTAAATACTTGGGAGAAGAAATGACACAGAATAGCAGAGTCAGAATTTGTTAGTGCTGCACCTGGCTCCTTTTAATAGCACTTTTGTTGAGATTTTGTCAAGTCTGTGTACCCTATTTGCCAACACTTTGCTCTTTCTTTTTCTGCTTCCTGTTTTCCCTACCACCACTCCTTTCCCTCCCTCCCTCCCTTCTATTCCGCTTGGTATTGCATGCACTGTCCCAGCTTCAACAACCCCTGAGTATCTAACTTGCTCTTTCATCCCAGTCCCATTTTGTAACCTCTGATCTCAGCTTTTCCTACTGATCTGATGTGTAATGCTAATGATGTGTCATAGCTTGTAAATATATCACTACTCTTGAGGCACAAAGAATGGTTTCTCCTGGGGTAAGTCCAGAACTAAGGCGCACTTGGAAAAATTAAGTGTTGCCTTTTTAGCACAGATTAAAATTGTGTTGTACAAATTTCTTGCCTCAGAAGGCTGTGAAGATGGTGTTATTGAATATATTCAATATGAAGGTAGATTCTTGGGTAAGGGAGTCAAAGG
>NC_063333.1:137880645-137905645 GCF_021869965.1 Rhincodon typus
CAGTACAGGAGGCCATTGCCCCATAGTGCCTGTATGTGCTTTATAATCTAGTGCTAATCCCCTGCCTTTTCCCACATCCCTGCATTTGTAACTTATAGTCATTTTCTGGCTGAAATTTATACTCATCTTTAAATAAGCATTTTTTTTTCTATTGGTCTGGTGAGTACTATAAAACATTTGTTATAAACATATTGGTAATGGGGAGATATAGCATGGATAGAGCAGATGCAGACATATACATATACATATAAAGTAACCTCCACGAATAACGTTCAAGTAGAGTTGGTAATCTAGTGATAGACCAGCAACTGGCTAACACCAGAAAAAAGGAGCATATAAAACACACTTTATCTCATGTTTAAGGAATAAATTGCAAAACAATCACAGGAGGGCATTCTATTGAGATATTGGGACCCAGCAGGCTAAAGGTGGAAAAGCTAAAGTCATAAGGGACAGGTCATAAGGCAAAGTGGAAGTTAGACTTACTGAGAGCAGGAGATACTGTTTGGCCATGAGATGGTCTAAAATACATGGCTTAAAACACCTCCTCTAGGTGGCATAAGGAGCACACGTTCACCGAGCAAACTGGCATCACTTGGAAGTGATTGAAATGCAGCAAAACAGTTGCAAAGTTGGTAAATTACACTCAGTTCCTCCTAAATATTGCATTCATACTTCCAATAAATTGTCCCCAGTTTCTTGGATAAATTACCCAAATTAGCCATTTTGGCATCATAACAACTGTTTAGTTAATGTCACTGACCACCTTTCAAATGCAAAGAAAATGATAACTTACTGCCTTTCCCTTCCATAAATTACATTTCTCAATATACTTGCACATTTAATGGTTAGTAATGTCAAAAGGTAAGAATTTCCAATTCGCTAAAAAGAATTAGAAGGTAGGTCTCAATGAGTTTGGATTCAAAACAAAATCCATCACTATTCAGCCATTCAGCTTGTGAAACTTTTCAGTCATATCAATGAAGCATATGTGTCTTGCTAAGATATGCTTGGGAGTGAATGGTCATTTTGTTTTGCTGACCTACAGGAAAACCTGTGAATGGATTGCTGAATACCTTGTCTTTCCAATTGACTATGGAAGTTTTAAATAAAAACAGGGAGACTGCAAGGTACAAGTGATAAAAACAGAAAATGCTGGAAAACTCAGCAGGTCTGGCAGCATCTGTGGATAGAGAAACAGAGTTAATGTCTCTTCAGAACTGAAGTCATATTGGACCCAAAAGCATTAACTGTCTGTCTCTCTCTCCACAAATACTGCATGCGATAATGCTGTGAATTTAAGGGGTTATTTTGTCCTGGTTTTTTTTTTTGAAGAGGTTTTAAGACAGAGTTCTGAGCAGTCCACCAGAACCATGAGAGTAAACAGCTCGATGCCTTGGGACTCCCACAGAACCAGGATCTTTAGTTTAGCTTTCAGCAGAAGCTACCGGGTTTGTTAAAAGCTGTCACATCTCTTTGCTACATCTGAAAGCTGGGAGTTCTCTCTTTCAAAATGGTCTTTTGATGTTCTTTCCTCCCAGATTGGAGTTTTGTTTCCATTTCAGATTTCCAGCCTCTGCAGTATTTTAATTTTGTTTCAGATTTTGTGATGTCAGATGATTAGAACAAGTTAAAATATGTGAGAGGTCAGACCGACTTCAAAAATGGAAAGAGCATCATGTCACATTTTTCTCAATTGAAGAAAATTTGAGCCAAATCACAAGATTTAATCTGACTCTTACACGTGTTGCTTTGTTACATATAAAGCATTAAGTTTCAACCTGCCCAATGTTTGAGCTTGCCTCTAGAAAACTGGCAGGAGCCTATCCCAAGATGTAATATCCAGCTCAGATCTCATGCTACATCTCTGGAGAGCACAATTAGATTATGGGCACCACAGACTCAACTCAGTAATAGTGAACACTCCAAATGATTTGCAAGAATTATCCACAATGTTGTATCAGACCAGTCATGTATTGAGGTCATTTTCTGATGAAACTCAAAAAGTATTTTAAAACATGCTGGAGGAATGGACTGAACGCCTTAAGTCTTCATTCAAACTGTAAAGAAAGATTGAATCAAATCTAATAAATATATGCACCTGCATCAGCTTCTTTGAATTGTACACTTCAAAATATCCGAGTCATGTTGTATAGGATGTTTACAGGAGACAGAATGTAGAAATAAACACTCAGAGGAAAGCACAAAGGAAAAAGTCTGAGATTGTGGAGGATCGCACTGAATATTTGACAATACTACTTTTTAGGCAGGCCCTCATTATGACCATTTTCCTCACTGGTATTGTGGGTCCTGAAGTTACTGAACAGTCCAATGCTAGATGCATACATTCTGCCACAGGCAGGACATGTGATGTTTGAGAAGATGCATGGCTGGAATGTCCAGGTTTGAATATTACTTCTCTTTGTGCTCGTCTTTTACCCAGGCTTGTGAGGGACGTTCGCAATAGTTGGGACCTTTGCAGACTCCTCTTCTCCAGTTTGGATGGTCTTGTGCGAGAGATTCCTGTGAGCTGGTGGGGATGTTGCATTTTCTTTCCCAGGAAATTGAGGACATCTTTGAAGTATTTCCTCTGCCTCCCTGATAATCACTTGGTGTGCCAAAGATCAGAGTAGAAGCTTGCTTTCGAAGTCTTATGCCAGGCACGCAGACAATGGTATTACCTCCCTTAACCTCTAGCTCCTTAGTTAAGCAGCTCTTTGGAATCTTAACCAAATTTCTTTCTTTGCCATTTCTCTTAATATCTCCTCCCTATGCAGCTGTTAGATTTTGCCCATTAACGTTCTTCTGAATCACCTTGGACCATTTTATAGGTATTATACATATGCAAGCAGCAAAACCACTTCTCAAAACAAGCTGAAATGGAAATTTTGGTAATAAAGATTACTACACTGGAATTCTCATAAGCTTCAAAATACCAATCTAAGATAAGTAAACAAACCAGATCAGTACTGCATAGATGGTACAACGTTACACACTTCAGGATGCTAATTCCCTTTGTACTTTATTCTTAAAATTTTTATGTACAAGTAGGACTGATTTACTATTGTACATTCAAATATAGAAAGTTTACACATTGGTATTATATAGCACAGGTCACAATTACACTAAGTATTTATAATATGTGAATGTCCAAGTTAGCATTTTTCTGAAACTCTCTCTCAATCAGAAATAGAAGGCAGTTATACAATGCTTTACAATGATGTTGTACTAAGCTGACTCATTAAAGATTAGCAAGCATAATCAGCAGTGGTCCTTGGCCTGATCTAGGAAACTGGTTAAATTAATGGAAATGTTGCTTTCCACAAAATCTTGCCTCCTATCGTGCCTTTAAAATGGCAGCCAGGGAGATGTGTAGTTGGATAAAGATTTCATCTTTGTGCTACCCTATAAACACAAAAACTGTAAACGGTCAACTGCAAAATTAAGAAAAAATCCAGTATTTAGATTCACAGTCAGAGATACCAGGTGCAAAGAGAGAATACTTGAGTCTTCTATCTCTGATCCATACTATTTTTAAAATGAACAGATTGGGTCACTTGTAAAAATTACTTTACAAATAAAAACGAGAGAGCATTACGTTTGCAAATGCAACAAGTGGGAGAAGAAAGTTCACTTCTTTATAGTTGTATTTGTTCAGAGGGTCGTAGTAAAAGTGAGTGGTTCATGACTGCAACTGGTTCAATCTTCAAGGCAAGGAGTGTAGATCTCATTTCATCTGGCCAGGTTAACCACTTCATTATCTACAGGGGGTGGGCCACTGGGGATTACTGTTGACATTGCCCCTGAAGTAAGATAGCCAGCAATCCCAGGACCTAGATCAAAATGAAATAAAAAGTTGAAAACATTTCTTGAATTTAGCATTACAAGACACACAGGGTAGTCTGGGTTATAGTCACAGACTAGTACAAAAACATATTGCCGGAAAAGCTCAGCAGGTCTGGCAGCATCTGAGAAGAGAAATTAGAGTTAACGTTTTGGGTCCGGTGACCCTTCCAGACACAGAACTTTAACTAATTTCTCTTCATAGATGCTGCCAGACCTGCTAAGTTTTTCCAGCAATCTGTTTTTGTTTCTGATTTGCAGCATCTGCAGTTCTTTTGGTTTTCAGTCAGACTGGTTTCTGGAAACACCAAGTTTACACCAATGAACACAAGTTTACATTTCAGAGGACAAATCCCATTAACCTCAAAACTGTTTTTATTACCTCATTCTCTCCTGACTTTATTCAATCTTTTTCATAGAGTCCACATAAAACATTGACTTGCAGAAGGTTTTAGCTATGTGCACAATTTTCAAACCTCAAAAGCATGCACTGAGGAAGAATGTTATCTACCTGCTTCACACTTAAGAACTGAGCATTGTGCCTGCCAGAGAAGGCCTAAAGCCCACTTCTGAGATGAAGGGGACTAGTACCAGTAAGGAGGGAAGGTGAGACACCTAGGGAAAAGAAAATATACACAGAAAATGACAGAGGAAAGCAGAAAGTAAAGCATAAAGTTGTATTAGATAAGTAAATAAAAGCAGGAAAGCATACATTAAAAGTTAATATATCAGATATTTGTTTGTTACTTATGCAAAATTCCCTCAACCATGATCAATAAGATTCATCTTCATCGATACAATGTTATCAGGAGCTGTATTGATTCTTGCCAAAAGGTCAAAAATTCACCATGTACTATGGAAATTGAAACGTTTCAGTTCTGCACTGAATATGTAAATTTAATTTGTCAGTTCGTTTTCGTACAATTGGGCTTCAACACAAATTAGAATTGTTATCGCATTCTGATGGAACTCCAAGTGTTAACTCATTTTCGCTGCAGAGATGCTACTTACTACTGACTATTTTCAGCCATTTTAGTTTCCATTTTCTACTTGATCTTGTGCAGTTGTTTCCATATTGATGTCCACCTCAGCAGGTTTTCTTTCTTGGAGGGGAAGAACCTCAATCTCTACAGTTACCAATTCCATTGATGATATCCTTTAAGAGGTCTTTGTGTAAATACCATAATGATGAGGCCTATCCACCTCCCACAAAACCTCCTTCACACAAGCCAACACTTTCTCAAAAGCTAATCATAGCATGTGGCATACAAATTAATTGTCTCAAAATCATCCACTGAAACCTCTATTCTAGGAGCACACTGCAGATTAATGACTGGAGCAAACAGTTGGTATATTGATGATGCCTTGGACTAGAGGCAGAGAAATGTAATACAATTCAGGTAGCCTTATAGAAGGGATACTCACGCAATTATTTGATGTATTTCCACAGATCAGTGAACACCTTCAGAGTGTTGCAACCTCAGATCTCACACACAAAGTTATCAGAATCTGGAGGAAGACAGTACTGGTGGCTTGGGGACACTAGTTATACCAAGAGTTGAGCACAAATGATTCTTTTGAAAAGATAATGTGGTCATAAAAAGGTACCAAGATCAATGGCAGATGATATGATCTGCCACTTTGGACTTTCATTTGCAGTACTTTGTTCCACAGGTTTTCTAAACAGGGAAATTTGATGTACCTAAGATTGCAGACTTGCAGCTAGATCTGAAGTACATGCCAGACAACATCAAACAAAAAGCTAAGCTTGCCTTTCAAAAGGTCACTGCTCCCACACACAGTTCAAAAATGCAGCCTGAAGTGGTTGAACAAAGAAAGGATCTTTGCAAAGACAACAGGAATATCAGAATCTTTACTACACCTACACCAGCTTATAACAGAATCACATTCAGTTACAATGGCATTTCTATGCGTTTCAAAACTGGCTTTTTGCATTTGAACTGCAGTTTCCCAGAAATCACTACTCCCAAAATATATGCTTCAGCATATGCTTTAAGATACAGGGATTTCTACAGAGACTGTCATGTTGGTCTAGTTTTATGCCTAAAACGATATTGGATACAAAATTAAAAAGGAGTAATGAACCTGCCCAAGATAACAGCGGAAATATGTACAATCACAGCCATCCTATGAGAGGAAGGATATGAAGAAAACGTGAATTCACAGAGATAAACCTGGAAAGTAGTTACTACAGCAGAGAAGATTAAGTATGGATCAGATACAAGTCCGGAAGAATGAGTATAACATTCAGACAGCCTAATCTGCTTCACTATTCAATTTATGATAGATCTGTATCTCAATTCCATGTGTCCATCACTGGTCTACATCCTCCACTGCTGATGCTCAGAGGCAGCAGTATACACAGCCAGAACTCAACAAGGTTTGTTCACAAGCATCTTCCAAACCTGCAGCTAACCAGAATGACAACGACATATCATAGGAACAGCACTACTTGTACGTTCCCCTCCAAAGCTATGCACCATCCTGACCTGGAACTATATTGGAGTTTCTTCACTGCTGCTCCATCAAAATCCTGGAACTCCCCTGCCAGCAGTATTCAGGGTCTCTCTACACCCCAAAGATGGAAGATCAGGCAGCAGCACACCACCACCTTCTGAACGGCAATTAGGGATGGGCAATAAAGGCTGGCTAGCCACTAATACCCACACTTGCGAATGGATAAAATCAATTCCCTTACACAAGGTGAACTTCAATCTTGATTTCACACAAACAATTGACAGTAATTTGGAAGAAAGAATTCCAAAATTCCATAAAGTATGCTTCTTGGTTTCACCCCAAAAAGGCTGGTTTTCAGTAATAGTAGAAATAGTTTTGCTACATTTGTTTCATCAAATCCCTTCATCATGCAAAACAATTCAAATAGATTATCCTCCAACAGTCTAAACTCAAGGAAATAAGTTTAACAAAAGCAAACTCATTTCAATTCTTTAAATTATTACTCTGGGGAATTTGCACCAAATCCCTTCCAAAGCCAGGGGGTGCAGTACACAAAACTGAATGCAATTCCCCAGTTGGGTTGTGACAAAAACCACATAAAACCAAAATATTACTTCCTTCCCTTTGTATTATAAAAGGTCAACATTTCATTAACCATTTGATTACATATTCTACATGCGCCCTTGCCTATTCCCAGTTTCTTCCATTGCTCCTTGTTTATTTAGAACATATTCCAACTTGACTTTCTCAAATCCAAAATGTGTTGATTATTCTTCTGTTAACCTGTTTATGTCCCTTTGTGCCTCGCACCTGCTCCCACTACACACATTGTGTGCCTCTTAACTTGCCATCATCTGCAAACGCAGATATAAACTTTCCATTCCTCATGGCACGTGGCAAAAAACTATGCCCCAGTGCAGATCCCAGGGGAACACCATGCACCACATCCCGTTGTTTAGAGTGCGGTCCCTACAACTCCCTAACCAATTATCAATCCACACCACAAGAGTGGCTCCAATTTGTGTACTTTTTGTTTCCAGCATCCTGGAACTTTGTCAAATACATTCAGGAAGTCATTTCCCCTATAAACATCCCCTATAGACATTCCTTTATTCACCAAGTTAATATCTTCAAAAGATCCAACTAGGTTAATCAGATATGGCCCACTCTTCACTAACCTATGACTCTTTCTGATCAGCTTCTATTTGTTCAAGTGCACAGTCACTTTTTCCTGATAAATTCCACTATCATTCCACAACTATTTGATTAAAATTTCTCTTCCTCCCTTAAATAATTGTGGCATTAATCTCTTATTTTTCATGTGTGTTTTATTTGGAGCATTTATGTTAAATCACATTTTTGTTCCGGCACTTTTTTGCTATTTTTCTCACCTTTAGATGAGAAGTATTTTTTTTCCTTCTAAAGCATTTTAAGAGTAAACAGCAAAATAACATCTTCTAAATCAGAAAGTAACAAGATACGCAAGTTTTGCGTCAGTACTGAAGCCTATGCAAAGGTTAGAAATGCTCATAGTCAAAGGATTTTTGGAACATACAGCCACCAAAAGGTGAGAGGCCTTTTCAATCACATCATTCAAGATTGAATTAAAGAGAATAAAAGGGAAGAGGAAAGTGATGGTGTGAATGGGATCAGAGGAATAGCAGGAGGTACAAAGTGCCAAGTTTGATACTATAATTTCTAAACATTCTCCACCCTTGTTTTATGCTATAAATCAGAAACTTTTCTCATCTTTATTACACACCAGCACTTCATATTTTTGGTTTTACTGTTATGAACACAAGGGGAATGAAGATTTACACAAGCTTGAGCAGCCAATCTCTCTCTAGCCTGTACTTTCTGTTGTTAGGATTACTTGTTATCATTGGTATATTTTAGCGCTAGCCATGACCATAGTAATGAGTAGGTTCAAGGGACCAAAGGACATCATTTAATAAGATCATGGCTGATCAATTTTACCTATACCTGTTTACTCTTGCCAATCAAGAATCTAACTCAGCATTAAAAATATTCAATGACTCTGCCTCCACTGCTCCCGAGAAAAGAAAACTCCCTAGACTAACAATACTCAGAAAAATGAAGCTCATTTCAGTTCTAAACAGGAGCTCCCCCTACCCCCTCACCCGCCCCACCCCACCACACCTTATTTTTGAACAGTGTCTCCTAGCTCTGGCTCTCCCATAGGAAGTACTTTTTTTCCCCAGCATCCATTCTGTTAAGACCCCACAGGATTTTGTGTTTCAATAAGATTGTTTATAGTTTTACAAGAATGAGGCACAAACAATCTGTCCAACCTTTTCTCACAAAACAACCCCTTCATTCCAGAAATCAGCATAATTAATTTTTCATTGTTTCTAATGCAATCATATTTCCAGATGTAGTCTTACCAATGTCCTGGCAAAAAAAACTTACCTACTTTATATTCCATTTCCTATACAATAAACAACATTTTATTCTTTCTTAATCACTTTCTGTATCTGCATACTAATTTGTGATTCGTGGATGAGGACACCCAGATCTCTCTGTACCATACAGTTCTGCAAGTTCACGTTTTTCCACACTATGCTCCATTTACCAAATTATTGCTTACTGACTTGACCTGCCCATATCTCTAAAGGTTCATGTCTTCAGACTTTCTTCTCTGATCTTTGGGTCATCAGTAAATTTACCAGCTACACACCAGCCAAGTCACTAAAACGATTGTAAGTGGTTCAGCCCCCAACATTAGTCCCTATAGAAATCCACTAGTTACATCTTACCAATTCAGAGATTACCCATTTATCCCTACTGTATCCTATATATCCTATCTTGCATTCATTAACTGTAAGGGGACTAAAACAGCCAACAATAAAAGTTGCATTTCATTCTGTAAAAATCATTGCTCAACTTAACCTTTTGTTTGCTCCGAGGCTAAGTTCAAGTATGAAAGAAACTAAAAGCAGCACAAAGTATTGGGACTCAGCTGTCGATTATGCAGCTTGTTTGAACCAAATATCTGATGACCAGGAAGGTATCTTTTGTACCAAAAAAACTTTCCCTTAAAACATTTTGTAGCTGAATTGCATACATATTTCAAAGGGCATCACTGAGTAAATTTTAAATATTACAAGGTAAAATAGGTTATATTTCTCTTCAATACCACAAATAAGTTGTTTACTTGTGCAACATTTGCCAGATTTCACGATTACAAGCGTACTTGGAGATGCAAGCCTAAGGACAAGTAAGGAATTTACTCACCTGTAAGATATCCTGCCGATTGCGTCTCAGAAATGAACAAATCATGCTTTTGATCTTTGAAGGCACTCCATACAGAGGAACGAGACAGAATTTCATTCACCTAAACAAGGACAGCTTTTTAAATATTTTAACCAGCTTCCTAGAATAGGCTAAATAAACAAATATTCAATTTCTCCAAATTGTACTATGCCAGAAATACTGATATGGAATGTTGAATGGCAGTTTAAGCAGCAACAATTAAGCAGCTGAATTTTAAACCCAATGTTACTTTGAATTTATCGTTTTCTTATGGCTCATGACAAAGATAATAGGAGTAACTATTTTTCCACCACAAATCAGAACACGATCAGTTAGAACAAGGTTTTCCCCAAATGATCTTCAGTTCCTTGAAACTGCCTGCCATTCATGATTGAAACAAAATTGCTAGAAATCCACAAAATAAGTTGTCTCAGTAATGACTACAGAATGGACCTGAAAAAGCTACTGCGCTTTTTCCAGAAGCTTGCTCTTATTTTAGATATCCAGTGGTTTAACTTTATGCCATGATGATTTATAGGAACTCCTTATGTACATTAAATTGTGATATACAACTAACTTGTGACTTGTGGTTGAAAACAATGTATTACTTGCTGAGGCTAGGAGTGTCGTTATCCAAGTTGCTTGATAAATAGTTCACTGCTGGTGGATTCCTCTAGTGCCATATCACTAACTAAAAGATTAATACTGCAGGCTAGTGTCAGATGAATCACTGGCTGTAGATCTACTTGTAATAGGTCAAAGGCCAAATGTATGCTCATTTAATCAAAACATAATGACAACAAAAGTAGAACATGACAAGTGATCAAATTTAGCCAGCTTCACCACTGATTTCTATAACCAATTGAGCTCACATGCAACGTATTTAATAGCTGAACAGCACAAACAACTGATAAAAGCAAATAAAATTGTCAGATTCATCTTTGTAGAATAAAAAGGATGGCCAATAAAATGTTGAGGGTAAAATCCCAGGAAGCAAGCAACTGTTTAATGTGTTCCGCTTATTAGTGACGAGGAGCCTGTGGGCATTCAGGTTTGGTTTCTTTTGGATCTTCTTGAACATTTGCTGAAATGTACAAATTGTAAGCTTTCTGAAGTGTGATTAACAATTGACCGCACTGATCACAACACATGGCTGGAGGAACATGGACAGCCTTCAATGTAATGTGGTTTCAGCAATTGGTCACAAATAGAAAAGGTTTTTACAACAGTTTCTGCTGTTATTGAAAACATACTCATTTTTCTGTAGTTTCTTTCTCCTTCCTTTAAACTTGGTGATTCGTCTAATTTGGGGGAGCGCAGGAATTAAAAATAAAAAGACTGGTAAGGGATATATATTTTTAAAAATTGAACGATCCCTCTTTGTTCCACTAGATCGGAGAGCTATTTCATAGCTGTTTTCCTTGGGTTTTCCGGGTCACCGCTAAACTTATGATCAGAGCAATGAGTACATCATCCTAAATACCTAACGCTGCTTTCTCAGCACCAATTCAACGTATCTAGAGTATGATACAATATAAAGAAATCTCACCTGTTCACCATACTGCAGACTCCGTGTCATTGATTTAAGTGCATTTACAATCTGTGCTTTTGTGGCAGCTGGGTTTTCAACATTCTCAAGTCCTATTCCTTCTAATAGCCGCAGGAGATATGGCACCAATTCCACTTTCAGACCCTTCAACAAACACAAGTTTAAATTTAACACACAGCAAGCACAGTACCAAAATTAGAATCTAGTGACAAAGAGTGCTGTACAAAAAGTGAAAAGATAATTTGAAAAGAATTGTTTGCCAAGTAAGTTACAATTAAAACATTGCTATATTGCATTCTATTACACGTATCAGCAATGAAAGCTCAAGATAAAGATCTAGCTGTAATCTTGTTGAACATGGACTTGTAAGCTATATTTGCAGAATAATTTTGCCAAATGCTACCCGAATAAACAGTACTCAGGACTAATACTTTGTTTCAAATAGTGAAGTGTGGAGATCTTGTTACCCTGTCTATCTACATGTTGGATGCAGGCGATAATATAAATTGTATTTGCTAGCCATGAGCTATTTTCTTTGAAATGCAAAATACTTCATATACAAAAGGAGGATGCATTATTAGTATTGTGTGTTTGTGACCATTGGTAGAGAATGAGGCTCACTTTCTTCCAATTACCATTGGGAAGCCAAAACCATAGACTTTTGGCAATATATAAATTGAGCATTGCTGAAAGACAACAATATTTTTTTAAAAAACATTTTGTCTGCACTATTACAAGAAATACCAAAGTACGAGAAAAACAACGTTCATGCTGCATAAGAGAAGAGAACGCCGATTTGTTGGCAAGTGGGCTGATTGGTAGAGGCGTTGCCATGGAGAATGCATTTGCTAATAATTTACAGTTAACAGTCAAACTTTGTTTAACTTTTAAACCAGGCAAATTGATGGACTGGGCAAAGCATTACCCTGTGAGATGAACCTGAGAATGCCTGTCACCTACTTTGTTATGTTGAAACACGTTTTCTTTGTTTGCAAAGGTCATGTGTATTAATGTATAGCTTTCATGCATGCAAGCGCCACCCCCCCACCCACCGTCAGCCTGATTGAACATACTAAACTTAATGTCAGTATGATTTTTCTCACAGGAGTCAGCAAGCGCTGCCCAATCACTGAATTATATCTGATGTCAATCACTATGTTGTGAATTTTCAAGCACAGTCTGGTTAGGTACAGTCTATTCCTGTACTGTCACCAACAGCCAAAGGGCTATGTTGATAGAGTGCATTTTGTGGGATTCAAATCAACTTTTCCGATCTTCACCGGCCTCAAAAATGTCTGGCAGCATGGAGAGGCTTCAAAACCAACCTGGACTTGCATATCAGTAAACACAAAGTAGCTGGAATAGTCACTCTCAACATGACTATAATCAAAAAAAAAAATGCACACCATTCCCAACGAAATTCATACCCACTGGACCTGCTGTTCAGCAAAACTGGTTGGCCTTATTTGAAAGGATGTAGTCTCAAATTACTGTCCCTTAATTCCAAGACCGAGATGAGGAAGAATTTCTTCTGAGGGATGTCTCTCTTTGGAATTCTTTGACACAGCTGTGGGGGCAGAGTCCTTGTGTACATTTAAAGTTGAGATATATTTTTGATCAGTAGGGCAATCATAGGTTATGGGGAAAAAGGCAGGAAAGTGGATGTGATCAGCCATGATTCTATTTAATGGTGGAGAAGGCTTGAAGAGCCAAATAGCCTACATCTGTTCCAATTTCTGTAGTCTTATAAAAGCAAGTTTAAAAACCTGTTTCTAACTGGACCTATTAAAAGAGCAATGACCTGCCACATGATATGACTGTGTTTGCTCTCACAGCTCACTGCATGTCAGTGTATGACGAGCCTTTAGGTACTACCTTATCTATCACCAGCTCTGCACATGAACTGGCCAATGGTTCAGTGAATTGCTGCAGTACGTTTTGAGCTAGTTTTCTACACAGGCACAGTGAAGGATTCCTTCACACTTGCTATGATCATACAGACTTGTACATTGATAGCAATGCAGTAGCCTTGTGCTCATTTGACATTGAATAAGCTAACAATGTACCAATCAAGGAAGACAAAGACATCTGCATTGTAGCACTTAGCCACTCATGCACTTGTTCAGTTTTAACAATATCATGTCTGTCCAAATAGATGGTGCTGCCATGTGAACCCCACTGGGCCCAGACCGCTCAAACAACCTAGCTGCGTTCCACAGGAAATGTGTTCTTGATGCAATAACATCTAACTTCCTACCCCTTGCATATTTGATATATAGGTAATACATGTACTGCATTTGAATCCACAGCTGCATGACAGAATTTTCTTACACATCTTAATGAGTTCCATCCTGTGATCAGATTCACCTTTGACTTGGAACAGTCAAATAAGCTCCCTTTCTTGGATGGCCTGGATCAGAAACTGGCCTGGAGGTTGTCTGCTATTGTCTACAACAAACCCACCCTCATTGGTCAATAAATACTTTAGCACTCCTACAGGTGCACGTACAAATTGCTCAGGTCCTGTTTACAAGGGTGCTAATAAGACCAATCTGACGGCTTCACGTAACATAAGTCAGCCTTATTGGCAACCTCAAACAAGGCTCAAGCAATTTGTTCACAGTACACGCTGGTGGTTGAAAGAGGGAACGTCAAAGCATCCCTGTGGTATAACTGCTAGCCCAATCAAATCATTACACAATGCATATTGCACGAACTGACTGAAAGGCATAAGGTCATGACTGGTCCCAAAAATCACCCAGTCTATCTCCGAAGTCTGAGCAACAGAAGTAGTAAGCTGTTTCACACAGTTACTATGAATCCAGTAGCAACACAAGTGACCTTTCTCAAAACAAAAGGATGCTACCATTAAGACAGAAAAAATATTCTGCCTTTAATACAAATGAGCAGTCTGGTATGTTAGTTTCAGTGGTGCATTGATAAGAATGTAGGCTGTACATCCCAAAGACAGGTAGATCACCTCAGGCAACTGCCTTTGGACGTTCACTACAGGGTTTTAACTGGATGCAACCAGCCGTTGCATGCAAAACTGTTCAACATCAGAGGTGATTCTGCAAATCAGATACTTGCTAAATAATCCTGAGTGTGCAAAGCATTACTAAAAAACAGTTAAAGCCAGTTTAGGATCATCAGTCAGGCTTACAGAGAGACATACTTGCATGTATTGGAAGCTGCATATATTAGTACACAGGGCCCTGTTCTTTGCAGACAGAAAAGCACATACACATACTGCACCTGTTTCAATTCAATAACATAGGTGGCAGCCATTCTCAGGCTCATTTCACAGGGTAATGTCTTAACCAGAGACAATTTGCCTAGTTTGAATTTAAATTTTAGCAGAGAGCTGTAAATCATTGTCATGGACATTATACCAGTTAACATCTCTACTAGAGTCCACTTCTAACCAATCAACACCGTGTTCTCATTTCTTCTTTTCCCTCAACAGCATTTCTCGTAAATTGTCTTCATGATTGCAAGACAAAATGCTTTGACAACACATGTTCTTCTCAGCAATAGTAAAGCAATTGCCTTTGGCTCCAACAACAAAATCTGTACTTTTGCTACTGATTCCAACTTCATGCAAACCACTGCTTTAGACTGTGCAAGACTGTTTGCAATCGCAGCATTTTGAGATCCAGAGTGCAGCCTCTGACACACTATTTTCTATAAATGTTACCCATGTAACATTGCCAGCCTGGAACCCACAAGTCCATCTACTAATTAAGAATGTCATCCAGCAGAGAAATCCTCTTCCAAATGTTGCTGGCTACCTTTGCATACTCCCTTCTATTTCCAAATAGTTCCTGGCACAAATATTCTTGTTTATTCTTAGAGTAAACCTGAAGCAGCTTATCAACATCTTGCATTTATACAGTACCATTTTAATGAAATAGGTCCAAAGCATTTCTGACCAGAAAGTCATTGCTGAGCCAAAGAGAAAGTTAATCTTTTTGAAGAGGGTGTTTGAGAGCATTGCAGTTTTCCTTTTTTGTAAACTTCGAAGTGATCCATAACTTGATTATTTCCTATTCCAAACTCAATATTCTTGTGCCTGCTGAATTTCACTGACACAATGGCTTTAAAATTTAAAAATGCTATCCTGGCGTTTAAATCCATTTTGGCTTCACTCCTCCATAATGATATGAACTGCTGCATTAAAACACCCATTCTGATATCTTTTATGCATCCTTCCTCCTCCTGTCCCACCATTTGCGATAGGAACTTAAAACCTTTTAAAGGGGTCAGACTGGAATTTCCAGCAATGCTTTCAAACACCCTCTTCAAAAGGCATTGCTTGGATTAAGCTTTTGTTCATCTCAAAAACTCTCTCTCTGGCTCAGCAATCACTTTCTGGTCAGAAATGTCTTGGGATATTTTTTCATATTAAAATAGTACTGCATAAATGGAAGGTCTTGCTAAGCTGCATCAGGTTAACTCCAATAATAAACAACTTGTCTAGCAACAAGAATTTTGGTGCCAAAAACTATTTGCCAATATACGTCATCAATAGTGGGGTAAGGGACAAATTGAAACAGGAGAAAAATCAATTTGCGCCAAGATGCACTTGTGATCGGATTCATCTCAGAAGTGAGTCTGATAGCAACAGTGAAAGAAAGGCAAATAGAGAAAAAGAATGATAATATTCACTAGGCCTTCTCTTGATAATGCTAATATTTACAGAAGTTAATTTGTAGCTTACATCCAGCAACGAACAATAACCAATTCTACAAAATTGCAGCTCGGATTGATGAAATTCTCTAATAGAATAGTTACCCACCTGTGCTACCAAGTCAGTCTGCTCCTTCTGGAACATTCGATTCAAAGATTCCGAGGCAAGGCCTACCATATCCGATCGCGCCTTCATTCCATTCATTAAAGGCCCAATAGTTTCCAGCATTGCCATGGCTCGGACACATAACTTAAGAAAGAAATTATTAAAGGGTGAGTAAAGTTGAAAAGCAACCACCATTTCATTATTTATTTCTCTTACAAAAACCATTACAGGAGAAAGAGTCCCTAAATAATTTGCATTGACTAATGTCACTGGAATCGTTTAGGCAATGTTAGTTATGTTATCCCCTTCTTGATGTCTGAACTAATGCATACAAAAAGAAACTGGATTGTGAATGCACTCTAGTAATCATTTGACAAGAATCACTAACGTATGGGCAATATCTACTTTCCCCACTTTCTCTGTCTCGTCATTAATTGATGCCATCAGACTGGAGAACCTAATCTTGTCCAACAGCTATAATTTCCTTTTTCTCACAGGGAGAAAGTATAAGGCTGTGGGAAGGGCAACCGTAACACTAACTAAGATATCAAGGAGCAGGTGGCAGTCCAAGGTTGTGAAGGGGAGGTGGAGGGATGGCGAAGTGAAGTGAAGTGAAGAAAGCAGCAGATTATTGTGGCTATAGTAACTGGGCATTCAATAATGAGGAAAGTGTGGGAACAGCGACATCATCCTTTGCAGTCACAAACTGGAGTCTCAAAGGGTGCGTTATCTGCCTTTGGAATAAATGAGATCTCAAAATGACTAGAAGGGAAACTGGAAAGGGAGGGTGAAGAACTGGCTGTCATGTTCATAATCCAGGATAAATGATAGGCAAAAGAACAGTGATGCAATTCTGCTAAGGGTATAGAGAGTAACCATTTTAATCTAAAAAGGCAAAAGGTAGCTAAGGATTTTTGTGGATAAAAGGGGCTCAATTCTATAGAATCATTGGGACAGGCTGCAGCTAAACTGGGACACTAGCTGAAAAGGGACAGATAGTACTTTAAACTGGATCAGGGGTGACTGGAAGGATAAGGATGAGGATGAGGATGCTCAGACAGAAACAAAAACATGAAATTAGTTTGAGGATGAAAAAGAGCAGAATCCAGATCATACTGTGTAAAAGAAAATATTTTCAGTTCTGAAAAATACTGGAAACAATAAATTAACTGATAAGAACATAATAGAAGTGGCAGTAAGCAAGTTTGACAAGACAAAAAAAAGGAGAGAAAAACAGCATACAGGCAAAATGGCAAGATAGGATTCCACATGGTGCAGATTTCAATCAACCAATATACTGACATTGTTTCATTCCTTGTTCTATCAAATTTGAATCTCAAATCCAGTTTATAGAGAACAGTACAGGCCATTTTCAAAGCCTGGCTACCAGCTGGTCATAACTGTAAAAAGAACACTCCACGTCATAAGGTTATTAGAGAGACCACGGAAGTTGGAAGGAAGTCTAGCAATATTGATAAGGTACTATCGTATCAATACCATGGTGTTGTAATGGTGTGCATTATGATCAGTTGTGGGAGAAAGACAACTCATTTCTGATTATATTTAATCAAGGATTCTTTGAATGAAACATATCCAACGATTGAGAGCTCAAACTTCGTCAAATGATTCAATCCAATCAAGGCACTCATCAACATCCCTGGGATAATTCCCTAGCTCTAGATTTACTGGTTATAGGCAACTGCCTTTGACAGACTGGTCTTCAAAACGTGCCCGTTTCTGGAAACAATTACATTAGCACAAGATGCCAGCTTGTTTCACTTAAGCACAATTGGGTTTGTCTTGACAAAACATGCTATTAGAAAACCAGGCTCCCCTGAACTTACATTTGTCCAATTTGTACAAAGATTGTTTATGCAGAGAAAAAAAGCATCTGAGAAATTGGCCCTTCAAATTCTGTACACCATATTCAACTGTCAATAATCTCAGCTATACAGCGTACTGTCTGCAAATGATTACATTAATAAGCCTGTTTAACGGTTTTGTCAGTTAGGAAGGCTCTCTCAAAAAGGACAGATATAGTTTATCTGCTAAAAGTGAAAATGTAGTGGAACTAGTCCAGTAGCAGGTTGCAGAAAGGGAGGACTTTTACTCTACAGTATGTCAGATAGAAAGATTGCTTACTCTATGCTTATTTCAGGTAAGGAGGAACATGGGCTTGACAATGGAAGCCATTTCGTAGCACAAATAAAATGACAATTTAGCAGCAAGGCAAAACAATAATAGACAAGTGAGGATGAATACATTTGCATTACTCACATGGTATGAAACAAACCCAATACATGCAATGAATATTTCTGAAACTGCAGAATCCAAAAACATTAAAACTTGAAATCTGTAGAATTGGAAAAACAAAGTTGATATTGAAGCACTGAAATCAAATAAATTTTTACCTCATTGTCAGAAAGAGCATGAATGACCCGGATTGATGACTTGGGGATGACATTGTTTTTGTGGTTCAGAGCCTGAATAACTTTAGGTAGGTGGCCTAATGGAGGTACCTGGTCTGCCAGCTGAGGCTGGGAATGGAAGAGGCAGACTGCTGCTGTGGTAACGGTTTCTAAAGTTTCACCCTGTGCAGAGAAACAGACCAATTACCAATGTGTGCAAAGCATGTACTTACACAACTTTTCTAGTCAATGAAATGTGGCATGCTGAGACAAAAATCTACATACAATAAGGATAGACAATAAAGTTACTCAACTCAATAAGGCAGCCTCTCTTGCATTTTCCTCACACAAAGCATAAATATTTCATGATATAGATGCATGGTAAGTCATTTAGACTTTGCTGTAAGTGTATGGTATAAGCCATCAGTTTACTATGTGCTTTATGGCATTATTACATGAGATTTTACAGCATGTAAGTTAGCCATTTGGCCGAACATGTATATAGGGTTATTCTACACACGAGATATGTTACATCTTACAGAGAAATCCTTTTTTTTTTCCCTCTTTACCCATGTGGTTTCATATTAATGCATCTGTGCCATCTGCCTCAATCACTCCATGGGTTACCAAATTTCAACTTCCCATCACTCAGTAAAAAAAAGTTTCTAAGTCTCCAATGAGTTAAATTGCATTTTTGGCCCACAGTCATAAGCTCTCTCCTCCCCTCACTCCACGATTGCAACCTTCTTAATCAAACTCCTTCATGCTATTAAAGACCTCCGTCAGTTCATCTGTGTTTTCTTTCAAAAAAGACCTAGATCTGATCAGTCTTTCCGAATCGTTGCACGCACTTCATTCTAACACCAACCACGTAAATTGTTTTTTGCACTCTCTCCAGTTCTACTGCATCCTTTTTGTAATGTGAAGTTCTGGTCCGTGCATAGTAACTCTTAAATGTGACATAAACCCTGGTTTAATAGATGTTCACCATGAAGTCAAAAGCAGAGAGCTAATTTCTACAGAAATAGACACTAGTGCTTTCTTTGCACTTATGAATTGGTGTAACTGCATTGCTTCTTTTTCATGATTTGTGAACTTCTGCTTCAAATTGCTTCGACCATCTGGCCAATTCAGACTTTTATTTCGCTGTATGATGGCCTCCTCATTCATCCCACCAAAACGTAACATCCCACACTTCACCATAGAAATTAATTTGCCATCTACATTCTCAGTCTGCAACTTTAACATCTTGTATTTGGGCAGTCTTTTTTCAATATTAATAATGTCCCACAAATGTTGCTATCATACTTGAGTGTAGTTACATTATTTTAAATGTGAACAACTGCTACAAGTTCAAAAGTGGCTTTCAAGTTACAGAAAACAGGTCATCAATAATTTCTCTGCACATTCACTAGTTCTGAGATTAAATGCTGTTTCCACTGGTCACACTTACATGAGGATTATTTGTTTCTAGCAGCTCCGTGAGTTTATCCAGCAGTCCAATAAGGAATTCTCGAGGTTTACGTAGAACCCAACCAGGTTGTGCAATAAAGATCCTCAAGAAGACTCCTCCTACTGACAATTCACCTCCAACTTCACTATAGGCGACTGTAAAGTCTTCTGGTAACTGCAGAGTGAGAATATTTGTTTCATATTAACAGGAAAATTTCTTTCACATGAAGCCCCCCATCAACTCAAACCTCTTCCACAGAGAATAGAGTAAATTGAGCAGAAAAATTTGTTTGACAATCAGTTGTAATGTCCTAGGTGAGATGATGGTTAGGCCAGTTGCCCTCCTTTTCTGTGGGGAAACATCCAATCGCAACTACTGCCTAATATCACTGCTAACATTGTATTCCTGTTTGTAAATTCAGTCTAAAATTTATGATTAGAACTCCAGGGCAATTGTATTATTCAACTACTCTTAAACATTATTCTCACGGGAGTTTTAAAGCAATAATGCAACAGATATATAGCCTGATCTTAGATGAAATTAATCACCACTGTCAGAAAGGGTTTTTATCCAAACCTTGCTTGATCCCAATCTGGATATTGAAGGTGTCTGCTCAGATCATCCATTCAAGGCAGTTACATCATGACTTGGTGCAAGACTGTGAATTAGTTTCTTGGACATTCAAATCATGGTAACACAATCCACAGGACCCAATTCTTTACAAATCTCCCAATTTTTGTGTTTACAAACACTCCCAATGTTTGGCATTTTTCCCCTCGAGCTGTCCAGCAACAAACACCACCTCTGGATGGTTTAAAGCCATAACGTGTCTGGGATTTTGTTAGTCACAGGAAATAGGCAATTCAGGTCATTTGACTTGTCCTGGAACATTTCCAATTCAAAATCCATTTGAACCCACACCAAGTATTCCAGCTCCCATATATATTGAAGATGACACTCTGGAATATGTTGAGGTCTTTCCACATCCTAGGCAGCCAGCATAGTCAGAAGGTCACCATTGTCAAAGAGATCCACCACCATTCACCTCTGCCTTCTAAAAGGATTGGACAGCAAATGCTGAATAAGCCAGCCCTTTATACTCTGACTGCTCTGTTCAGAGCAGTTGTCATCACCACATTCCTCTACTTCACAGTGGGACCTAGGCTGTCTATCAACAATGCATAAACGTTCTAGAGAAATTCCACCAGCAATACTTTTCCGTGCATCTTTCAAATTCAATGAGAACATCATTGTACAAGTGCTAACATACTTCTTGAATACAGCTCCACAAGTATTCGTGAAAAAGTTCCTGCAGAATCAACTCTGATGGACTGAATTGTGACCAGCTGTCAAAAAAAGTCTCCTTCACCAAGTCTTATTTTCTCAACTCTCAAAATGTACAGCTTACCAGGGCAGGACAAAGAAAATGCGACAAAGACACTGAAGCACAGGTGCATCAATATTAATGACTGGGAGGACTTGTTGCCGATTGTTCAAGAAGGCAACAAGTTGTCCATTAAGCGACAGCAGAGAAGGAAAGAAAAGGAAGCAAATCCTGCGCTTTGGATCCCAGTAAATATCGGTCTCCCGAATCACAAACAGCCAATACAGAAATCTGTGTCCCCAAGAAGACATCATCCTCAAATCAAGAAACATGTGACATATGCCAGGAGACAAATTTATTAATTGGTACAAACACCTTGAAAAGATTTCTCTCAAATTCGCTACTTTGACTGCTTACTTTAGTTAGCTTAAGTTGAACATGACGTGATTGACCAAGGAATCCCTCGATAACTTGTCTCTTTAGGAAATCTACAAAGAACTCATCGACAAATCTTAAATCAGCTGACTGGGGCTGAAAGAAGTTCTGTAGGAATGGGGATTTGTTTGCATCTCACGTGAACTGATTTATCTGTAATTTCTGAAATACATGTGCCATAAATAACGTTCTAATTTTTAACGACCTCCTTGTATTTTCTTCAAAAGGTCATTTTAGCCTGAATTTACAGTGTCCTATCTGCCACTCGTCACTGTAGTGGCTAGAATAATGTTGGACTTCTCTTACTTCAATTAAGATTAACTGCCAGTCCAATGACAAGTTCTCACTCTCAGCATATAATATGGAGTAATTGTGGGTCATGAAGGGCCAGAGACTACGCCTCTGTAAATACAAGCAAAATAAGAACTATTCCAGTCATCTACAATATTGAACCTGAGGAAATTCACAGAAACCTGCACTAAATTCATCGAGACAAGCAATAAAAAACTTCTTTTCATGTTAAATTATTTTTTTCATGGAATGATTTGACAAAATCCAGTTGACATTAATGGCTATTTATGGGCTCAAATTTAAAAATATTTTGTCCTTAATTCCAGTTGCAAATTTAACCAGTAACAGTTAGGTATAGCAAGATAAATCCAAAATGCAATAAAAATGCACTTCAGTAACCATGGGATTGAAATCAAAACCCCAGTGTTATAAATGTTGTTGCGATCCAGAAACTAAGCTGGACTATACACACCTTATGAAAATTGCAGTAAGGAGGATCTTCGAATTTTTATATTTAAAGAAAAAAGTGAATAATCATTCTCACTATCCATTCTTTTACCAATGAGAGATAGCAGAAATAAGAATCAATTATGCTGTGGTAAAAGGATGTGTGGGAATTCAAAGAACAAATATTCATGTACATCAGTTTGGAACGGGAACAGTGTGAAATAAAGTTTCAGTGCCATCTGCAGTACTCACATCAAACCTCATTCTTTTTGATAGAGGAACTGAAAAAAGTTGCATTCAAATAATGGTATGTTACCATCCTCATCTCTTCTGACTTTCCCACTGCTCAAAGTGGAAACAACTAAACTGGAAAGGAGGTTTTTTGGTAACTCTGCAGTAAATTTACAAATTGACCTTTACCATTGTTCAATTTCACTGGTCACAGTAAACATTCATCGAAAGAAACGTGCTCTACCTCTTGACAAAAGTCACTGTGCATCAAGGCATTATTCAAACCGAGTCAATCAGGCAATACCTACACCCTGAGTCAATATCAAAGTCACAGGAGATGTAACGCCTTTACAGAATCTATTGTTTATATAATCTCTGCATACCTTCCAATTCACATCTGGATTGTCACGCTGTTGCTTGAAGTGGCTTTAAAAGAAAGAACAAACCTAGTTTAATTGAGAATTCAATTTCAGTAAAGCAGCACCACACTCTTACTTTGTGTGAGTGAACTGTTGGAAATGATTGGTGAATTATTTATTAGTTGCACTGGGAATGAAATCCATGTAATTTTAAAACCGTTGTCCTAGAAATAAGAGTCTCTCCCTCCTCTCTCCCACACCCCTGAAAATGTACGTGGAAATTCCTTGCATCCTGCCTGCATTTGAAGGTTTGCACTTCAATAAGACTACAGTACAAAGGACTCTTTTCTACTGCCCACCAGCAACTGGCGGCCTCATCGAGATCGTAAATTTAGTGCTAATTAATGGAACTATTGCAGTGGGAATACCCTGGAATTGAGCCCAGGCCATAGGTGAAGAAATAATGTCTAACAAACTGCACTAAAAGCCAAAAGTAAACTCAAACACTTCATCTTGAGGTTAAGCTAATGCATCCAGAACAAAAATACTGCTCTTAATTTCCTCAAGTTTTATTAATTTATTAAGACTGTGTAATAATTCAGCCAAGACACAAACTATTTTCTCCACATTATTATTGTGGAAAGGCAGGGAAATAAAATAGTTGCACCTCTACATCATATCCCTTTTTTTCTAAATTCAATTACAGGATTTGGGCATCACTGACCAGGCCAGTATTTATTGCCCATCCCTAATTGCCCAGAAGGCAGTTAAGAGTCAACCACATTGCTGTGGGTCTGGAGTCACATGTAAACCGGACAGTAAGGAAGGCAGTTTCCTTCCCTGAAGGGCATTAGTGAATCAGATGGGATTCTCCGACAACAATAGTTACTGGTGGTCACCATTAGACTCCTAATTCAAAATTGTTTTTTTAAATTGAATTCAAATTTCACCATCTGTCATGGTAGGATTTGAATCCAGGTTACCTGAACCCTATCATTGCTAGATTATTAATCCAGAGATAACAATACCATATGCAAGAAGCCTACTTTTAAAATGATACTCCTCACATCTTTAACCTTTGCATAATGTAAATCAATTCCCACAAATAAAAGGGATGGGCCAACAAAACTGAGCAGCCCAGGAGAGGGCATCCACCACTGCATTACCACATCATTATCATTTCACGTGGTTTCCTCCCTCCCTCCCTCCCTCCCTCCCTCCCTCTCCAATATACATTTTAACAGTTTCTCAGTTTTAACACCTTCGCTGCTTTATGGGAATACAATTTCAGCAATAATTAACATTGGGAAAGATGAGCTTCAGTTGTTCCAGGCACGTTTAAAAAGAACCAAAAAAAGGGTAGGCAGCAAGAAAACTTGGTACATGGGAGCCAAACAGGAATACACCGCAAGGCAAGCAACTAAGAAACAATGGCTTGATTGATTTCCTTACTGAAATGCAAAGTTAAAAAAAAAATAATTTGTAAACTTTATTTTAAAGCCAGCTTGGAACACCAACCAATTGTATTTTCAGCTGTCAGTCAAACACATCCAAATTTTGGCCAGTTAATAGTGGCATTTGTCAAGGGAAGCCACCTCAGTTCAGAACAGACATGAAGAACACTAAAGGATATCTTGGAAAGGTTGGCACTGATAATTGGATGCCACAAATCGAGTTCTGACGCTTTGTTTGCTCAACAAGCACAAACAGCTATTGAAGATTTAACGACTAGGTGCACACTATTTGTTCTTGTTTGGTTGCTTTTTGAGAGGTGACTGCGCTCAGTTGGCCCAAAGGTACTCTCCTTAATTTCCTCAGAAATCCTGTTGGCTATGAAAGCACTCAAGGCATCAGGGGCAAGAAAAGTACTACTGAGATATTGCAAAATATTGACAAAACAGAAAAATGCAATATTTGGGAAATGTTTTTCCAAAGCTGATTACTACAGGAAGCTGTAAACAAGGAAAATTTCTCCATGTTTCAAAAATCACTCTCCATGTCTGTGGGCTGAAGACCATCAATCTTCTATATCTAATACTTCCCTTTCATAACTTGAATTAAGTAATGCTGAAAAGAAAACCTTAAAGCTTTCAGTCTTGCACTTTGCAGGACAA
>NC_063333.1:137906145-137956145 GCF_021869965.1 Rhincodon typus
TTTGTAAGCATATCAATTCAAGGGAAAAACTAACATTTACACAGCAGAGGAGAGTGCTATTTGATCTTATGCAATATAAACGTTAGCTTTCCCCTTGAATGGAGATGCTTGTAAATTGTCCTGATTTATGTTAAGCAAAGCTTCAACAAGATGTGTCTTTTTTTTTAGCCGTAGTCAACTTCTGTATTACCAAAAACTACTTGTATCTACTGACTGTCTTGACCTCACTTCCAGCTAATGTTTTACTCCAAATACCCATCTATCTTGGTTTGTACAGGGGTCTCATTTCTTTAATGGATATTTTATGGAAGATAGAGACTCTTGATTATTGGATTTTCTTGAAAATATACACAATTAGTGTTTGGACTCTTGCATTTTTAATTTCAACATACATGAGCACCTTAGACAGAAAATAGCTTTTACTTTGAGAGCCTGATTTCCAAAATTTGTAGATTATCCCTACATTACAGGCAGAGATGATAACAATGCAACCAGATTCTGAAGGATTAAACTAGATCAGTGTTTGCCAGGTGCAATTCATTGTAGATAAATAGGACTTTAGTGCAAAAAATAAAATCAAGAGTGGGCACAAACTGGAATAGTTGTGCAGCGTGATCGAGAGATTATAGGAGTTGTACAAAATCTAAAATGCCATTAGCACAACACATTTCTAATTATAAAAGAAAATGGAAAACAAAAGTAAAGCACTGCACTTAAAAAGTGCAAATCTACATCAGTGCTAGAATGGTCATGTGAACTGGCTTGAGGAAAGCTGTGTCATTAAGACGGTCATAAAACAAACGGAGAGAACTGGGCAGAAGTGCATCACTTTGGTGGCAATAACTATATCAGTGAAATGCAGATAGAGCAAAGCTCTTGTTGGAGACCGCTTGCTGATTAAACTGCATCAAAGAATGGTTAGACTTTGCCAGAAGAAAATAGAGTGAAGAAAGAATGTGGGACTGCACATGGTGCTACATACATGCTAAGTGAGAAATCAGTGACATTTACCTTTTTATTAAATATTTTAAACGTGTTATTTTTCACAAAAGTCACAAATGTAAGTAACTCCACTAGTTAAAGTGTAATTTACAGATTCTGAACATAATTTGCTTGTTAATTCATTAACTTATGCTGATTTGTTGTTTTGTAGTTAGAGTTAAAAAGGTGAAATCTTGTCCATTGGTTTTTTCTGTTGGGGTCAGTTGAGAAGTTCAGTTGTTTCACATTATTGGTCTCCAATCAGGTCACCTGAGGATCATAACACCTATACTAAAACCATTTACGCATTTCCCTAAAATTATGCACAACAGCTTGAGTCACATTCTGGTACAAAACAGTTTTACCATCATAGCCAGAGAGCACAAGGAGAAATCCCAAAATAACTATTCTCTTTTATTTTCAGGTTAAAATTCTTTTAAAAATGGACAACCTTGTTGGATTCAAATAAACCAAAGAACTCCAGATACTGGAAATCAGAACCTGCTGGAAACACCCAGCAGGTCAGGCAGCATCTTTGGAGAGAAAGCAGAGTTAATGTTTCAGATCCTGTGACCCCTTTTCAGAACAGTGTTGTGAAGAGTGATCACTGGACCTGAAACGTTAACTCTGCTTTCTCTCCATAGACGCTGCTTGACCTGCTGAGTTTTTCTAGCAACTTCCAATTTTGCTGACTTCAAAATGGCCAAGGTCATTCACATAATCATATTTCCAGAAGCTTCTGAACCTCTGGCACTGTACAGACAACCTAGCTGAAGATGATATAAACTACTTGGAGATGAACCATCTGCTTCCACCTTGCTCTGGACAAAGGGAAACATCAAGCTCCATTATGCTAAACCTAGTGTTTATGATTTTAACTGTTAAGTTATTGCACCACAAAGGGAAATCTAATAAGGGAGGTAAAGCCACACTTAGCTAAATAGCCTTCCACCAGCCCATGGAGAATAGTGGGCTGCAGTTACCTGAAAGGCCTGTGTCCAATGACTGAAGTCTGAACTTGATGATTTGGTGAAACCTAGAAGTCGAGAATTCTAAATCAGCTGTTTGATTTTCACAGGAAAGGCAAAAAAAGCGTCATGTCTCAGGTCCTCCATCTGTCCAAGTTGTTGCCTGGGGGAAAATAATACTACACTTTGCTTGCAAGGAGGAAGAACTACAGGGCTCAGCTCATAGAGAAAACTACTTTTGGATACAGACTTCTGGGAAGTTGTGGCTCACCTGAATTGTTTTTTTTTAAAATTCCTCTGGACTTATCAAACTTGTCATTTATAATTGCTCTCCTTAATTTTGAGAGAGACAGTGGAGTAATGAAGCATTTTCCTCGTGTTTTGAATGCGTTGACAATAAACCCTATTTTTGATTTCATCTGAAAAGGCTTTAGCTGTGGGTTTACTTCAAAAACAAAATCAGAATCCAAAAGCCAGGGTTTGGAGAACATCTATCAGCATACCTCGGTAAGGAATGGGAGTAAAAAGGAAAAGTAGCAAATCAAACGATATCTCAATATCACAGGCTTGAGAAGGTAAAAGCATTTATAGTTTAAAATTTACCCTCATTCTGCATCCCTATGTCTGTACAAAAAACACCTGATAAGAGGGTAAAGTTGCTCAATGTATGCTGGGCATCTATACAAAATTAAACATTTCTTAAATTTGAAAAGGAACGGACAAAAATCACAAAAAAAAAAATCAGAATTCAATACAACATTGGTTTACGTACTCTAGCATCATTTGTCGGACTGTTGCAGACACCTTTTCCCTGGAATTGTCATTCCATATTAGCTCTGGGTTTTCATGCGTCCCCTCAAATATGTGCACAGATGCTTCAGGATTGTCCCTCATAGCATCCATGAAGACACTTGGTAGAAATTTGGTCAACGTGATTCTCACCTAAATCAGAGTTAATTATGGTTATTGAAACATTCAGCAGCATTTCATTGTAAACATCATTAACACAATGACACTGAAAACGTATCAATTAATGAGGTATTGTATCCCCAACTGCAGCTCTTCCTTTTCCATACGGCACAGGAGCATAAGTAGGCCAGTCAGCCCTTTGAGGCTGCTCGATGAGATCATGGCCGATCTGGTAATCCTCAGCTCCACTTTCCTGTCCTTTCCTCATAACCTTTGATTTTCTTACTGATTAAAAACCTATTTCTACCTTGAATACACCAGATAATTATAAGAGAGGTATGTGATATTTCTGTAAAACTAGTCTTTAAATAAAACAGAGTAATTTTATTTACAAAAAAAAAAGGAAGAAACCTGGGTCAGGAGTCCAGGGCAGGATGATTTGAATTGAGACGACCCTACATGAATTTCCTTTCTGGAGACTAATTCCATCTCTGCCATTTCTGTCCATTTAGTTACAAGATTTTCCAAAAAAGGATTAGCTAAACCCATACAGGAAAAGAAAACAGTAAGATAGCATTGCAAGAAGGAAACTCCTGCATCTCTTGAAACTCATCATCAAGCTCCACAATTGTTGCTAACTTTGAAATTGAACGAGTGGCCCCGGTCTATTGCTAGAAGGTTTCAGAAACTTGACAGAATGTGAAACAGGCTGGTGCTGTTTGGAAAAAAAGTAGAGCAGGCTTAATGGAAAGGACAAAAATAAACTGTCTAGTTTGGGTTGATAAAGGGTGGAAACAGTAGCAAAAGCCGATACAAAGTCCAACATTAATAAAAACAGACACCAAAATACCCAAAGACAAAACCTTCAAAGCTACACAGGTACTACTTACACAGTAAAAGCCTTGGTTACGCAACTCGCCACCTCAAATATACAGCATTAGTTATTTTGTTAAGAGACTGTTTCCTACAACAATCCGAAATTGCACACCAACAAAACCACCAGGAATACCAAGTTAAAAATAATTTGCAATACATCTTTGTTCATAAACATGCCTCGTCGTAGAAATGTAGAAAACAGGAGATGTAGGCCATTCCATTCTTTGAGCCTGCTCCACCATTAAATATGGCAATGCCTGATCATACTAGTCCAATTGTTTCATCTTTTTATAAAGCTATTAGGATTTTAAACAATTACACACCTTTGGTCCAATGAGTTTGTCTGTAATCATTTTGGCAAAGAGCTCTGCAGTCTGTGCTCGAACCTGAGGCTGAGTTGAATTACAAAACATATCTAATAGATATATAAGGGAACCTGCACAGAAGCAGAACAATAAATAACTTAATTTGCACTTCAAAATTAACTCACAAACAGAAGACAAAATTTCAAGATGGAAAAACATTGAGCTAGCAATTTAATAAGCACGTCAACCTCCCAATTCAAGAACGATTTCTTAAAGATGGAATTTTATTCAAGTTGAACAGATGACTTCAATGAGCATTTACTTAGCTGGTCTGGTCTGCTTGTGACTATAGACCACAGCAACGTTGTCGGCTCCTAACTGCCCTCTGGACAATTAGGAACAGGAAGCAAATTCTGGCCTAATTATGTTCTATGAAGAAATAACCAGAAAAAAATTGACAAAGAACAACTGAAGCTGTTGTTGAAGGCTTGGTATTCTATTATGTTGTAAATTTTGAACTCAAATTAGGAACCTGTGTGCAAACGTTTGAAGCGTACAATTAAATGCAGAAAAAGTCCTCTCTGTTCTGCTTGAGGTTTAAAAGAGTGCCGTTTAGTTTTAAAAGGTATTTCATCATTTTCTTCACTGGCAATTCAACCACACTCCTTTAGATATGCTTAGATAAAAAAATCCTGAATAAACTAGTGACAAAAATGGCATAACAACACAAGACCATTTCTAAACAGTAAGCAATATGATGTGTCAGGTTAATAAATCCTGGTGATCTACAGTTTGCTAAATGTAAACCTAATGTGTTAAGAATAACATGCACTTGTCAAAAACCATATTACTTCATTCGCTTTTGACGTTAATCCTGTTGAAAATATCTTCAGTCGCAAAATGCAAATTGCAAAGACACTACAGCAGTGATTTCAAACCTCTATTCTTTTCAGCAATTTGACTGTCAGCTGCAATATGACAATTACCATTGCAAAATTATTCACAAATGTACATGCTCTCATTAGAGGTAAACATTCACAGCTTGCTACAAAAAATTAGACAAAATGTATTTTTTTTTTTAATTAACCTTTTTTCTAATCAACTTGTTAATAGATGTTATTACACACATCTGGAATAGGTGGGACTTAAACCCAGACCTCCAGGTCCAGGTAAGGACACTACCACCTGTGCCACAAGAGGGCCCAGAGGAATGTATTCCAGACTAACTACACAACTGAAAGCAGGTGGCTATTGGTTCTGCTTGTTTTTAAGTGCAACGAAATACAAGAATGTACATTTATATCTTGACTGTAAACTAGTCATGTATAATATACATGAAGTAAGTTAAACAATTGCTTTACCTTTTCCCATGGCTTCTTTTATGATCTTAGTGTTTGACATCAAAGCATAAAGGGTTTCAAGGACAAGCTGTCGACCTAAGAAACAATAATAATATTGGGAATTTCCACCTTTTAATTCATTGACTTGAAAATGTGTCTAGTAGAGGATACTTGTCAATAATTTGCAATTAAAGTCTGATAGTGCATTCAGATTCCCTGTATGGTGAATTGCACTAAATTAGGAAACAAAGTTTAACACAATTCATTCCCTGTTTTTTTCTCCTTGTTCAATTCCTTTTAAAATCCCCTTCATGTGCAATATCAACCAGTTCCGAGGAGCCCAGATTCAAAGTGATTTGGCTATTCCTTCCATAGTTTTAACCCAAAAATCTTCATTGCTTCATCCTGACATTGTTCATTTCTTTTGCCTCGCTCACCAAAACTAATGTTCCACATACTATAACTTTTTCATCATTCAATATTGTTGCGGTGTCTATTCCTCATCCTGTTTAGCCACATCTTTCAATACTGTTGCTGGCTCTGACACGTGTCCCTCTCCAAACATTTTCAGCAATTTAACATTTTCAACGCAGCATTTTCAATGTTTGGATGTTACTTTTCAAGATACAATGATCAAACTGGGAAACATAATTGAGTTACAGATACTAAGTGAAATTAAACAGCAACAGGTTACAACAAAATGGAGTTCGAGATTCAGATGGGAGAATGGACAAGGCAGGACATGACACGACACAGTAGTCAGCAATGGCTCAGGAAGGACTTCAGAAACAAAACTAAACAGTTGGAAATCCAGTGTACTTGAGGATGAGGTGGTTTGAGCCGGGTTATGTTTGGAGGACTCAGTATTCAGTTCAGCCAAGGAAAAGATGGCAGGAAATGGAGAGTGAGCAGGCACAAAAGTAGTGGTACTTTATGTTTGCACAATTTTACAATTATTTTTTGACAGTTTGAGCAGTCGGCTACTATTGTAAGTAGATAAAGGGTGAAAGAAACAGAAAAGAAGGATAAAAGATCAGGAATGGGGGAGTTGGTTTTCAAATTTAAGCACAGATTTTGAACAAGAAAAAGGACTTGCTTTATGCTCAAGGTTGCAATTGCTGAAATAACTGGCAAGATTAATGGCCACTGGTTGATTTACCTATAGACAAGGTGGGCTGCACCATTAGAATCCTCCCATGTTACCTTATAGCAGATACCTGACGTGGTCTTCGGTTTTTATGCTACCTTTTTTAATTTGCCATTCCCCTGCTAACTTCCTCTTGTTTTGAAGTTACATTTTTAGCTGCGGTAAATGTCATGGGGACAAAAACTAAAAGACAGCAGTTGCTGAAAATCAGAAATAAAATGCTGAAACTACCTGGCATGTCAGGTACTGTGGAGAGATGGAGGACAACTAATGTTTCAGTCTTGACAAGATTTTGTATGACAACAGGGACATACAAGACCTAAATTGCTAATGCTGACTTCCTCTGCCAGCAAAGGCTGCTTGACCTGTGAAGAGTTTCCAGCATTTCCTGTTATTTGCAATTCTAAAGGGCTGGTGACTTTGATGTGATAAATAAGTGCAGGCAGGCTAACTGACTAAGCATCAAAACTAAATTAGGTTCTGCCTTCAACCAACCCATTTTCTAGCTGTGTGCAACGGATAATAAATTTGAAGCAAGATCGCTGGCTGATTTTCCACCTCCGAAGTCTAGTGGCATACTCTCCATTAAAACCAACACCAGGCAATTCAGAGGTCAGACCTGGCTCTTACCTGGATTAGGTGGCTCCATTTATAAACTGCTCTTACTAATTGATTCATCAGGTGGATTGACTGTTCTTTAAATATTTACCACTCCTAGCTTAAAAACATTACAATCCCTTGCTAAAACAAAAACTCAAGAGAAATCAAAATGCAAAGTTCATTTCTGATGATTATTGAAGGGGTACTTACTAGATGGCAAAGAATGCAGCAGAACTAGGAGATTAGATAGGACCAGTGATTCAGCAATGTTATTTACACATTCCTGGTTAGCTGTCACTATGTTCACTACCTGTGACACAACAATAAAATATTCAGAAACATTTCAAGTACTCCTTGCAGACATTCAAAAATGTATAGAACATTTTTGGTCACAGACTGTTGATGAAACTAATCAAGAAGTTGCAACATTAGAATGCATTTTTGTTTAAAGAATTGAATGTTGGATAAACTGGAGCAAATACACCGTAAACTTTTGAAATAAAGTTAGTTTTTCTCAGATCAGTTAGTTTAATTCACTTCCTAATGGCACTCATTTACACATTGATCACGTATTTATTGCAGCAGGAAAGCCATCATCCATATTTAACAAATACTTTAAAAATCAATCCTTCTAGATTAGACCTGCTACTGAAAAATGTTTCATGAAAAAAATTACTTTGACCAAAGCAAAAATCACTTTGCAACGCTTTATAAAAAACACCAAGGTTTGAAAGCAATTGTTATGACTGAAGCTATTATTTCTGCTACAGCATATATAATCTTCAAACCAAATTAAACACTAGCCCTAAACAAAATACAGCCCTGTATACTTCACACTGCAGCACAAGCACATGCCACTGACCAATCCTATTGAGAATTAACCGTGTCTTATAGACATTACCATCGCTTAATGTCCACATATCAACATTACTGCTGAGCTTGGACCAACTACACAAATAATGTACCTACCAAATTAAGTCAAAGGCTTAGGATAGTGCAGCAAGTATCACAGCTCCTGATTCCCCAAAGCCTGCCTGCTTACTACAGGACACAATGCAGGAGTGTGATGAAAAAGTCTCCATTTGGCTGGGTAGATACAACTCTAACAAGCAGCTCAGCACTAGCCAGGACAACGCTGTCCACTCAATCAGCATCCTATGCACCAACTTAACCATTCAATCCCTCCAACACTGACACATGGTGGCAGCAGTATATAAACAGACTACCTTTGTCACTCAAGAGCATGAGTAGCAGAAGCGTTATCTCAAATTGGGAAAAAGCGTGATAAAAGCCTAGTAAATTCTTGAAAAATAAAATAAAAAAGGTGAAAAAAGTTTTTTGTAAAAAACAGATGGCTTCGTATTGCACATGGACACTTTAAAAAGAGTCATAGGTGAGCAAGCACAAATCAGAATTTATCAGATGCTTAGTGTCAGCAGACATTCTTATGGAAAAATGGGTCACATTGCAGCAATTCGGCAATGTTTCCTTCAATAAGACCTTCCAAGACCACTAACGCTATCATTCTAGCGATCAAGGGCAGCAGACTTATGGGAACACCATAGCCTCCAGGACACCCATCATCCTGACTTGTAACTGTAGTTGCCGCTTCTTCACTTTTCAGGATTAAAAAATATCCCAACTTCTCTTCCTAGCTGTGCTGTGTTTGTAACCGTAACACACGAGCTGAAGCAGTTCAAAGCAACTGGAAATGGGCAACCATTGATAGTTTAGCAAACCACCTTTGCACCCTTGAAAAAGAAAAATGCTATCATGCCACCTGGACATTGATGACAATACTCATGGAAGGGGAAGAGGCAACCACTTATATTCTCTCAGGCCTCATGTTAGATAGTGAGGTGAGACACACCTAGAAGTGACTTTGCTGTTTATTTCAGTGTCTTCCTCTAGATTCAGAGCTTCATTTTCTAAGATGCCACAGTTAGAAAGGCTCAATTTATCAATAGTCACAACTAATTGAGGCTACACATAAAAATTGAATTCTACAGAAAGCACATCTACTAGATGGGACTACGACTTCAAACTGCAGAAAACACCAGTTACCATCAGTATTAAAGGGGTCAATTATAAATTTTGTTCTGCAAAGCACCAAGGGATGTTTTTGAACATTCAAAAAAATTCTATAAATGCAGCATTTAACCCGTCTCAATTGGAAACAGCTCCAGGTGCATCTTCAACGTAACCAAAATTATTTCAAACCCAGAAAGCTGAATTGCTACCAAAACGGGTATTCCAAAACGGGAGAACTGGGATACAGATTCTCCACTGCTTCTTGTGACCAGTTCAGTGCAACACAATGTCCTACGGTCACAATGCTCAATTGTTTCATGGTGTAGATGGTGTGTAGCCTACCAAGTGCAAAATTAAACCAGGAAGCTAACTTATTGCACCAAAATCCATAACTTACCTCCAAGGCAAGTTGTTGAACCTGACCAGCTCCATGCACTCGCAGAAGAGAAAATATCAGTTTGAAATGCCCAATACATTCAGTCTCAGCACCTGCAGTAAGATTCAAAATGAAAACCAGCAGATGCAGACTGCACAATTTTTATAATGGTTCCAATGACTAGACATAGAACAAGAACCTGACATGATTGAGTTTAAGAACAGAAGCATTTTTCTTTACTAAACAGCTTCTCTTCACCAAGTGAATGGTCCACCCAAAATTGGAAAACCATCTGGGTAACATACTTCAGGCAGACCAAGAGTATCCCTCCTCTACAGGAGGAGATTAGTTTTAAAGCATTTGAGCACAAGGGGTAAAAATTGAAAAATTGTGTGGTGTGGATGTTATGCTGCAAACGAGGGTGATGAAATTTGTTGTAGATAATCAAATTGTCATTCAAACCACTATACAAACTGAAATGCTTTAATTTATAATTTCAAAATAACAATTTGTAGATTTTTGAGTAGAGTTTACCAAGATCCAATTTGATTTTTGAATGAAAAATAAACAAAGTGCAGCTGCCATTAAGAACTACATACAATGAGCTCAATGCAATCCAATTTAGTAATAATGCCTCTCTTCTTTCTCACTCTACAAATGTTGCATATTTCAAACACTATTTGTTTTCCAATTTAAAATTGGAGGCTTCAATGGAAACCAGAACATTATCCTGCAACAGGACTGAGCTGACCCTCTTCAGAATCACAATGTCATAGGCTGCTTAATGCTACCCTATGAACTGCTCAGAAAGAGACTGCATAGATGTTTCAAGGGTGAAACACATCCAGCCAACCAAGCCGAATCTTTTTGGGTTATTCTTGTATATCTATGATCAATGCCATTACTTCTAAAATGCAAGTGCTTGTATGATAGGCACCGTAAGACCAGACAAGCAAATGCTAGTTAATCTGATGATGATATTGTTTGAAGGAGAAATTTGGCCACAATACAAAGAACCCTTTGCATTTCTTTACTAAGTCCCATGGGATATTTTACATCTAGTTGTGCAGACAAATCAAGCTTCTATTTAACATCTCATCCAAAGGACAGCATCCCAAATAACAAAGCGGTCTCAAGGCTGCTAAACTAGTGCCACCTTAGATTACGTCCTCAAATTACACTAACCTGGATTGTTTTTGATGACGTTACGTAATGCCTCTAGAGCCATTTCAGCTCGCCTTAACCTGTCTTCATGCTGATCAGATTCCACTTTCCCAGTTTGGGTGATAGCCATCAGTGTGTGCAGGTATTGTGCTTGTGATCCTATGTAATCAAGGAGGCTGGCTGCAAAAGTTTTTGGAAGCTAGGAAAGGAAAAATCAAGTTGAAGCTATGATACTTGTCATAAAGAAAATATTAATGCAAGTGGCTTTAAATTCCAATGTTTGCTTCTGCAATGCAATTTTAATCCTATTTCTCAAATGGAAAAGAGTACAGCAAAATGAATATTTCCAAACTTTAAATGCCCTATTTGAATGAAAATGATTCTGATGAGCTGATTCTTTAACGCAACAGAGCCATAATTGGTAGAAGGTAAGCATAATAAATGCTCTACTGTACCCGGCTCTTAATTATAAAGAAGTTTGAGCATTTGAAGCAGTGCAGAACAAAGTCACAAGGATGATCCAAAATGTCAATGAGCAAAGAACAAACCCTTTGCAGCTTTGATAGCATATCTGATGATCAAACACAAGTATGAGATAGTTAACAGTAAGTGGAAAATTATGCAAATTATATTAGAGGGGAACAGAGATGGAAATTAATGCAAGGACAGTTTAGAACAAAAAGCAGGAAATTGTCAGAAACACACCAGCATCTGTAGAGGGAGAAACAGCATTAACTTTTCAGGTTGATGACCATTCAGCAAAACAGGAAAGAGTTAAATATCCAACAGGATTTGAGCAAGGGTTTGGTGGGGCAAGTTCAAAAAGGAAGGGCTGTGATAGGGTCAAGAACAAGACAGGCTAAAGGATTTAGGTCTCACACAGTACTCCCTGACATCAGTCTTGAATTGTCATTTTACCAAATTGCGCCTTTTTTGGCACCCATGGTTTAATTTGAACTGGCTCAGCACTTTTGTTTTGAATTCCACTTAAAATGCAAAAAAACCCCATGAAGATCCGACTGGTTTTATTTACCTCATTTCAAAGTTAGAGTGCTCACTTTGAATTGATCGGATTGAAGACCCTAACAAACCCGTGAGACAATGTGGTTTTTCCTCTTATGCTCCACAGAGGTTTCACGTTTTAAGACATTCATCATTCTTGGTGAGGTACAGCTCCACAAAAGTTAACAAAATACCATACAGCAGTGCAGTGAAGTATTTAAGATCAAAGTTTTAAGCAGAAAGTAATAGTTCATTTTATACACAAGATTGATTCTGTTCTGGGCTAGAACGTGCATTTTGGAGCAGCCTCTCCTGTTTGTGGGCCATGAACATCAGGGAAAGGCACCCAAGAAATAATCAGATACAAGGAGGGAGCATCAGCCAGCAGGTGTTACGTAGAAAGAATTTTATTTTATTGGACAAAAGCTGTTGATAGTGGTTGTGGCAAATTATGAGATTGACTGTCACGCCAGCAGTTTTTTGCTTAATTTGTTCAAGGGACAAGGCTAGCACAGCCTTTACTGCTTATCCTCAGATGCCCTAGAGAAGGCGTTGAGCTGCCTTCTTGAGTCAACAGTCCTTGGAAGTATTAAGCAGTGCAGCCAAGAAAGGAAGGAATTCCAGGATTTTGAACCTAGAACAGTAAGGAATGAATGGCAATATAGTTCCAAGATAGGATGGTGAGTGACTTGGAGGGGAGCTTGCAAGTAGTGACGTCTCCAGGCATTTACTGCTCTTGTCCTTCTAGCTGGCAAGAATCATGGGTTTGGAAGGTTTTGCTGAAGGAGCCTTTGAGAGTTGTTACAGTGCACCTTGCAGACAGCACCCACTGCTGCAACTGTGCACTGGTGAGAGATTGAATGTTTAAAGGTAGTAGATGTGGCATCAAGCGAACTGCTTGTCCTGGATAGTGTCAAGTTCGAGTGTTATTGGAGCTGCATTCATTCAACTAAGTAGGGAATATTCCATCACACCTAACTTGTGCCCTGAAGATAGTGGAAAGGCAGAGAGAATAGTCAGCTAGTTGCTGTAAGATTCCCAGTCTCTGACCTGCTCTTGTAGCCGCAATGTCTAATAGGAACTCTAGTTCAGTTTCTGATCAATGGCAACCCCATTATCAGTGGGGAAGTCAGCGGTGGTAACCCCATTCAATGCCAAGGAGTGATGGTTAGATACTCTTGTTGGAGATGAGGATATATATAGTATCGGGTTCAGACAATAGATAATGATGCTGAACACAAAAACCGAGAAAGGAGATTAGAGCAGAGTATGCTTGAGAGAAGATCAATGGCATCACAAAAGGGAACATCGAAATCTTGTGTAAGAAAACAGAGTGAAAGGATAAGCAAAGAAAATATGGGGCCAATTAAGGAACAACTAAATCTTGTGAAAAGAAGTGTGTATGGCTGCTGTACTAAATGAGCACTTCGCATGTCTTTGCAAAACAGGACAGGTGTTGTCAACGTTACAGAAAGAGGATTATGGCATAGCAAAATTTGAAGAGATGCAAAGTAGTACAGGTGTGAAAGACAATAGGTTATGGACAGAACTAAGTAACCCCTTACAGGTATTCTAAAGAACTAGAATACAGAACAGAACACATTTTTGCAACAAAAACAAATTTCTGGCGAAACTCTGGCAGCATCTGTGAAGATAAAGCAGGGTTAACACGGAGTCTAAAGACCCTTCTTCAGGACTCATTTTCTGTTAGCCAGTTATTTGTTCATGAAAGCCATAACCTACATATTTCAACAGAATGAAGTTGCTTTTGGAATCTTACCTCCAATGGAAATGTTGGTTGTTCGTTGTAAACTCTGACAAAAACTTCACCAACAATGAGCTCTTTAGCATGTTCACTGAAAACAAACTCAGCGCCATAATTTTTATCACAATCCCCCTTGAAGAAAGTCAAAATACTGACAATTAGTTAAGTGCTAACTAATGTAATTAATTAGACTACGAACATTAGTGATAAACAAAGCTAAAATTTAGAGAGTGAATGTGAAATGAATTTAGATTTGGCTAAACAATTGGTTAAGCAATAAACATGATCAACGATCTTCAGTCACAATATCATTATCTGACATTCCCAAATGGGTCATCTGCTGGAGTAGTTATAGAATGCACAATTTAAAAATCAATAAGCACACTAAGTTTTTTTTCAAAAGAAAGAAAGATTGCGTGCTTTAAATTATGGAAGCCAAATGTAGCAGAGAGCTGTTCTAGAAGATGACGACTGATATTTAATAAAATTGTATAAAATCTCAGCCCTTCAATGCTCATCAAATTCTTTATCACAGAATTATTGGAATCGAAGAAGCTGCATTTTCAGATTTATATCTATGCTCATTTTTATAGAACATGCTCTTTTCAAACATGCATTTTTCTTTAAAAACACCAACTAGAAGTCACCACCAGCCTTTTGCTTCTCCAATACTGGGACACTGAAGGAATTGCTGTGATGCACACCTCGAGTTCCATTCCTTAGCCACTGACTCCAACCCTCTCCATCGTAAAAAGCTGAGTCGGAGTATTTAAAACCTCAGCTGGCCTTTTTTCCCTCTGATCCATGTAACCTCTCCATCACCAAGATCACTTATTGCCATCTCTGTAAAAACTGTCGCCTGTCTTCATTTCTGCCTTAGTTCATCTGCTGTTGCTCAAATCCTTAGTTATATGCCTTAGGTCCCTCAAGATTTAATTCAACACTCCTGATTAACTTCGCAAAAGTAATTCACAACTTTTGCAAACTTGAACCGATCCAAAATTCTGCTTTTTTTCAATCCAACAACCTAGCAACTATCAACTTCCACAGCATAATATACTTAAGAATTCTTATTTATTTTCAAATTCATCCAGAGCCTTATGCTCCAATTCTCCTGATTAAGGCAGGGTGTTTTATGTTAAAAATGTCACAAAATTAGTCTTTCTTGAACCATTAAAGTAGTAACATTCTTACCCTTTTTACCATACTTTCCTGTTGCCCTTCGAGGAACTCCAGCAACTCAGCCCGTGTTCCATTGCTCCAGATCAAATATGGATTCTCAGTGTTACTGTTGAGCATCTTGAGAATCTGAAACAAAGCATGTTCTTGCATGTGAGATGATAAAAAACAATATTTCAATCCTTTTCACATGAAGACTCCAGTAAATCAAAGATCGATCAAACTTTTTCAAAACTGCTGTCATCCACAGAGAAATACTTTTTACACAATTGTATTTTCCATCACCGAGGGTGATCCACAGCTCTGCCCTCAACTGATTTTACTTTGCTGGCTCCGAGAACTACACAATTTGTACAATTTGCCTGTTCTTTCCCCCTAGCCCTGAAAATTTCTTCAAGTATTTAACCAATTCCTCTTCAGATGTTCTTCGTGAATCTATCACCACCTTTTCATTCAGTGCACTCCAGATTGTAATGTTGCACAAAATATTTTGATCTTCTAGGAACGTGGATCGATTGCATAATTGCAGACAAACTGAACTCAGCAATAATACAATAAAGGAAGGGAGTTAAGTACAATATAAACAATACCTCTGCTGGAGTATCTTTTGAGAGCCTTCTTGAGACATAAGGTGATAACAAAGCTGCCAAACATTTCCTTATCGTAGGATTTTCAGGTGTTGCCTTTTCACCCGGTAAATAGCCACCTAACCGGCTCAGTGCTGTCACACAGAGCTTTGCAAGACAATTAGAAACTTCCTGTTTAAAAGAAACAGAACATGGCAATTGATTTCACAAAAGATAAGCCCAATTAAAGTCCACTTCCAGTGCAAAAGGATCTGGGCAAAACATTGAGCTAGACAGAAATTAAAACACAAGAGTCATAGAATCATACTGCACCTTCAGTCCAACCAGTCCATGCCAAACATAATCCCAAACTTAACCAGTCCCACCTGCCTGCTCCTGGTCCACATCCCTCTAAACCTTTCCTATTCGTGTACTTATCTAAGTAAATGTAACTGTGCCCGCATCCACCATTTCCTCAGGAAGTTCAATCCACACGTGAACCACAAAAAAAAATGCCTTCATGTTTTTTCTAAAACCTCTCTCCTCTCACCTTAAAAACTTGACCCCAGTCTTGAAATGTTGAGAAAATTTCCCAGTTTCAGATACTGAAATGTTAGTACCTGCTGATTTGTTTCTTCACACTTTTGAATTCCGCTTTCTTCCAGTGTGTAATCATAACTGAAGAGGTAGACTAGAAGATGCCACAGAATACCGGCTTGGAACAAGTGCGTTTGTAACCAGTAATCCACAGCAAAGGAAGCAACACATTCTACTGCCAGCATGGCCGTTCGTGGTAGGCTCTGTTCACAAACACATGTAGTTGAAATGCAAGCTTAAAGATTGCCGTTTTTCCAAGTGCATTAGAAACAATCAACTGGAATGTATTCGTAGCAATATATGTAACTTTTTCTTATTAGTGGTAGACAAATAATTTAACTGGCCTTTTAAGAAAGCCTACAATGATTTAACAACTCCTTTTACAAATCATGCTCGCTGCAAAAGTACCTACTTTTCCAAAATACAGCAATCTGCACAGGTCTCTTATAATGTTGGGCATTTCTGTTATTTTTTCCCTGCATTCTTCAAACTGAGCTGCAACACTGTAACATTTACAGATGTGGCCACACACCTAAAACAAAGAGGCAGCATATAAATTGTACTGCATCAGCTTAGCAGAGAACTTCAAGTCATGCTATGTGAATAATTTTACCTCAACGGCCATATCACCCTTTTTGCTTGAGTTTGTTAACACTGCCACACAGCGCGCAAAGCCATCTTGTAGAACCTGAAAAAGGAACAGCAATCATTTGGAAGTTGTCAATGCAGTAAGACCCTTCTATACCGCATCCATTGCATTTACATTCTTAGTAAGGAAATGAAAGTTGCATACAGAACGAGAGGTCTCATCTCACCAACACCCCGTGTAACTGAAACATGACACCTTTACTTTTATGTCCAATTCCTCTCATACAATAACATTCCACATCCCCCTTAATCACTAACTAAATCTGCATACTAAGCTTGTGACTTGTGCACAAGAACACCAAGATCCCTCTATACCTTATGACTTAGTTGTTTTTGTTTCAGCACCGTTTTTCTTTTCATTCTTCCTGCTAAAACGAACTTCATATTTTCCCACATTATACTCCATCGGTCATATTTTTATCCACTTACACAACCTACATCCTCTCCAGCTTCCCTGCCTTCTTTGCCACATACTTTGCTATCTATCTTGATGCAATCTACAGATTCAACAACCGCGCCTTCGCCCACCCCTTAAAGTCTTTGATGTAATTGAAGTCCCAACACAAATCCTTGTGGAATACCATTCACCACATCCTGATAATAAGACAAAGACCTATTAACGCATACCATTTTCTGCAACCAATCTCCTTTGAGCTAATACGTTATGCCCTACACCACAAGCTTTTATTTTCTGCAATAACCTCTCATTGGACACCTTGTCAAATGCCTTCTGGAAATGTAAGTTTAGTTCATCTGCAGGCTCCACTTAATCCACAGTGCACATCACTTCAAAAGAAAACACTCCAATAAGTTAGTTAAATGCGACTTTTCTTTCACAAAGTTGTGCTGGCTCTTCCAGATTACCTTGAGCTTTTCAAAATGCGACATAATCCCCCCCACGATCAATTCTAACACCTTCCCATGATGGGCATCAAGTTAACCGACCTACAGTTTCTTGTTTTCTGCCTCCCTCAATTTTTGGAATAGAGGGGTTATATTTGCTGTTTTCCAGTCCAATGCAACTTTTGCTGAATCTAGGGAATTTGGAAAATTACACCAATGTACCTACTACCCAATTAGCAACCTGTTAAAACCCTAGGAAGCAACCAACTGAACCAGTCAGTCCACTGCTCCATTGATTCCTCATGTCCATCCCTGCTGCTGGTTTTCACCACTCAGTGCGCACGAGTTTGCTTACAGGCTTTTAAATGTCTGAATGCAACTAGCCCTCATGTCTTTGACAAGCTTCAACTTGAAACCACTCCAAAAAAGTGTTGCTGGTCAGTTTTCTTTTCAACCCAAAAGGCACCTCGTGCCAGTTAGTCTCACAAGAGTATCAAATCCAGCTTCTCCAAATAGTTAACATTCCCTGTGTAACCAATGTGAACGCCACAGAGCTCCACTTCTGCCTCAAATTTAAACGCTAGCACATTCTCTGCAACACAGCATTCCAAGTTGCCAGTTTCCAGCTCATATTTCCAACATAAAAATATATGTAGCCCTTACAGCACAAATATTACTCTAAGCGGGTTTAAACAAACATTTCCAGTAGCTACTTTTCGGCTAAATCTCTCCAATGTTGTTATATGGAGAATGTACCAGATGACAAGAATAACTTTAAACAATGCTTAATCTTATGCTTTCCCCAAATACAGCATACATTGTTATTGTGCATATTACCTCTATTCCATTCTCTCTACGAAGTTCCTCAGCATTTAATGCTGAGCAGTTGACAGTATGAAAAGCCAATTCAGTGGAAGCTGGTAACAAGGACACCTTGCTAAATAGTTGGTCATCCGAAGTTTCCATGGTAATGGTCTTAATCAACATCGGGTATCCTGCATACTTATAGGGCTCTAGGTCTACAATAAGAACAACCAAAGGTGACAGCTAAACCAAAACTTCAAAAACACTTTGTACTAGAGATTCATAAAATTGCTATGAATTATCTTAATTCTATACAAATTTTGATGTGAATTGTTAAAATGCCATTGTACAGAACTCAAAAGCTATCAACCCTTGATATATATTAGCAGTACAAAAATTATATTATTGAAAAACCTTCCTAACGGCCTTTGTCCTGTTCACTGCTTCACGGCAACTGAATTAATCACAACAAATTATTACACTGGACAAGAGGAGTTTGTGTTTTGGGATCACTGTGGGTTGGTTTTTAATGAAAACTAAAACTATATTTCTAACAAAAGTACACTATGAACTATAAGTATAACTAATATGCCATTAAGAGGAGTGGATGTGCATGGAGAAAAGAGCAGGGGATACCTAGAATAGAGGTAGTATGGTGGATTAAGAAAGTAATGAAGCTGGTATGTAAACTCCAGTCATGCACAATTGTTTCTTTTAAAATGGGAGTGAAATTGTCTGTGGACTTGCCTCCATAGGAGATTGAGATTTGAAACTATTGGCACTTGTTTGAGCATTTTGAGAAGTATTACTATTCAGTAGAGCGAGACATAGACTCAGCCATAGACAGCAATTCAGGGAAAGCGAATAGTTGTCTAGCATCCTTCTCTTACATATTCAAAAACATCAGAGAACTGTAGCAAAAAAAATCAACTGAAATTAGCTTGATATAAAATCAGCCCCAGCAGGTGAAAACAAAAACTAAATCAATCAAGGAACTGTTAAATAACACATCATTAAAAAATCAACTTAAGAACAGTTCACCATGAGCAACTTGATACAGACTGAAAGAACAGAGAAGATGGTTACTTATCCCATTCTGTATATGCTTTGAAAGTGTTATCCAATTAATCCCACACCCTTTACATTCCCCACAGCTCTCCAGAGAATTTTCCCTTAAAGTAATCAGCCAGTTTCCTTTTGTGAGTTACTGCATGATCTGCTTCCATCATATTTTCAGATTTTGGAGAGCAGTCATAAGACAATATATTAAAAGAACTCACTTGCTTCTGAATTATTTTCCCATTTTATTGTAAAGGGGTCTTCTGGTTATTGACTCTTCTGCCACAGGAAACTATTTCTCTCAACTCTATCCAAACTAATCATGATTCTGAACACCTCTACTAAATCTGCCATTAACTGTGTCTGCCCAAAAACAACCAAGTCTTTTCTGGTCTCTTGCACAAAAGAAGTCCAGAGCACCTCCATGTCATGTTAATAATATTGGTCTAATGGTCAACTGCTCATCAGGGATTGATCAACTCGGTGGGATAGTTTACTTAAACCTATAAACCACATTGGAAGTTGTGAGGCAGCAATTACAGCAAACAAATTGGTGTGTGACTTGCCGGGCAGCATTGCAACATTGTATTTACACAGCGCATGGAGTCCTTAAAGATGACGAATTCTCTTAATGGCAAAGTACACACAAACTCCTTCAACCTTCTCCATTACTGTAAGGAATGCAATCAATTTATTAAAACAATGACTACAAACTTTACTGAATCCTTGCTGACTCATTTATTAACCCATACTCTGCAAATCAATCTTCTCTTGAATTACTGTCTTTTAGAGCTTTACCACCAACAACACTAGGCTGACTAGCTTGTGATTACCAGGTTTCACTCTCTCCATTTTGAATAGAGATGTAACACTTGCAACCTTCCCGTTGTTTGATACCATCCTGTATCTAAGTATGATGGAAGATTATGGCTAGAGGCTCCAGTGAATATTCAATTTTTATCCCCACCAGCCCTACCTCAGAATCTCCCCAGGCAGAAAATAGCTCACATTTGCCAAGTTGTTTCAAAAAACAAAAAACACTTCTGCAATTCTTATGGAAGCTGTCCTTACCCTGTTTGTATCTGTTGAAGAGGATGCTCTGCGTTTTCAGGATGAGGATAATGTTCTCTGGATCGGGTCCATCTACCATTCTAATTGACTTTGTACACAAGAATTCATAAGCTTTATTCACCTTTTCAAAGATATCCTGGAAAATAAAACCATATAGAAGGTATTTAACATTGCAGAGTGAAATCTTAAATTCTATAATTTTTCAAATAGTACCCTCTGGTTACTGACACTGCTGCCACTAGTTTGTTATTGCCAAGGCCTAAAGCACCGGGATTCCTTTTCCACTTCTCCAGCTCTCTTTCTCCCCCACCTCTAAGATGCTACTCAAAGCCTACCACTTTGACCAAGTTTTTGGTTACCCACCCTAACATTTCACATGAACTGATATCCAATTCTGTGAAGACTCCTGGGATGTTTTACTGCATTAAAGGCATGATATCAATAGACAGTGTTGTGGTAATAAATTACATTTATTGAATGTCATTTAGAAATAAGAATATAACTGACATTGAAGGTGAAAAACAAGATCACCAGCAATCAAATCTTGGCTATATATATCACTGAGTCAGCATACATAAAATGCATTGCCAACTTCAGATTATTATATTTCAACACTTCATACAATAAAGTAAGGCATCCCTGTGACTACAAACATTCTTTCAAGGCAAGTGTGTAAGTTTATTTCTATTCTTTAAACAGGACTTACTCTGCCATCAGGATTTTTGTCAGGATGATATTTCTGAGCAAGTCTGAAGTAGGCTTTCCTGATTTTGCTCTCGTCATGCCTACCAAGAAAATTAATGGCGCAACACATTACTTGTGATGAATATTCATCCAGAAAGTAAAGAATCTCTATTCAGTCTTCCAAAATAGTTCCTTTTTTTGGATCACCATCAAGTCTCAAAATCCAATAAAGATATAAAATTAAAGCTCATTTCACAAACAAACTTACAATTCCTGTGTTTATAACAGAGTTGCACAGCACAGAAAAGATCCTTTGGTTCAACTCATCCATGCCAACCAGATATCCTAAGTTAATCTGTCCCATTTGCCAGCACTTGGCCCATATCCCTCTAAGTCTTTCCTATTCATGTACCCATTCAGATGCCTTTTAAATGTTGTAATTGTACCAGCCTCCGCCACTTCCTCTGGCATACATGCACAACACTTTGCATGAAAAAGTTGCCCCTTAGGTGCCTTTTAAATCTTTCCCCCCTCACCTTAAACACCTGCCCTCCAGTTTTGGGCTTTTTTTTTTTTTTTTAAAGGTTCACGGAAAGCAATCATGTTGCAGGATTTGAGTGCCTGCTTAGCAAACGGACATTCCATTAAGAGAGTATTTATAAATATGCTGATTTAATGGAAGCTTCAGCAGCTATCAGCCACAAATACTCACATTCCTTGTCCCTTTGGAAGGTTCAAAACCTCATATGCTTCATCGATTGACATTGAAGGTGGCTTCTTTTCCACTTCTTTTTTCCAGGCATCAAGAGTGTCTTTGAGCAATTTTACCTAAATACACAGGCGAACAAAATGTTCACAATTCCCATATTTTGTTACGATTTTAAATCTACTTACTGAAACAAGATTTGTTCTACTACTACTTAGGTGGCGTTAAAGCGATTTGACACCATAGTTGAAAGTACGTTCAACATGAAAGAGCGAAATACCAATCATCCGATGTAGAGGAAATTTCTTGTGACTTTTTTTTAAAAAATATAGTGCAGTGGACACAATGCATGAACCGGACTATGTAGAATCATTGGTTCTAGCTATTTAGCAATTTCAGGAAAGCATTACAAACACTTAGTGGCAAGCCCTGGACATGCTAATTCAGTATAAAGATTCATTTTTTGCCCAGTTTAAGTAACGAGTTTCCATATAATGAACAGTCATCTTCAAGTTGGCTACATGGTTGTCACGCTGTTACTGCAAGTGCCATGTCTCAATCTCAGACTAATGTTGCTTGTTTGAAACTTCCTGCCCATTTAAGAGGTGTTAGATTTAACTGGATCCATTAAATGACATATTCAAGTTTACCTTGATTGCACCACCTCTATTGATTACCGATGCAGCACAAAAACAAATGGTTGATACATCTTATTTAAATGTGTAACACATTGATTTCACCATGGGCAGATGCCCACACCAGACAACAGTTAATGGGTTAAATGCATCATCTTTTCCTAGCCAGATGCCTGACTTGTTTTACTAGAATTTGATTTGAGGTAGTGGCCAGTACATGCTTTGTCATATCCAAATTTAATTAAAATGTTTACCAACATTGCAAGGAGCATAAAAAAGAAGTGAAAAATGCAATTATCTGGGATTATAGAGGTTCACATTAACAACTGAAAGAAAAGGTACATTGTTCAAATACAGATTGGTGCCAAAAATATTGGGGAATGACTAACTACTGATGGGATGCAATGACAATAGTAATTAGATTAAATTTTGTAAACTGAAAGCAGCTCTAAAGTGGTTTATCTAAAGGGCGACTGCATGTGTCAGCAGTATGTTAACTTGGAAAAGGGCAAAACAAAACTCTCAACCATTGGGAACACCAGATCTTTTAAAGCCAATACTGATTGTTGCTGGTCTCTAAACCAGTGAAGAGGTCAACTTTTCACACCAATGGCCAACATCCATCTCTTCACATTATTGGGCAATTTACTGCTCCGAGCAATGACTTTCCCTAAAATTGTCCCAAACAACAAAAAAGCTCCAAACCAGGATAAAGTTCAGAGGGGATAAATGGTACAAGCACAACCTGCCAGTTTTAAACCAGTTGCCACAGGAAGATCTAACAGCAATTTTTGTTGGATTATATTCAAAGAGAGGAGTGCACAGTCCCTAGGATTTTGGAATTGCACAAAGAAAATTAGACGAAAAAATGGGGAGTATCTAAAACTAACTCAAAATCTGTAATTAGACCTTCCAGATTTTTATAAGCCAGTTGTTCAGATGATTAAATATTTTTATGTTAATTGTAGATTAATGGTGTTGAGAGAATGTCTATACTATTAGATGAAAACCATTTAAAGGTTTAGGTAAGAATGAAACTTTACAGTGGTAGGAATCTGATCAGAAATAAGATCAAAATAGGATATTACTCCATTTAAAGTTGATTGGCTTGGTCACCTGAAATTTATTTGGTGTTTCGGAGCAATCAGAATTGCATACATACTGAAATGAAAGAAAACCAGGGATAAAAATAACTTGCACCCTCAAACCCACAATCTCCAGTGTGAAGGGGCTGAGACCAACAAGTGACAATAGATTGCTATTCTATTCAACTGCATGGGAACACCATTATCACAATCACACACCACCCTGACTTGAACACATCGCTGTTCAAGCTACAAATCTGGAAGTAGCTGACATTATGGGAATGATCTCACAATAAAGACAATGGCAGTTCAAGCTGGCAATCAATCATATTTGAGGACATTTAAGAATGATTAAAAAAATAAAATCCCCCAGTCCTGCAAATGTAAAAATTGTTAATCTACATCAAAATCAGCATAGCTACATGTTTCCCATTTGCAAACACTTTATGCAGAAATATACTTCAAGGTTTTGGCACTTTCTTGACCAATTTTGCTTAAAAGAAATTGATCCTGAGAGATATAAATTACAGAAGTTATTTCAGTAAAACTTACTGGATCTTTTATTGGCCAATCAGGGAAACGTGTTGCATCACAGAGATGTTTAAGATAGTAGATGTTACAGAAGAGTTCATTCTCTAGTTGGGGATAGCTGATCGCAGGAATAGGGCAATATTGGTACAATGCTCTGGTGTTACTTTGCAGGCGTGGAGTAAAATCTGCCAAATGAGCAGCAATCTTCTCAATCGTCAAACGTCTATCAGAAAAGAATGACTGGTTAAATCTCAGACATCTTACACTTTTATCCACTGTACTGCCTTGCAAAGTTAATTCCAGCTGACCTACATTCACTGCACCCTAAAACCAAACAAATACAGACTCTGGAAATCTGCAAACAATAAGCTGAAAATGCTCAGGCAGCAACAGTAAAACAAAAAAGATGTTAAATGGAGGTTTACAATTTCTCCTTTCTTTACAGTTGATGCCTGACTTGCTCGGCATTGTGTGCCTGGTTTTACATTTCACGTCCAAGAAGCTTTCAGCATGCGTTCAAAGTTTAATCAATTTCAAGCTCTAATCGAGAGATGCCAGTAGCATGTAATGTAACACTCCCATTTTAGGTGGTCCAAAACAACAATTTCAACTCTAGTGTTGTATAGCTACAGGGCGTTAAACATTCCTGCAGTATTGTGAGCAGAGCTTAGAAGAGTAGGTCTCAATTGTATTAGCATGACACTGACTTCATGTTCCAATGTTCCTTTTAAAAAAATTACAGGCAGTTTTGTACTGCTTTGGGCCACTTGGAAGTGTGTAAAACCGTCTAGATAATTTCATATTGAACCCTCTGAAATCAGAAGAAGTAAAGTGTATCAACTTATTAACTCTGAATTCATACCAAAGCCCAATGTACTGCGCTACCCTAGACTCAAATGTGGAGAGTTAATGCTCCTTTTTCATCAGTTCCAAATGATTTCTTAAATCTTGCTGTAACTTTCCAAACCAATTTACAGGAGCAAAATTAAGATTTTTAAGAAGTGGCTTGATAAAATGCCAAAAGTGCTCAAGTTCTAAGTATCCTGGACGGAACTGCTTTTCACTGCCACAGTATTCAAGTTCCCTCATACTGAATAATATACTGTCTAAATGTTGTAGGTTTGAGATGTAAAAATAAAATAGTTTAACACTGACATAAAATGGCAAAAATTCAATACATTACTGGAAAGCAGTGTCAGCTCAAGTTTAAAAGTCAGACAAGTGATCAAGGCCACATTAACAGGACATTCCTGCTTTTCAGAAACAAAAACTTCAATAGGACGAAGCAGAACAATAATTTGCAACTGTTTAGCAGTTTAATATTGTAAAGTAGGCCCTGCCTGCCAATAAACATAACAATCTGCACAAGTCATGACAGTAGGTTTTACCATGAATCTCATGCCCATGGAAGAGAAGCAGCAGATTAGACTAAGAATGTGAAGTGTAAAATCTATGATTGCAGAACTAAGTAATAACTAACAGTAAACAAGTTAGGATAGGAGCAATAAGAAAATTACTGAACAGAAGTATTGACGAAATCTGCTTAGTATGAAGCAATGTGCCATTATAAAAATCAGACTAGAAAGGGTTTGTTTGACTTTAGCTAGTTTCTCACCATAAACAGGCCAGAAGACAAAGCGGCGTGTGATGTGGATGGATTGCTACAGAGTAACAAAAACGATCTGGTGTCACTACATAGCTTAGATGTCAGACACTACAGATCAATCACTAGATACTTACAGCTCCAGTGAGCTGGCTCAATGCAAGTTATTCTGAATTGTTGATGCTTCTGGGTTTATGATGGACAGATCAACAGAAAGCAAACACTAATTAAGATTTCTTAATCAAGTGTTAGGAAGTTGATTGTACAGAATCTTAGACATATTAACATTATTCAGATTAACCAAAATAACTAGCCCAAGTTACCAATGAATTTGTCTCATCCTGATGAAACTGCCATACTTGGTCTTCATTTATAAAAAGCGCCTGGAAATATGCTCCTTTGTCCCGAGGACTAGTTTCTAAAATTTATTTTCAAAGCTTCAACTCAGCAACATTTTCAAATTCAACACACTGATAGTAGACTGATTAGGAAAATGTGGATTAGACAGTATGGAAATTAAGTTAATACCTCATTTCATTGCTCCAAATTGCTTCTGGAGTGTCAAATTCACCTAGAAAAATCTCAGAAAACTTTTCAGATTCATAATTTTCTAAGTAACAGACCATTGCTTCAGGTAAAATGTGTCCCAGCACACTCCGTTGTACTAGATCTTGTCCTTTTGCCTGCATAGAATGGAGACAGAATGATGGAAATGGCAAATGTAACATTTCTTGATGCTTATAACATGGTTTTAGCCTAGAATTGAGAGAAATGCTAGAATGGGGTTAAACCCATTTATATATGAATAGTGAACATACACCAAATGCTAGAGAAACTCAGGAATTCTGGCAGCATCTGTTAAGACAGAAACAGTTAACACTGATTCCAAAATGACTTATTTGGAACTACAGAACAGTTCCAAAAAAAGTCATACCAGACTTGAAACATTAACTGTGTTTCTCTCTCCATAGATGCTGACAGACCTGCTGAGTTTTGCCAGCAGTCTCTGCATTTGTTTCAGATTTCCAGCATCTGCAACACTTTGCTTTTAGATCATTTATAAACAGTGCTGGTTTACAGAATCACCATGATTAATGGGTGCCATAATCAATACTGCATTTGGATCTTTCCAAAGTTGCCAAGAATTGGAAGCAATTAATAGATTAAAAATGAACTTAATAGTCATAATATTGAACAGAAAATACTGGCCATGTGAAGAAAGAATAGTCAAAAGCCAAAGTCCTATATTAGGAGCACATGTAACACTGTCCTGGAATACACTTGGGTCAATGTTGTACTAGGTCTCATCCAAGTAGTAGTTATGGACAGGCAGCCAAAACCATTCTTTGCAAATTTCGGTTTCATGTCAAAATGTCAGGACACTTGAGGTGCCTTCGGGGGACTGGCTTGGTTATTTGTGAAGGAAGTTTCTCCAGCTGCTTGTGCTCAGGGTTTCCAAGTCTGAGAAGCAGCTGGAGTCACTACAGAGAATAAGGGAGGCTGCAAGTTTCCAAGATCGCACATTCTGGGTCCTGACACTTCACAAGGACGTACACGCACATGCGAGGGTACAGGCATGTTCAGAATACTAAATGGGTGGCCATCCAGAAGAGGACAACAAGGCATGAGTCTTTGGGGTTTGTGCTGCTCTCAATCTGCTACTCAACACTAGATCTTTAAGGAATACAGTCCAGATCATGGCACTAAAAAGCAAATACTTAGTGGGCAGACAAACATTTCAGTATGCATCAGGAGACCTGCATGGTACATTCCCAGTATAAAAGTGATCACAGGTGCAGAATACTTTGCAGGAGCAAGAAACTGAGCCAGAAGTTATACTGCCTCTCAGAATACTATTATATATAAGGGGAAAATATTGTGGCCCTGCAGTGAGACTTTCAGGAGTCAAGCAACAAAGCAGAACTTTGTAGTAATCTCTGGATTACACCCAGTGCCACATGTAATATGTGTAGAGCAGGAAAATAGGGAGGATTAAAGTGCGAATTGAAGCCTAGTGCAGGAAGGTGGGCTTCATAGTCTTGGGAGCTCAGACTAGCTTCGAGCAGGGTGGACCTATTCAAAAAAGCTCATGTTGTAGCTCAACAGAGCTGGTACCAGTGCTCTCAGAAAGAGATTCACTCAGATGTAGGAGAAATGGGAATCCAAATACAAAAACTGGAGGGGGGAATAATGTGCCTGAAAGTAGTGAATGCTGTATAGTACTACCATATCAAATAGGACTGGGTGAAGGAGGAATACAAATACACTGCGTTATCTAAAACAGTAATGAGTTGATTAAGGTTGAGTTACAAGCACAAACAGCCATGTAGAATATGATGTAGTGGCAAAGTATGGCTCTAAATATATTTTGAGGACTTGTGGATACCATGATTTACACTAAACGAGTTCAGATTTGTCATGAAATAGAAACTGGTAACAAATGCTACCTTAAGAAAGGTTTTTTGAGAAACAACTTGGTTAGCCAGATTAAATTAACCTTGATGGTTTAATTCACACTGGCAAGCACAAAAATGGATTTCTGCTAATAATTGTAAGCACTATGTTGCACAAAAGGATTTCAAGTAATAATAAAGTTTTATAATTATACTGCCAATTGAAGAAATGCACTCTATTGTTAATTTTTTTTGCCCCTTATAAAGAAAGGCCACATTATGAGATACAGCAGCATCACTAGGATGTGATTTGCTGAAACACAGGGGTTGGAAAATGAGGAAAGCTCAGCACCCAAGATCATTACTTTTCTACCTAACAGGCTAGTTGATATCTTGAAACAAAATGATTAAATATGGAAAAAGAGTAGGCATAGCAATAATTGAACGGAGGTTCAGAAGAAAGCAATAATACAAGAAAGAAAATTTGATTGAAACTTGAATCACAAAGAATCATACAGCAAGGAAACAGACCCTCTGGTCGACCAGTCCATGTTGAACATAATCCCAAACTAAACTAGTCCCAACTGCCTGCTCCTGGTTCATATCCCTCCAAACCTTTCCTATTCATTTATCCATTCAAATGTCTTTTACTCGTTCTAATTCTACCCGCATCCACCACTTCATCAGGAAGTTCATTCCACACATGAACAGCCCTCTGTAAGAAAACACTTTCCTTGTCTTCTTTAAAATCTCTACTCTCACCTTAAATGTGTGCCCTAGTCTTGAAATTACCCATCTTAGGGAAAAGAGAACCACCATTAACTCCACCTGTGCCTCTCATTACTCTATAAACTTCTTTAAAGGTCACTTCTCAACCTCCCATGCTCCAGTGAAAAGAAATCCCAGCCCATTCAGCCTTTCCTTATACTCAAACCTTCCATACCCAGCAACATCCTGGTAAATCTCTTCTGAACCCTCTCCAGCTCGATAATATCCTTCCTTTAACTGGGCGACTAGAACTAGACAGTATTGCAGAACAGGCCTCAACAATGCCCTATACAACCTCAACATAACTTCCCAACTCCTATACTCAAAAGGACTGAGCAATGAAGGCAAGCTTGTCAAATATGTCTTTTTAACCATCCTGTCTATGGGTCACACAAACTTTAAGGAATTATGTACCAGCACCGCTAGGTCCCTCTGTTCTACAGAGCTACCCAAGGCCCTACCATTAATTGTATAAGCCCTACCCTTGCATTCTGGTACAACAAACGCTTCCTTGCGTTTATCCAGACTGACCTTCATCTGCCATTTTCCAACCCATTGACCCATTTGATCAAGATCCCTTTGTATTCTTAGAAAACCTTCTTGGTTGTCTACAATGCCACCAATTTTGGTGGCATCCGCAAACTTACTAACCACGCCTTCTATATTCTCACTCAAACCATTTATATAGATGACATTCAAAAAGAGGACCCAGAAACAATCCCTGTGGAACACCGCTGTTCAGACCTCCATTCCGAAAAGCAACGCTCCACCATTACTATCTCCAGCCATTAAGTCAATTATGTATCCAATTGGCAAGCTCACCTGAATCCCATGTCACCTAACTTCACTAATTAGTCTACCAGGCAGAACCTTGTTGCAGGCTTTACTAAAATCCAAATAAACGTCTCCTCCTCTGCCATCAACCGCCTTTTTGCTAACTTCAAAAAAAAACTCAATCAAGTTTGAGAGACAATTTCTCTCACACAAAACCATGCTGACTATCTCTAATCAATTTTTGCCTCTCCCAATGTCCATAAATCCTATCTTTTATAATCACTCCAACAATTTACCCACAACCGAAGTCAGACTCACAGGTCTATAGTGCCCCGGTTTCTCCTTACAACCTTTCTTAAACAAAGGTACATTAGCCGCCCTCCAGTCATCAGGCACCTCCCCCGTAGTTATAGATGATGCAAATATTTCTGCAAGGGGTCTCACAATTTCCTCCCTTACTTCCCACAACATTCTGGGATACATTTGAGCAGGTCCTGGAGATTTAGCCACCTTTATATTCTTTAAGACCTCCCAAACTTCACCTTCTGTAATATGACCTGTTTTTAAAACAAAGTTTATTTCTTTGCTTGAGTCACTGCAAGCAATTTATTTTACACTGACCTCTTCGGATCTGAATGCCTGTTTCAGATGAGTATACTTCAAAAACCTAAATAGGAGAAAAAAGTTTCATAAATTTCATTGAGCTGTGCAAACCAGATCAAAAATACTTGTGTAGACCAATAATTTTTCCGGTTAGAATTTTTGATGATGCTCCTACCTTGCAATTGGAAGCACGTTGGAACCCGTGTACATCATTATAAAGAAAAACACACCACTAAGGTAAAGGCGAGGTAACTGTGGGTTATCTTGCATCACATGGTACAACAAGTTGGCAACTTTCTCAACCAGGATTGGATCAAAAGTAACCAACAGCTAAAATAAAAAGATGATTTAGTGAATCAATACTCAAGTATATTTAATTTTGTTCATCTCATCAGGTCAAAACAAAATGAATATAAAAAGATGGAACTGCTTGGGAAAAACTGCTGTGTACCTGAACAATGTGAGAGAGGCATGTATTGTCTGTAAGCAGCCGTTTAATTCTGGGTAGGGGTCTGATGATTGCATTGTCCTGATCCCTGAAATACAAAAAATGTTTGACATGCTTATGCATAAGTAGAGTTATTACAAACAAACACTGATACAGAACTGCCACATTACAGCATCACTTAAAAAAGTGCTTTCAATGACATGAAAATTCTTCCGTTTTCCATTGTCTTTATCTTTGGCTTTGTTATGTTAGTAGCATTGGGACACCCAGAAGTTGATGCCTATTTAACCAACTGGTTTAAAATTGATAACTAATGTGTTATTTAATTTGCCCAAAAGTAGAACTAGAACATAGAACAGTACAGGCCCTTCAGCCCACAATGTTGTGCCGACCTATTAGCCTACTCAAAGATCAAACTACCCTGCATACCCTACATTTTACTATCATCTATCATCTATGTGCCTATCGCTTAAATGTCCCTAATGTATCTGATTCCCCTACCACCACCGGCCATTCTGTGTAAAGAACCTACCTCTGACATCTTCCCTATACCTTCCTCCAATCACCTTAAAATTATGCCTCGTAATAGTCATTTCCGCCCTGGGAAAACGTCGCTGGCTATCCACTCTATCGATACCTCCCATCATCTTGTACACCTCTATCAAGTCACCTCTCGAACAGTAGCATCAATTACCAATGTTTGGCTGCATTTTTTTTTCCTGTCAAGTCACGAGCAGAGCTGGAGAATACATTGTTAATGTGTAACATAATTTTCAATTATTTTAATTTTCCTGCCCCCTCATACCTTCCAAATCTGCTTGATGGCAATCATTAATGCAGTTGCCAGCTTTTCTTTACCTATCCCCGAGAGTTTTTCTAGCATACCACTGCCTGTCTGTAAGATTTAAATCTGTCTATTTTACAACTAATGGTAATCCTCAAAAACACAACGTCCCTCCACAAACTGCAGAAGTTTCCATTCATAGACATTTCGCTAACCTGACCGAGTTCAGCTTAAAGGGATAATAATAAAATAAAGAGAAAAACACTACCATAGAAAAATCAAAATGAGACCTACTTTACAGCCATTTACCATTCCTCCCAATAAGATATACATTATGGTCCACAAATGATGATACATTTGGCCACAATTCACAGCAAATTCAGAACCCCACAGATGAAAAGACACTGGAGGTGGGACTTCGGATGGTGATGGACTTTATCATAAAAGTGCAGGCACATTTTCTCTCCTATAGAGGGGCTGAGGGCACCAGGGGTACTTCAAATGCAGCATAGCAAAACAATCAACTACAATGAAAATACATTAGCACTTCTGGCTGAAGGTGGCTAGATGCCCATTGGCAGCTGTTTCCTAAATTACAACAGCACTACCACTTCAAAAAAGTTTCATTCGGTATAAAGAGTCTTGGGATGTCTGGTGGTCATGAAGTGTAACAAATGCAACAATTTCCTTCTGATGAGTGAAATTGTTTCAATTGGTTTATCAATCATCATAACTTTTAGTATTCTAAAATCTATATTAGGTCCTGTTAACCTTCTCCTGTTCCAATAGGTTTTTGGCATAGTACCTTTAAAATTAATTTGTACGCTTCTCAAACTTTACATCTTACCAAAGAATACGGTGCTCAAAATTGCAGTCAATGCATCAACTGCGATTTAACACAATCAACTCAACATTTTCTTGCTTTCATTATTTATGCGTAAAACCCAGAAAATAATCTCAATTAATCAGTTTATACTTATTTATGCACAGCCATATTTCTGCTCCATCAAAAATATCACTTTGGGGAGTACTTAAGCACTATTACTTCACACTTATCAATAGTGACCTTCCCGGCATTTATTCCCTCTTCAGTCTCCCATATTCTTGGGAAGTTTATAACTCTGCGTACCCAATTGAATACCTTGCAATCATTTCAAATCCTCCTGTGCCTATGATCATTCATACAAGTTATTTTGATAACTAGGCCTCTGCTCTTCTAAATAAATCCTTTAAAACGAATGTCAAAACAAATGTCAAAATGAAGACACCTTCATACCTGCTGGGGTAATATTCACACATGGTAATGAGCATATTTAGAATAAGAGTAGCAAGGTCAGTTTCATTCAGCACAGCCTGCCCATGGGCTAAAAGACACCATTTTAGTTGCGGTATTGCCTGCAGTGCCCGCCAGCCATCCATGCCCTGTGCCCAACAACGAGTCTTTGGCGTCAATACACCGTTTTTCCAGAATTCTTGCATCTAGGTCAGAAAAGATATTCTTTAAAGCTGTGGCAACAGAAACACTAAATGCTAACAAGCAATGACTGAAGTTAGAGCTCATTATTTTGAAAAATAACATCCAGTTGCATGGATAATTTAGATGAGCAGGGAATGAGGGCATTGCCTTCCCAAAATCTACTAGAGCACTTCAACTGATATTGTGGTTTCCTCTTAATTGTTTCTTCAGCAGCTGATATTGGCTCAAGAGAGCAGTGAAGTCCTTTAGAACTCAAGCAGCGTTATAACCAATTTAATGCAAAGTTAATTAACAGGCCAATTAAACTTTAATCAAACAGCAAGCAATACTGTAAGTAAGTGATTGTAACAAAAAATAGCTTGGAAATGCCAATGTGTAACAATTTACCTCGAGTGCCAAAACAAGGAGAAAATGTGACTAAGAAAGAGAAATACTTCAAAGCAGTAAAACATTAAAAATGAAATTCACCTTTATTAACCAACTCAATGTTTTCCTGTAAATGTGCTTTTTTTGCTAAAATATCCATGAAAAATTAAATTATAAATACTGGAACAAGAAATTTCTCAGCTGGTTCAATTTTGTTGCAACTAATGCTGAAGGGAGCCAAGTACTTTTGGTCACACATGGTGTTAGGTCAGGAATCAATTCATTCACTTTCAAAACTAGTGCAGCAACATGTATTTTGAATTATATACAGAACTATCCAATGTACTTTGAAGATGTAAAGAACTTAACCAGTGTTAAGCTTTGAGAATATGACTATAGTCACATTCAGTCATGGCACACGTCTGAGAGATCAGTAAAACACACCTCTTCAAAGCTATAAGGACCAAGTCTCTCTTTGTCAGCATTTCCAAAGTACCATTCTTTTTCACTGTCTCTCTTCATATCTGGTGATGCTTCAATAACATTGCTCTGAAAATAAACATAACCAGCATGATTTCTCAAACATTTCAAACATTCTCAAAGCATGTTTGCAAATGAACCAATCATGCATACCTGCAATGGAACAGTAGCTCTGCTTGTATGAAGATGTGCAAGAGTAAGCAAATCCACAAGGATTCTAACTCCACTGGAATCCATGATTTCCTTAACATTTTTCTGCAAATTACAATTTCCTGATGTTCAATTCAATGGTTTGGATGACACTGATTATTTAGTTCAGTCACACAACATCACATCAAATAAGTATTTAACCAACTTGCACAAAAAAGGTGTTTAATAAAAACAGTGAGCCAGGCAACATTTTGAAACTTAGATACTTTCTCACCTTGTTAAGAATCAGTTTGTTTAGGAAAAGAATTAGTCGGTCTCTCTCCAGTTTGTCTGTACACTGCAAAACACAAGATCATTGTTGGCTGTAATTTATTGTGGATGAAATCTTGATCAACACTTCAATAAAGCCTAATGGAAGGATTAGGTCCTGACAATTACTTTGAATAAAGCATCACTAAAATGGCTGCTCAGTTTATAATTGTTCTGTTACTCAATGTTCACAAACTGAGCAAAATGAGCAGCTCAGCTTAAATTTAGGAAACAATATTCCTTGCCCAAGCAGGAGTTGGCTAGGTTAGTTTCTAACTCAAACTGCGGATTACATCAATTAATAATTAATTTTAATTATACACTTTATCACATGGATGTTCAACAACAAAGACTTGGGAGGAGAACAATTAGCACTCATACATGCAGTGACAACAAAACAGCTTCAAAAACATATCAAAGTCCTATCATATGGTGACAATAATATAACTAATAAAACTTACCAGAACCAGGGGAGGGTTGGGAGCCGGGGTGATGAAAGTCAAGATTTATACAGAAGTCTATTTATGGAATTCAATGCACTTAAAATTAATTGACGTACTAAAGACAAATATTTAGGACCATGAGGGGTGGTCAGTTTAAATAAGCACTTGGATCATTGTTTGCTTCCCTCCCAAAAACATGAACACCCATCATTTCAACTGTCACTTTCACTGCAGAGTAACAGGGTTTGAGCTCCTGTTTCTTTTATTCTTCATATTCAATATTTCTGAAGCATCAAATGAAATTTAGAGACCATCCTGAGACTTCCTTATTTCTAAGATTATTGCTAAGAAAATTAGTTTCATTAGCTTCAGCTCTGACAGTTGGAATGATTCTAAGCATAACAGAAAGGGTAGGTACTTAATAAGGGCCCAGCTACAACTCAAATTTCCTGGTTTTGCATGGCTGAAGCTCAAGAATCTTGTTTGCCAATGTTGTCATGAAACACATCCAGATAACTTCATCTGAGATAGTAGGAACTGCAGATGCTGGAGAATCTGAGATAACAAGGTGTAGAGCTGGATGAACACAGCAGGCCAAGCAGCAGAGGAGCAGGAAAGACCCTTCTGAAGAGTCTAGGCCTGAAACATCAGCTTTCCTGCTCGGCCTGCGGTGTTCATCCAGCTCTACACCTGGTTATCTCTTAACTTCATCTACTGAACTAGGTTTTGGCTTAATCCAGATAAGGTGTCCAGCCTGAAGATTCACTTCTCATATTTAATCTGAATACAAAAACCCAGCAAAACGAAATTCTCCAGCTGAAAGTAGAATGAATGGTTGTTAGCATTAGCCACGTGCTCAGAATGCAAATTGTCATCAGATGACAAGCGCAGAACTCATGGGAAAGCCAAACATTCCAGCCATATTCCACTCAAATGTCTTCAAAGTATCACTCAAGTTTTTTGGTTTTCTTTTGTCTGATCTTGGTAGAATATGAGGAGAGGGGAACAAAATAAGCCATTGCTGTATTGATTGATGACGTTCTCCATTTCAGCCTGTAGACCAAGGAGAGCTAATAGATGTTATCTACCTCGACTTCAAGGCGGCCTTTGACATGGTGCCGCACAGGAGGTTGCCGAGTAAGATAAGGGCCCATGGTGTTAGAGGCAGGGTGCTAGCATGGATAGAAAATTGGCTGTCTGGCAGAAAGCAGAGTGTGGGGTTAAAAGGGTCTTTCTCGGGATAGCAGCCAGTGACAAATGTTGTTCCACAATGGTCAGTGTTAGGATGATGAAGGAGCTGAGGGCATTCCAGTTAAGTTTGCAGACGATACAAAGATAGGTAGAAGGACAGGTAGTATAGAGGCAGCGGTGAGGCTGCAGAAGGATTTGGACAGGTTAGAAGAGTGGGCAAAGAAGTGGCAGATGGAGTAGAACGTGGGAAAGTGCAAGGTCATGCACTTTGGTAAGAAGAATAGAAGCATGGGCTATTTTCTAAATGGGGAGAAAATTCAGAAGTCTGAAGTGCAAAGAGACTTGGGAGTTCTAGTCCACGATTCTCTCAAGGTAAACTTGTAGGTTGAGTCAGTAGTCAGGAAGGCAAATGCAATGTTGGCATTTATTTTGAGGGGACTTGATTATAAAAGCAGGGATGTACTTCTGGAGGTTCTATAAGGCTCTGGCCAGGCCACATTTGGATTACTGTGCGCCGTCCAACTTGCATTACTAATAAATTCACTTTGTAAAATAAGGCTTCATTCACTCAGCACTTCAGCCACCAGACTAGAAGTGGTTAGTAAATCAGTATATTAAAAAAGGCTAAAGTTTCAGCTGAGTCAGTTGAAAATGCCCAATTCGAAAAACAAAACCCACAAGGAATTGCATTGGATTTTTTCTTCTAGTGCTGAAAGCACGTCTCTTCCAGTCATTTCAAATTCACATAATTGAACACACTAGACAGAGCAGCATACCATGGATGTTAATTCATGCTGTTTGGAAGCTGGCTCCCTGAAAAATATCACTTAAAATGTTCTAAACTCTGTGGACCTGTGGCCACTTAAAGCTCTGCTACTCAATTCACACCTAGTCCAGTTCTTTCATGATCCCTGTACTCTCACTAACCCAAATCCCAGACATGCAAAGTCTTCATTTTAAATTTCTTATCCTTGTTTTCAAATGTCTCCATACCCTCACCCCTCTCAACCTGTAATCTGATCCAACACCACAATCCTCGGACATATCTGCACTCCTCCAATCCGATATCCTGTACATCCACAATCTTAATTACTTCAACACAGTGGTGGCCATACCTTCATTTGTCTAGGCCCGAGATCTGGGGTATCCTCTCTACTCCTCTCCCCACCTATAAAGGCACAAAAACCACTTTGACCAAGCTTTAGGTCATCAGACCAAATATCTCATTTGGTTTGCTGTCATACTTGGTTTTGTAATTGTCCTGTGAAGCACTTCATTGATGCTTAATTATGGCAAAGCCACTATATAAATAGGTTTTGAATGAAACTCTGCCATCGCACAACAAGGGAGCCAATGGCCTAGTGGCATTATCGCTGGACCGTTAATCCAGAGAGCCAGATAGCGTCCTTGGGACCCAGGTTCAAATCCCACCATGGCAGATGGTGGAATTTGAAGTCAATAAATAAAGAATTTAATGAGGACCATGAATCGCTTGTCGGAAAAACCCATCTGGTTCACCCAATGTCCTTTAGGGAAGGAAACTGCCATCTTTACCTGGTCTGGCCTACATGTGACTTCAGACCCACAGCAATGTGGTTGACTCTTAACTGCCCAGGGACAGGCAATAAATGCTGCCTAGCCAGCAACGCCCTCATCCCGTGAACGAATTTTAAAAAAACTAGCCTAGTGCCAAATGTACATTACCACTTGGGGGTGGGGTGGGGATGGGAATCTTTTTCTCTTCAACAACTGACAAATGCTGGAAACATTCAGCAGGTCAGGCAGCAAATGCAGAGAAAAGCATTCAATTCATTGACCATTCATCACACCCAAAATGCCACAGATTTCCCAGCTAAGCATATTAAGAGTCAGGAAAACAAAAGACAGAGGTTTGAGATGGGTTGGAGAGAAAATATAACTAAATGGTTGTGTTGACAGTGCAAAAGTAAAGTTGGTAAATGAGGTTTCTACAAAACCAAAGAAGGGGTCCAAATTCCATTCTGATCTCTCAATCTAATGCTATTCAAGAGAAAGTTCACTGCAAGCTACACAGGCAGCAACCCATCTTTCTTAAACACTACAGCCTTCTGCAACGACAGCATTGAATTTAACAACTTTAAGCCTTTAACCACCCATTTTCTCTCAGAAATCACCAGCTGATAATGGAGGTTCATGACACCAGATCTGCAGAATGGAAGACGTGCAGATAGCTATTTGGGTGGCCTACAGTCCCAGCGGTCTACTCAGCTTTCTTCTGTCACATTTCTGCTCATGGTTGCTTTTCTACCTATGCCACATTTCCCATGGTCATTTCCACTTATTAGACAGCTAGTAGACCTCCTTTGGATCTATCAGTTCTTCTCCAACTGTATTTGCAGTGAAGCAGTTCATCTCTAGTATATTCCGATGATAGGTAGGTGACCTGAACAGCTAACTTACTTGCTCTCTCCACAGACCTTACTCAGAGTATTTGGTGTTAATTCAGATTTCCAGTATCAATAGCACTTTTTTTGAAGTTTGGTCAGACACTATCTTTGGTATTTAAAAAGGTACGAAATATCACAGTCTTTTTCTTTAAAAAAAATTACCAAGGCAAAGATAAGTGCGTCTTTATGATACAGCACATATTGCCAGCGATATAACTTGTACCAGACTGGCTCATGACATTTAAAGTGAATAAGGCTTCACTGAACAGTGTTGCACTAACTTGGACTTCAATTATCTGACAGTGGAGGACTCACTGTGACACAAATCACGTAGCTCAAGATCAAATCATCTTCCCTGACTAGTCAACATGGAATAGGATTCACCTGTGAAAGAACGCAAGACAGAGGAGGAATAGGCCATTTGGCCTTTTGAGCTGTTTTGCCATTCAATGAGATCATGCTGATCATCTATGTCAACACCACCTGCCTGCCATACTTTTATGCCCTCTAAATGTACACAAATCTATCAACTTCAATCTTGAATTATGCTTAACAGCAAAGCATCCAGACCCAGCAGAATTCCAAATTCAGACACCTTTGAAGTGAAGGAATTCCCTCTTATCTCAACCCTAAATGTTAAAGACTTATTCAGAGTCTGGGAACCCAGAGGACAAAACATCAACTACCCTGCATGAACTGGCTGTGACAACCTACCCACTCTGACTTGACAGTCTGTGCCCCATTTGCTACACAGCGGGTGACATACCCCAGGGAACACAGGCCAAAGCTGCCCTTGGGGCAACTCATTTCCTTTGGCACCATTTCAATCATTCACTTTCAAGCCAACTGAAACTTCTGCTTGCTTAAGAGCCCCAGGCATCTCTGGATCACTTGATAATTTCTGCCTAATGCATAAAAAAAGGTGCACATGCCAGGACACCATTTGGTGCATAGCATGAAATTCCCACAGCTATGAAATTCCCTTGTTGACAGCACCCACCTCCTCACACTCACACCCACAGACCTCTGCCTTCTTGAATTGACGTTAACTAGCACCTATAAGGGCAATCATGGGTGGACAATAAATGCTGACCTAGCCAGCAATACCTATATCCCATGATCAAATTTTCTAAAATCAGTCTACATCAGAATTTAAAACACAAAAGTTCTCAGTCTATGAAGTTGATTACAAAGTCAGAAGCCATTTGCAGATACAAAATTCAGAACAGGGCTCCTCTGTGCAAGGGGAAAACAAATAAGCCAGTGTTAAACCAATACAAAACAAAGCTATTTAAAGGGACAGTAGAAATGTTAGAGTCACCATAGCCATACCAGACTATAAGGCTGCTCTCTGGTTAAAGACAGACTGAATAGCTGTAGGTTAATCGGAGTGTCACCATGCCTCAGGCAAGGGGAGAGGTTGAAGAGGACAGTCCTTCATGGTAAACTCAACCCGTGGGGGAGTTGAACGCACGCTGTTGGCATCACGAAGCTAACTGACCCTTTAGTTATCTGGGTGGTACCCTACTTTTTTTTTTATAAATTCTTTCATGGGATATGGGCACCACTGGCTGAGCCAGTATTAGCCATCCCTAACCCCAGTGGCCAGTTAAGAGTCAACCACATTACTGTGGGTCTGAAGTCACGGGTGCCTGAAGAACATTAGTGAATCAGATGGGATTTTCCTGAAAAATCAAAAATGGATTCATTGGACTCAATTTCAGATTTTTATTGCATTCAAATTCCATCATCTGCCATGACAGGATTTGAAGCCAGATCCCCAGAACATTACCTGGACCTTTGGATTTACAGTCTAGCGATAATACTATAGTCCATTGCCACCCAACTGTATGCTTAAATAGGTAAGAGTTTCCATGATGGTGCAATTGGTTGAATTCCAATTCCTTCAGCATAAACTCTACAGCTTCCTAGCAACAGGGTAACTAGCACGGACATTTCCAAATACTGTCACGCAGAGAAAAAAATGGTTAGGTTAGATTAGATTAAATTTCTGCACAAAGAATCTAAGAAAACAGGAACAGGGAGAGGCCACTTGGTTAAAAAACCTCAATTCCTTTTGTTACAAAATACATTTGAATCATGAACTAAATATATCAATGATTTTCACTGACATCTTAGGAGCCAAAGTATACTTATAAATAAAGAAGTTATAGATATCTTGCTGGTACCAGTATCTTTGTTTTCATCCTCTTTCAACAACAGGATGTGAATAATAACCTCCAATTTTAATTTCATCTAAATGGAATTGTATCTAACCTGAACAAAAAGGTGTTTTGTGAAGAGTCAGACCACAGAGTGATTAAGTAGTAGCCAGCATGTCCAAACGCATAGTAAAAAGGGGCAGCCTTTAAAACATACACAAGTCATCCCACCACACATGGAGGGAAACATTCAAATAAATTCCTTGATAAACAGCTAAAATAAACCCAGTTCAAAAGAAGTTTTGATATCATTTTGCAAAGTGTATAACATATTAACAACTTCAAAAGTTATTTTTTAGTTGCAAAGTTCTAACATAACGAAATAAAATTGGTCCAATGTAATCCTCAGGAGCATAGTTCTGGCAGGAAGAAAATCAAGTCTGAAATTCCAAGACTAGAACAACCTGTGTCTTAAATGCTACTGCAATGAAAATACTGAATTGGTACCATTGAGAAAATTAGGTTCCATACGCAGCATGTCTAAGAGATGCGCTAAGCTAACAAGAACAAAGTTCAAAAGATTTGTTGTGCTCACCCTTTCCAGCATTCCAACAATGTATTTAGTATCACTGAATGGTCCTATCTCCTCATAGCATTTGCCGTAAACAATGGTCAAAGCTTGTAAACATAAACACTTCATATTCACTTTAGGGGTAAGCAAGAAGCGATGATACAACTCATTGAAAAATTCATACCTGCAATAAATGCACACATTGAAACAAGGTATAAAAGGGAGAAACATAATTAAACAAAGAAATTTGTTACAGGAATTCAGGCTTACGATCTCTTGATTGTACTCGTCTCTTCATTTTCACCTTCCTCCAACAATAGGCGTAGATAATAATCTCCAATTTTGATTTCATCTGCAAGGCACTCATACCTAACCTGAACAAAAGGTGAAAGAGAGTTGAAAATCTCCATAGAAACGAAAATTAGCAGCATCACTCTGCAGTAGCTGACAAATCAGACGTCACAAAATGGATTCTTCCAAGGAAGATAGCACACAAGAAAACAAAACAAGCAAAGCCAAAACCAAAAAATGGGCAAAACGACAAAAACAAGCAAAACCACAGACAAAATTAACAGAAGTATAAACAAGCAAAAAATAAAAATGGGCAATAGCATTACAGCCTTCATAGGAAAATTCTGGGCACTTAGTTTTAGCTGGTCAGTGTAATAAGTTTTCTTCAGTTTTAGTAGAAACCTACCAAATAATGCTAAAAGTTCAAAATCAAGCCAAAGTGTTGATTTTATTTTGTGAGCTTTTAAATATTCAAGCAGACAAAGTTTTAAAAAAAAAAAAAAAAAAAAATCCCAGCTGGTATTAATACTCAATAAGTCAGATCCCAGAGGTTTGTTAGCTCCTCATGGATGATTGTTAATATTGTGGAGATCAGTTACTGAACACATTCCTAAGAAGCTGTCGATGCCAGTTTTAACTAAGAATACAGCATTAAACAAAGTTCTAAAAAAGACTATGAACTATATTACATTGGGCAAGGGGAGGTTTAAAAATATTCTAGAAATATCAAAAAAAAAAGACTCTCATTATTCCTTTCATTCCAGCAAGATCCTCAAAGACCCAGATGTTAGTGAAGACACCACGTCCACACTGAATTTCCTTGCTCAGATTCAAGATGGGACAGCTACAACATTGTTTCTTTCCACAAATCTGTGCAGTCACCAGAAACTCATCTTATTCATCCGATCTCTCCCCAAGACATTGAAAACAAACTGCAAACTAAATTTACTATCGTGCAAGGTTCATGATGTATTATATGGAAGTTTGGGTTTCAGATTGGGCAGTATCATGTATAGATTTAAGTTTGATTTGTATTTCTATAATGTGAGTTAAGGAAGGGAGGACAAATTATCATTTAGGGTTGAGTGGCTCTAGCATGTCTGGAACTCATTTACATATCTTTTGAATGAGGCTTTAAAAATATTTAGAAAAAAAAAGGTAGAAGAGAGGGAAGGAAATGGACTGTTGCCAAGACAGAGACAATAAGGGGGTGGTTTAACGTCAGCAAGACAAAACTTCAAAATTAGAAGGTTGGGGAAGAGAAACTTAAGGAACTCATATTGAGAAAGAAATAAATAAATAAATAAATAAATAAACTGATAACACAGCACACTTAAGGGTCTCCGGAAGAAACATTGCCCAAAGATAGCAGTGAATAAAGTTGTTAGCCAGAAACAAACCAAGTACAGCCATGCCAACTGAAAAAGGAACCTTTAAAGTGGAAGCAGGGCAACCCTTCACTGAGTTTCAAGAATCTGTAAGGTTGAGGGTAAAAAGGGTGGAATCTTTATTTTTGATATTTGTAATAAGACACATTTCATCTGGTTCTTCTATAGCCGCTTAGAAAAATTCTCCTTTTGTGTTAAAGGAACTTCAATATTCTTGTATTAAAAGTATATGGACAGCCTCTTGTCTATATGCTTACAGACTACCATGGTATCCAAACTGCAAATATAAAACTTAGTCAAACAAGTCAGGTTCCACTCTGGAATCTGTCTTGGTCAGTATCATCAGCCGGGATCGTAACTATGCAATCCATTTCAGAACAAATTCACAAGTTCCCTGTTTTCATTTTTCTGCAATGTTTTACACTCTGACACACATACTGACCTGACCAACTCTCTGCATTTCTCGTTATGCAATTGGACTCCTGTTGCTGAGAAATAGGAGTTTCTTTTCCCCCCCTTTACTTTTGCTGAAACTTCATTAAAATGTATGCGAACAAACAGACCTCTAAAACTTCTTGCACAAGCCCAAGAACACAAAAATGAAACTAAACCAAGTCTCCTTTTCTTAGCACAAGATGCAAATTAAGCTTGAAGTCAGTTGTTCTTAACCCTTCATAGTAACAAATTATACCTTAAGAATGTTCTTGTTGATTCTCAAGACAAATCATAAGCACAATTGTGGAACAAACCATGGCAAAGGCAAATCCGGGAATTAGAGGATTAGATTTCAATTCCAAACAATATTAAAAACTGGTTAGTTACAGTAGAATCCAATTCAGCTTCAAATCATGACTAGCTAGTAATGTATTTGGAAGAAAAAAAAAAGAGATGCAATATAAATTAAATGGTATAAAAAGGAATATAACAGACACCTGGACATTTAAGCACATATATTTGAAGGTGGTAGGATAAAGTTGAAAAACATACAAGATTCCACACTTTATAAATGACAGGTATAATTTGCATGCTTCATCTGGAAGAAATGGGTACAATCTTTTGCCTCATGGAGAAAGGCTAACACGCCGACTTTTTTTTTTAAAAAAGGGGCGGGGGGAAACCAGTTTTACAGTATGTGTCTTTTCTCCCCCAAAGCTTTACACACAAGGACCCAAGTTAAGCACGTAAGGGGTAAGCAAGGTATATCACATTTGACATGATTTAGTTGATTGGTACAATCTAACGATTTGGTGTTGCCCTTCAACTGTCAAAATCCAGCATGTAACTAATTAGAAAACTAAGATGTGAAGCAGCTGTTATCTGGAGGTCAGTTACGAGAACACATTCCTACAGCCAAAGCTGCATACTAAGCATCAGCTCACTTCTAAGTGAGAGTTCAAACCCTATTCCAAAACTGAAGCTAACCCATCAATGCAGTACGGAGGAGTGTTACATTGCCAAATGGTACAGTAAGGCATAAAGCAGCTAATTTAAGATGACAGACCTGTTCTACTGCTGATCAATAACCCTTCAACTAATAGAAACAAACTTTCCCAAGGCAGTTTTGTATATTGGTCTCGGGTGAAAAATACTCTCAGCCACAGCTGTTTGAGGCAAGATGTAACTTTGCTGCTATCACACATTGTGATTTGAAAGCCAATGTCTATAATGTGAGAACCATTCCAAAAATTCAGTCTAGTCCAGTTTCTTTCCTAGACGTACCAATCTTATCAAAGCCCCACATTCTGGACACAATTAAACTGGTTTTCTGAGGCCACAGCTCATATAATACCTGGTCAGACGCATTGCATTTGTTTTCCTGATGCAATGTGTGGGTGGTCAGATAATAGAAGAAAAATTTAGACCGAGTTGCATATTGGTAACAGTAGTCAAAATCTGTCCAGTATAAAACATTTTAATATATTCATTCATGGGTGTGGGATTACCGGCTATGCCAGCATTAATTGCCCGTCCCCGATTGCTCTGAAGAAAGTTGGAAGTCCATCACATTGCTGTGGGTTTGATATCACATGGGCCAGACCAAATCAGCGTAGCAAATTTCCTTCCCTAAACAGGACATTAACGAACCAGATGGGTTTTTACAACAAATCAAAAGCGATTAGTGTCACTATTAGGTTAGCTTTTTATTCCAGACTTCTACAGAGTTCAAATGTCACCACCTGCCATGATGGGGTTCAAACTCTTACCTCAGAATATTAACCAGGGTTAATATTAACTAAATTTTGGTTAAGATTGATAGAAAGAATAAAATGAACAATTGCATTTAATAACTTCAGCTAGAAAATCAATTTCTCTTACTTCAAATTCCTGGTGATTCCAAGAAATAACACTAGCAATTCCCAATTCCTTGTCAATGTTAAAAGCCCTTATTTCTGCTTCAAATGCATCTCTTAATTCTTCTCTTGTTTTGTAATTCCAGATTAAGTTAGATTTGGCATGATCCATCTGAAATCTGAAAAATCAAGAAAAGCTTTTATTTCAATTTGTTTAATAAAGTTATGAAAATTAGAATATTAACTATACTTGGACATCATTTCCTATAACTAAGCTAAGCTATCAAAAATAAGCTAATTATAGACATGAAATACTTCCCCATGTCTGTGTGTTAAATCGAAGACTCTGAACAAAGTTATTTGACATATCCTTCTTATTCTTTAGTTAGATTCAGTACTCATGGTTAAGCTATTACGATCCAAAAATTAAAAAAAAAAGCCTGTTATGAACCACAATTTTCTTCAATATGTGCCCATCAAGTATTTTCAGTTTTGAACAAAATAAAACAGAAGCAGCGTGGCTGAGTTATTCAATACATTAGTAAAGTTCAAGTATGCCTGAAGGATCTTAAAAGCTCCTTGTAAAATAACCTGCAAGATAAAGTTATCAGAAATATATTTCTTCCAGAAAAGTTTAGTTTCACTACTGACAGTACATCAGCACAAGACAAATGCGGTCCATAGCCAAACACGTTCATATGCAACAAAAACAAATTGCTGGAAAAGCTCAGCAGGTCTGGCAGCATCTATAGACAGAAATCAGAGTTAACGTTTCAGGTCGACGCCACTTGACCCAAGAAGTTAGCTCTGATTTTTCTCTACAGATGACACCAGACTTGAACTTTTCCAGCAATTTCTGTTCTTGTTTTTGATTTACAGCATCTACACGGTTCTTTCGGTTTTTATTAAATTCATACGCAACCCATTAATTCACGAAAAGGCATCCAGATGAGCACACTGCAGTATTAGCCACAGCTTCCTGAGAGGAGTGAGAAAGCAAAACAGCAGACGTTTCAACTACTACTCATTCCTAATACATGGAGGGAAATGAAAGTTACAGTTTGAAATATAAGCATGTTTTACTTGTAGTAAAAGAGGTCCCAGTTTGCTTCTATTTTAATCCTTTGTCGCCTTTTTCTTAGAACAACTGGTTTTTGGTTGGCATTCTATAAATCAAAGAAGGAAATTGGCGTTAAATCATTGGTTAAAACAATATTGATACATGCAAGTTTACAACTACTCATGAGGCAGATAACAATAGAATTCAGCTCTAATTCTCCAATTTGGGTGCTTAATGCTTATACAATTGAGGTTATATTTTGAAAGTGTTTCTCAGTAAGAACGTTATGATTAACTTACCATAACCTTAAAAAAAAAGTGAAATTCTGGATGTGGAATCTGAAAATAAAGCCTCTAAGGATTGTTAAATAAAGGTTTTAGAATTTGCAATGTCTGTGTGTTAAATCAAAGACTTTGAACAATCAAAGTTATTTGACGTATTATCCTTCTTACACTAAGATTCAGGACTCATTATTAAGCTATTACCATCCAAAAGAAAGAAAAAGCTTGTTGCGAACCACAGTTTTCCTCAATACATGCCCATCAAGTATTTTCAGTTTTGTAAAAAATAAAACAGAAACAGGGTGGCTGAGTATTTGGGTAATGCAGCTGATCTTAAAGATAAGATGGAATGGTAAAATATCAATTTGGTCTAGTTAATGTTGAGGTGACAGATGTTAAAGAAATATCTGTGGATATTATGTACCTGGACTTCCAGAAGGCATTCGATAAAGTTGCGCATAAGATATTAAAGACAAAAAAGCATGCATAGAATTGCAGACATGCCTCTATAAAAAGGGACAGGGAATTGGCTAAGAGATAGGAGACAGTATGGATAATGGGTATTCACAAACTGGCAGTATTTGATCAGTAGTGATGCTGGGGTCTTTGCTGGGACTTCAACTTCTCTATTTATTCTTAATTATAAATGATAAAAGAAGAAATAGAATTATACATCCAAGATTGCTGACTATATAAAGAGACGTGACACAGTAAACAGTATAAAGCAATAGAACATTGACAGGGAAGATACATTGACTAGGTGAAACTGTGACAATTGAAGGTTAATGTGGGTATGTGTGAAGTCACCCCCCTCTTACTTTAAGAAAACATTTTAAAAAGATGAAAAAGTAGGAACTGTGGGAGAGCAGATAAATTCAAGGAATTCAAATACAAAAAAAAAAATCCTTCATAAGCGAAAAAAAAACTTAATGAAATTTATGCCTCTTATTCTACGGGGTCTCAACACACAAAGGAAGTTATGTCACATCTATACAAAAAGTTTGTTTAGACCTCACCCAGAGCACTGCACCTTAAGGACAAGATATTAAATTGGGGAAATATAGATTCGCCTGAATGATACCTAGGCCAGAAGAGCAAAATGAGAATGGGCTGCTTATGGTAAACCTACATTCACTTCAGTGGTTATTCTAGTATAGGAATCAGTGGTTTTATGATGAAGGTAGTTGATAGCCTGTCTCCATCTGTTCTATTTCCTCAGGTAGGTTAAGTCTAGAAAAGGGGTTATAACCCTTTAAATTACACTAGGCCATTTAGTAATTCTACAGGGGCACTTCTTCACTTGAGGGGTAGTGAAATCTGAAACTCCTTCCTCCAAGATGTTGTCGAGACTATGTCCGAAAACTTTAAAGCAGGAATTGGAATTGTTCAGCAATGGGTATTTAGAAAATCAAAGCAGTAAGTGGAGTTAAGATTCAGATTAACCATAATTTGATTGAATGAGTCAAGCAAGTTAAAAGATCTGATAGATTGGTCTGCATCCCAAGACATTAAAGGAATCTAAGGAATTACAGAATGAAAAACAGAAAGGTTAAAAGTTCAAAAGAACGAAGACCCTAACCATGTCAATTCAACATGCTTATTTATTCAAGCTCCAGATACAACCACAGTTCAATTTTCTTTCTGGAGAAGCAGCAAACACTAGGAACTTGATATTAAGATTATTTTAGAGCTTAAAGTGTTCTTTGCCTTATACTGTCAGATCAAGGCTGCTTGACAAATGCCTACAAGTAATTGAGGTAGAGTTTCCACCGTTATTCTGGGTTATTTGGTACCAAAGGATCAAAATCAATGTAATTCATGCAACTGATTTGTGAAACTTTTAACCAACTACATTTAGTGCAACACAAATTTCTGCCAGTTTAGAAAAGTCAGTCCTGTCTACTGAAAACTACTAGAATGATTTATTCACCACTAGCAGATTACATTATATGCACTCATTTTCAGACAAATTAGGTGGCTATAAATTTAGATTTTCTTTGGATACAGTGCACAATTTAATAGCTTTAGAACGCAATGTTTAAATATTACAAAAAACTGACCACGATAGTCCAAAACATCTGGTAAACATTTGTGCATTTTGTGAAGTTGACTTGCAGCCATTTAAAATCAGGTTACTCAAGTATTAATGACTGATTAAAAATGCCTTACATTGTGAAAATTCATCTTCAGCTGTAGTAAATCCAATTGCACCAAGTTATCACACAAATATTTCAAGCAATGCTTTTAAAAAAATGTAAGGGGAACAAAACACTTCTAAATTATTGCAATTACCCACCAGATTAGCAAGTGTGCTGAAAGCAGAAATTATTTATTTATATTATGCATTTAAATCAGCACACCGTTCCATGTTATAGCATAAGGCAAAGACAAATCAAATCCCAACATGAGATGCTGAATGCAACTGCTACACCAGGTACTGAAAATGCAGAATTGATGTAGCACTGAAGCGTGATAAGATGAATTTCATAGTGCAGAGGCAAAGGTGCTCAAATGCTGTGCTATTACTGATAGAGTTGAATGGACAAGGTGTGTGTCACCATCAACCAGGTGTCAAACATTGACATGGATGAGGACATTGACCCACAGACTGAAGAGGTAGGGTCGCATTTGACCATGCAGCCACAGATAAATTAGGTAGAAATAAAATAGTTCAAATGCAGTTAATATGACATCAGCTTAGTCACATGCTCTTTAATCTCCCTATAACAGATGTAACTATCGCCAATTGGACCTTCTATTGGTCCTGAGTATAGCCCTTTTTTTGGAGGAGGGGGATCCATCAAACGGACTTAGAACACATGCCCAGAATCTTTCCAGTGTCAGGATACAAAGTATCTAATCCATAATGCTCACTGGAATTTTTTTTTTTTTGTTAAGTTGTCAGTCTTGCTAGCCTGTCCTGAGTGAGGGCAACATATTTCTTAATGAAAGGATCCAATTTAGAAGAGGAAGCAAAGTCAGCATTTTCAGTATCAGATCCTCGTCTACTCTCCAGCAGCCGTTTCCTATGCTGCATGTTTCACAAAATAAAACAATTGCTATGACAGGGACAGCTTCTTTACAAAATCATTACCAATGTAGGTAAAAAAAGTGCATTGGATCATCCAGCTTAACCTTTAGCAAAACCTAGGTCAACGTACAGAAAAGCAACTACACCAAGTACAGGCGCATTAAGTCAACATGCATAACTATACACCAACAAAAAGCAACTCTTACTTACCAAATTATTCCTGTCCTGCTTTTGAATCAATAGCAACAACGGCGTGAGAAAAAAAAAGGTAAAAAACTTAGAGCAAAGTGAAACTAAATTTTCTAGAAAGCAATGGTCAGCACTTTATTAATACAAATTGAGAAAAAAAACACTGACTATATGAACAATTCAATAGATTATAATAGCCGATCATTCTCTGGGGAGAAGAAATGCATTCCCCCTCCATCTTATATGGCAGTTTTATATAGTTAAAAATTTATATAAAACCATTAAACTTCAATCCTGAAATATACTTGTTATAAAATAGTTTACAAAAGATTACATCATTCTTTTACATTACTAAAGACAATGTCTGTTTAAATTGTGCCGTGTTTCATCTTGTAATCTGTTCATATGATGCCCCTGTCGCAATAATATTTGAACTGAAATGGTAGTTTGAATCTTACCATGCAAGAGGCCATATAACCTTTGTTAGTGTCAGTTCTTTGAAACAGCAATCCAAATAGTACCCTGCGCCCTGCACTTTCCCCACTGACAATCTTTCCTTTTCAAACATATATACCCAACTCCCTATAGAAAGGGGCAATTGAATCTGCATCCAGTGTATTTCAATTCCACATTCCCATCTACTCAATAG
>NC_063333.1:137956645-138003048 GCF_021869965.1 Rhincodon typus
ATGGCCCATGTACCTGGCATCACACCAGTGCTGAAATTCACCCATGGCATTGCTCAACTGTGTGGTAGGTAGAACATCTTCATGCATCTTTGGCATTTGTCCTAATAAGTGCAAGACAACAAGCTTCAGCAACACATCAGACTTTTCAGCAATATTACAGTTTGTTGAAGAAGGGATGGAGTAGAAAGAAGCTGTTTTTAAAATGTATAATGTATATCTTGAGAATGTCTTTAGATAGTTTTAAATGCTGATTCAGGTATTGAGTAAAAGAAACTTCAGTTGGCAATAGTCCTGATCTGGCTTTTTTCTCTCTCTCTCTCTTTCTTTTACAACATGTACAGAGAAAAAAGCTAGTTATGAACAAAAGCTGGGTTAGTGCAGTTAAAGAAAGCCCTGAACGAACAATCATGTCCCTGGACAAAATCCACATCGACTCCAATGAGCTGATTGAGAAGCAGCCCCTGGATAGTGGAGGATTTGGAATGGTGTCTTTATGCTACAGGAAGAATCATGGACTCGTTGTTTTAAAAACAGTGTACACAGGACCACAACGCACAGAGTAAGTATAACCTGAATACACAACTAAGTAAAATGCATTATCCTTAAAATACTTTCAATTGCAATGGTGTCGTGCTTGGTTTGAGAATACTGAAAACTGATTGCACTTTTCAAGCAGTGCACAGTTTTTAGAATTCGTTTATGGCTTGTGGGTGTCACTGACTAAGCAACATTTATGGCCCATCCCTAATTCCCTGGAGAAGACAGTGGTGAGTTTCTTTCTTGAACCGCTGCAGTCCACGTGCTGTAGAGACATCCACAATGTTGTTAGACAGGGAGTTCGAGGATTTTGACCCAGCAACAGTGAAGAAATGGCGATATATTTCCAAATCAGGATGATGAGTGGCTTGGAGGGGAACTTGCAGGTGCTAGTATTCCTTTGAATCAACTGCTGTTTTCCATCTAGATGGAAGTGGTCGTGGGTTTGGAAGGTGCTATCTGAGGTGCTTTTGTGAATTTCTCCAGTGCATCTTGTAGGTAGTGCACACTGCTGCTACTGAGCATCGATGGCGGAGAGAGTGGATGTGGTGCCAATTAAGTGGGCTGCTCCATCCTGATGGTGTCAAACTTCTTGAACTGCCCCCATCCAGGCAAGCGATGAAAATTGTGTAAAAGAGGATCCTTTCAGGACAGAGTTTCCTGTGCTTTCTGAGGCAAAGGAACACATCCAAAAGTGTGAATGCTGCACCTGCCCAACCCCAAAACAACTTTTATTTCATATAGAGTTTGCATCCCCCAAGCCTTGATCTATCCACTCTCCAGGTTATTCCTGCAAAGGGGTGCACTCAGGGGAGTGTGGTGCTACCTCTTAGACACTCCTCTGCACCTTAGACATTGGAGTAGGATTTTTAGGCCCACTGCATACGGTTCTGGTCACCACACTACCAAAAGAATGCGGTTGCTCTGAAGAGGGGACTGACAAGGTTTACAAGGATGTTGCTTGGTATGGGGGATTTTAACTATGAAGAAAGGTTGGATAGGCTGGGTTTGTTTTCACTGAAATGCAGGAGGGTGAGGGGTGACCTGATAGAAGTTTATAGGATTGGGAATAGCATGGTTAGAAGATACGTTCCCAGGGTGAAGGGGTCAGTTACTAGGAGACACAGGTTTTCAAGGTGCAGGGCGTGGGTGAAAGTTTAAAAGAAATGTGTGAGGCACATTTTTCATGTAAAGGGTGATGAGTGCCTGGAATGTGCTGCCAGAAGAGGTGGTGGAAGCAGACATAGTAGCAGCATTCAAGAAACATCTGGACGAATACATGAATAGGAGGGGAATAGGGGGACATGGATACTGTAAGTGAAGACGGTTTTGGTATGGAAGGGCAAAATGTGTCGGTGCAGACTTGGAGGGCCGAAGGGCCTGTTTCTGTGCCGTGTTGCTGTTTGTTCACTGAGATTGAGAACAGAAAACCCAAAAATAATGGGATTAAAAGCGGCAAATGCTGAGAAGCTCAGCAGAATCTGTGGAGAGAGAAACAGAGTGAATGTTTGAGACTCTGGTACGACTCTGGGCCTTCGGAGTTCTGAGGATGAGTCATATCAGACTTGAAATGTTAACTCCTGTTACTCTCTCCCTCTCTCTCTTCCCCCCCCCCCCCCCCCCCCCCTATCTCTCTTTCTCTCTCTCTCTCTCTTTCTCTCTGTGTCTCTCTCTCTCTCTCTCCACAGATGCAGACACACCTATGGAGTTTCTCGAGCACTTATTTTTTGTTTTACATCTAGCAGCATCTGGAAAACTTTTGCATTGGTTTTGTTCCCAAAAGATACTATGCCCTGGTGTGCCAGTTTCCTGGTACCCATTCCTGGCACCAGCCAATTTGAAGGTGGCAGATTCAAGGCCTACCAAGGCTGACCAGCCCTGCCATGAGGTAACCATCTCATTCACTGTGAGCTCATCCAGAACCTCACTGACAATAGCCAAAGGAGAGTGTCTGGGATTTTCCACATTGTCCTGTGATGGGCACCTCAGTCCCCCAGGGACGGGCACCCTTTACGAAGCTGAGAAGATGGGCCCCCCCCCCAACCATTATGGCTGTCTGTTTCCCATTAGAGAGTTTTATTTAGTACCGTTTGTAACGTGAGGAACTTGGTGGCTAAACCCACAAACAGCATTGTGGTGACAACTGGATAATCTGTGTGTATTTTTGAAAAATTGCTTGAGAGATAACTACCAGGGAGGTCGCTGGGGAGAACTCCTCACTTTTCCTTTTGAAATTGTGCCAGGGGATCTCTGTGTAGCCGGGCACTCAGTGTTGCAGCTCGCTGTCTTCTGTGGTGTGGCAAAACATTCCCTCAGTGCCGCACTGGAGTAGTCAGCATATGTTGTGCTCAGGTCCTGGGTTGGGATTTGAATGTTGTGATTTAGTGGAAAGTGCCCCTCCAGCTGAGCCACAGCCACAGCCATGTACATTGATCTTTGCTCATACTTCATTCTCGAGGCCAAGCATTTTGACTGTGGGTGATGGTGTAAACTGGGTTATAGCGAATTGAGAGTTCTTTCCAGTATATTGGCTGAGGGCAGGAACCACGGGCCCAGGTAATGTCCAGGCTGGAGCCTCAGGCTCTGCCCCCACCCCACAGTCAAAACATGGCAGCTGTAGAAACCCGACCTTCTTGACAGCCGAGTCCACAGAGCCCCGGACCCTGGCGTAGCAGGCCCCTCTGCTCCAGGTCCTGTTAGTATCAAACACATCATTAGGTTTTGATTATTAGGCATTTAAAAATAAGTTTTAAATTGTGCCTCTTTAAGACGTTACAAAGGATTGAATTTGGAATAGCTCTGATGGTTCTGCAGCCTCTGTGGGTGGCAAGCAAAAAAAGCTGAAAGTTAATCCAACAGAAGGAGTTTAACTTAACCATTTTTTCCATTTTTCAGGTACAATACTTCCCTCCTTGAGGAAGGGAAAATGATGAACAAGTTGAATCATGATCGTATCATAAAGTTGATTGGAGTTATTTTGGAAGATGGCAATTACTCGCTTGTTATGGAATTCATGGAGAATGGGAACCTTTTGCAGCTTTTACAAAGTGTAAGAGTCAAAAGTTTACAATAATTTCTCACACTTATTGGCTGCAGTATGGGATTACAGTTCATGAACTGCATATGAGTGCCAGACAGTTTTTATTTGTATTCATTCACAGGATGAGGGCATTGCTGGCTAGGCCAGCATTTATTACCCATCCCTAATTGCCCAGAGGACAGTTATGAGTCAACCACATTGCTGTGGGTCTGGAGTCACATGTAGGCCAGACCAACTAAGGATGACAGTTTCCTTCCCAAACGGACATTAGTAAACCAGATGGGTTTTTCCCAACAATCAGCAGTGATTTTGTGGTCATCATTGGACTCTTAATTCCAGATATTTATTAAATTCAAATTCCACCATCTGCTGTGGCAGAATTCAAACCAAAGTCCCCAGGACATTACCTGGGTCTCTGGATAACAGTTCAGCGATAATATCACTAGGCCATCGCCGCCCCAGTTACAGTAAATGTAAAGTACAACTACATCATAACCAGCACACATATTCAGCTATAATACAACCTGAAATAAAGGAAAGCATCTTCTCCTGTCTTCTCCTGTCTGAATGTTCTTTGCAATATAAATTCAATCATTGTATCATGTCATGTGTCAATACAGTGTAGGTGAAGGCAAATGCTCTGTTTGTAAGACCCATGAACCTGTTTTAAGGATGTTATGACACATCTCTGGAGCAGGTAGCACTTGAACTTGGGCCTCCTGCCTCAGAGATAGGGACACTACCACTACACCACAAGAGCCTTAAGCTTTGTGAACCTAAGCCCTCAGATCTCCCCACTGTAGCTGGTCGAATTTAAATTAAATGAATTTAAAAATCTGGAACTGGTGACCATGAAACTATTGATGCTGTAAAACCCATCTGGTTTACTGATGTCAGCCATCCTTACCTGGCTCCAGATCCATAGCAAATGTAACTGATTGTTAATTGTCTGAAATGGCCCAGCAAGCTACTCAGTCCAATGACATTTGTAGCATTTCTATTACTTTAATTTTTTTATTTTGTTCTGTATGATTATGCTGCATCTGTGTTCAATTCGTTTCTCTCTCTCGCTGTCTTATTGCAAGGGATCTTGTTATTTGTCTAGATATGCTAATTTCTTGAAAAAGTTTGTTTAGTTAATGCAGGTATGAACACGTTCGTTAAATCCAAGGCCCCTGAGTTTATTGTGTTCTGTTTCTCTGTTAGTGATAGCCAGTGACTTTCAGTCCTCTATCTGCTGTCTTTTTTTCCCTGGGACTGGAGGAGGTGCGATGGGGCTGGAAATGGTCCGTTGGGTCCTGGACCATCCTTGCTGCTCTTGGATTTTCTGTTAAAAGTGAGAACTGCTTAAGCTTCTGCAAGAAGCTGTGTGCTGGCGGTGCTATTAATCGGCACTTTGAAGATATTGTGCGATGTTAGTGTTCATTCCCTAACTAAAGCTTTGTGAGTGCTTATGGGTCTACAGGATTACTGTTTGCTTGATCGTTGAAGGTCATAAGTGGAGGTGGAGTGAACTTTTCATTTTGGCTGATGCTATTTCATAACCATCATCGTTGTACCTGCACAAATCCAGGAGCACCAAGGTTAATTGTATTTGACATTACTTCCTCAACTGGAGAGAGCATAGATCAGAGGCTAAACCTGGTAACTCTGGCCTGCCTTGTGTGTCTCAGCACCATGCAGCATGGTGCACATACCCATTCAGCAGAAATGCTTTCTTATAAATGATTCAGTAACTGGACACTTTAAACACCTGAAAGAATCACTGCCCAACAAGCAGTCCCATCGCATGTTACAGAGGCTGTCCCGATTACATAATTCCTCTAGGTGTTCAACACTTTAACAGAGGTGCCTTGGGCCACAGTGTACACTTCACTGTCGGGATACTTTGAGTCACAGTTCAGTATCTGGCCAAGTCTTACCCTCTACACTTTTAAACTGAAAATCAATTGCAAGTAAACCTCCCTTGAAGCTGTACCCATCGAACCATTTTAGGGAGAGGCAATGGCCTAGTGATATTATCACTGGACTGTTACTCCAGAGACCCAGGTGATGTTCTGGGAACCTGAGTTTGAATCCTGCCACGTCAGATGGTGGAATTTGAATTCAATAAAAATCTGGAATTAGGAGTCTAATGGTGACCATTATTCTTTGCTAATTGTCGATTGTTGGAAAAACCCTTCTGGCTCACTACTGTCCTTTAGGGAAGGAAACTACCATCCTCAACTGATCTGCCCTACATGTGACTCCAGATGCACAGCAATGTAGTTGACACTAAACTGCCTTCTGCTCAATTAAGGATGGGTAATAAATGCTGGCCTGGACAGTGACACCCTCATCCCGTGAATGAATAAAAAAAACACTCCCAGGAGAGGAACAGCATGGGGTGAAATACAGAGTAAAGCTCTCTCTACTCTCTTAAATTGAAGCTAAACCTCTCTTTACACTTTTCAACTGAAACTAACCTGAAAATAAAGCTTTATTGAAACTGTCTCCAGCAAACACTCCCAGGACAGGGACGGCTCGGGGTCAAGTACAAAGTAAAGCTTCATCTACTGTTTGAAAGTGAAATTAAAGTATCCTCGACTCATTCAAACTGAAAGTAAAGCTCTCTCTACTCTTTAAACTGAAACTAGATGGAAAGGAAAGTTCTGTCTATACTGTCCCCAGGACAGGGTCAGCACTGTGTTAAATACAGAGTAAAGCTCTCTCTACTAGTTTGAACTAAAAGAATGCTGAAAATTAAGATTTAAAATGAAAACTAAATTAAATTAAAATTAACTGAAATAAACTTCCCTTGACACCGTTCACTCTTCCTCTCAAAGCTTTGCAAAACGTATTTACCTTTTTCATTAAATACATTCTTAAGATTTAAATTAAAACTGAAACGTCACAGTAAGATTCAAAATGCTATCCTGGTGTTTCACAGAATTGGAAACCAGGATAATCAAAAACCTGGAGTGGACTTTGCAGTGATCTTATTGGTTCTGTCATCAAGTGTGTTACTTTGTGGAGGAGCCAATAGTTTTCTTTCATTTGCCTTCTATTTACTTTGATTCCAGGTACCTATCCCGTTATCCGTGAAAGGACGAATAATCCTGGAAATCGTTGAAGGAATGTCTTATTTACATGAAATGCGAATTGTGCACAAAGATTTAAAACCTGAAAATATCTTGGTTGATGCAGATTATCATATCAAGGTAAGATAGAACAATTATTTGCCTTTTAATGTCGCAAAGGTACAATTTACTGTTTTGATTTCCGACCTAGCTTTTGAGTGTTGAGCTAGTTTGCGTGATGAAAGGAAGGCTTGAATATGGTAGCCCAGTGATGATGTTATTACATGAATAATCCAGAGGTAAGGGTTAATGATCCAGGAACATAGCTCATATTTCCAGCATTGGTAAATTAGGGAATTTACATTCAATTCAGTTCTGTCCAATGAAGATAATGGGAGGAAAGTTTTTAATACAAACACAGAGGATGCTGGAGAAACTCAGCAAGTCTGGTAGCTTTTGTGGAGAGGAAACAGTTAATGATTTGAGTCCCCCATGACTCTTTTAGGCAGAGACCCAGTGCAAAAGAGATAGAAATGGTGGTGAAAGAGAAAAGGATATTTTAAAAAACTGTGTGTAAATTAAGGGGCGAATGGGAGAGAATGCTCTCGACTATAAGCAAAGTAAACAAGCCACAAACAAGACCAGGCTGTTGTGGAGGGTAAAGGCGGGGAGAGAACGTCGGAAAATTGGAGAATAGACACAGTGCGATCGGTTTCTGAAGTTATTGGAATCAATATTGAGAGCTCGAGGCTATAAAATTCCTAAGTGGAAAGACAGTGTCAGCTGACAATTGCGGGCAACTACGCGGGTGCTTACTCGGGAACATGGAGTGGGGAATGGGACTTCCCGCTGTGAGGAAGGAAGACGATCTGGAAGCTGGGGTGAGGGGCAACAAGGAGGGCACAGGACTCAAGAGGGTGGCACGTGTGGGCTTTGCAAGCCGAGAGGCTTTCTGTCTCCCTCCTTTGAGTTCCACCCCATACCCCTCTCCATTTCTCTCCTGGTTCCTGGCGCAGTTCACCACCCCAGCCTTCCTTTCCTGGGTTCTAACTTCACTAACACTCTTCTTCAATCCTGATTTACCCTCACCCCGCCCCCAGCTTCCAGTCATCTCCCCCCACCCACTTCCTCAGTCCTGATTTTGCCCCCCTGCCCTGCCCTCAGGTTGCGATCATTACCCCCCAACCTTCTCAGGTCCCAGTTTTCTCCCCCGCCCCACCCCCAGTTACCAGTCACTCCACCCTCACCCCCAGGCCCCGGAACCAAGTGAAAGGTGGGTGTTGTCCCTCCAGCTTGCAGTGTGTTTCATTGGTGCATTGCCCAGGACAGAAATATTGTTGCGTGAACAAGGGGGTTTGTGGAAATGGCCAGCAGCAAGAAGGTCAAAGGTCATTCCTACAGACAGAGCAGTCACACCGTCTGCCTTTGGTTTCTCCAATATAAAGAAGAACCACACTGTGAGCGGTGAATACAGTAGGCTACATTGAAAGAAGTACAAGAGAAATGCTGCTTCACTTGGAAAGTGTGTTTGAGGCCTTGCGCGGTGAGGAGGGGGAATGGAATGGGCAATGTTACATGTTTTGTGATTGCATGGGAAGGTGATGTGGTGATAACTCGCTTGTTTTATGCAAAGCCTCAATAACTTATAGTGAATGACCTCCAGAAATTGCACTGTATTTGTTCACTGATGGAGCATAATTGATAACAACTTGTCCATGTCACCCAGTTTTCACAAGTAAAATAGTCCCAGGTGCCTGCGTTTGGTCCATATCCCTCCATACCTATCCCATCCATGTATCTGTCCAAATGTTTCTTAAATGACAAATTGTACTCACCTTCACTACTACCTCTGGGTTGTAGTGAAAACAAATATTTTACAATTGTTTGAAGCCACAGCGTTAACTACAAAGACCTGAGTTACGATGTTTGTTTTCAAATTGGCTAGTGGCAATGCTGATATTGACAGACAGGTGTTTCAATGGCACTTCCCTGACTTACTTTTCACCAAATTTGTAACGAATGCCTGAGCCTGTTTTTTTCTAAAAAAAACAGATTGGAGACCTCTTTAGAACAGAGGAGTGCCATGCAAACACTATAATCACCAGTAGGAATCACCACAAATGAAGAAAGTGTGGATCAATAATTGGTGCTGCAGTGTTGTAGTCCAAGTTGTCCTCGGGCATATATCCATATAGCTTGGATAGGGCTCACCAATCTAAGCATTCATCCAGAAATACCAGTGCTTCATTTTGATTCCCGTAGATATGGGGTTTGAACGATCACGAAGTATTGAAGTATGGTTCGCCTGCAGTTCTTTGCAAACTGCATTTCATTTTATGCAAAAGACAAGGTGAAGCTCTGACTGCTTCTCAACCAGAATTTTTGTCATTTTGTCCTTCATCTTCTGTCTCCAGATCGCAGATCTAGGCGTAGCAATTTTTAAAACCTGGAGTCGACTGACCACTGAAGAGCAAAGGAGAAGGAGCCAAATGGGCTCAAAGTTGCAGAACAATGCAGGCACACTGTCGTACCTAGCACCGGAACATCTGCGCTCACTGAATACCAAGGCCACATACAAGTCTGACGTGTACAGTTTTGCCATTGTAGTATGGGTGATCCTGACCAACAAAGAACCATATGAAAGTATGTTGTTCATTCTGAATAATGCACCTTGCAGACTGTGATTCACAGCTTCCCAGTCTTTGATGTATTGTTTGTGTCTTTCTCAATGTAATTGTAAAACGAAAGTTGTATCTGAACAATGTATAACACCATGCAAACAAATATTGGTGTGGTACTACATTAAGCCTCGCCCATGCAGCCTTTGATGTGTCTGTATGAAGTCTTCACTGATCAAGTGCTATAGGGCTGTATAGGGCATTGGTTTAAGGTGAGAAGGGAGAGATACAAAAGGATCCAGAGCGGCAGTTTTTTCACACAGAGGGTGGTGAGTGTCTGGAACGGGTTGCCAGAGGTAGTAGTGAAGGGTGAATACAGTTTGTCATTTAAGAAACATTTGGACAAATACATGGATGGGATAGGTATGCAGGGATATGGACCAAACAATGGCAACTGGGACTATTTTATTTGTGAAAACTGGGTGACATGGACATGTTGGGTCAAGGGGCCTGTTTCCATGCTGTAACCCTCTATGACCGTGACTTGAAGTGGGGGAAAGTAATTAAGACTTTTACATTTGGAACTCCTGCCATAATTTCGCTCAGCATTGTATCTGCAGAGTTGGAACTTGGATAAACACCTAAAGAGACAAAAATTGGAGGGTCATGGAGAAAAGACAAAGGAGTGAGACTAGCTGAGTTGTTCTTGGAGAGGGTCAGCATGGACACGATGGCCTCCTGTGCTGTCGCTATTGTATGATTTTAATTCTGAATCTCTCGAGGGGTGAAAATTAAAGCAATGTGAAAGTGATATCCCACTGTCTGAAACTTGATATTTTCATGTGACTGTCATGTGATTATAAAGTTGAATGTGATTACAATTTTCACTTTAATGAAGTTTAGCCTGAACCCACCAAACCCAAAAGCAGATTTTCATCAGATTTTGGTTGACAAACCATTTTGCCGGCCTACTGTTTCCAAAATTACCCACAGTCCAAGTCCTCTGTGTATCATATTCTTTTCTTCATGTATCTCTATAGATGCACTGAACGATTCACAGGTTTGCCAGCTGGTTCTCCACGGAGATCGGCCTGATATGGATGAAATTCCTACTGAAGGCCCTGGATGCATTGTCTGTTTAATGAAGCTGTGTTGGGAAAATGACCCCGAGAAGAGGCCAACTTTTGTAGGTGAGCAGTTATCTTGAGCTGTGACCCCACTTTCTGAGGACAGCCTCCACAGGCAGTGGAAGACGGTTAGCATTACAGAGTGATGCCAACAGCGCGGGTCCATTTCCCAAAATGGCTGAGGTCACTGTGAACATCCTGCCTTCTCAGCCTCGCCTGAGACGTAGCGACCCTCAGGTTAACAGTCATGTCTCACTCTAATGAGAGAGCAGCCCTCTGGGACTCTGGTGACTTTACTACTGCCTTCAACCTGGCTCACCTTCTACCAATCGATTCAGAAGTGGTTGACTCTCTAGCCTTTTGATTAAAGAAATATGTATTGCACAAATAAAATATATGCATAGAAACCTTTGAATAGTTTAGGGCATATTTTAAACACAGCACTGAATTTAAACGTGTAGCATTTGAATGTGTTACTCATTAAGATTTGTCAAAGATCTGTCATGGTTGGCCATCACTCACCAACAATTGTCCACCTTGGAATTTCCGTGCCACTGGTCCTGGGTCCTGTAGCTGCTTGTGAGCTAATCAGTCAAATCCTAGAGCTGCATCTCAGACCACGTATTTGGAGGTGCAATTTATCTTTGGCCTTCAGGTTGTTGGCATTCCTTTCTCCAGATCCTTTTCCATACTCCCTTTTGCTGCTGGATGTTCTCAAAGAATTGAGTTCCTCCACATCAATTTCGTCAGAACCATGGTCTCCCACGTATTGACATGTTAAATTTCTTGACGGCGGCTTCAGGGAGTCTTTGAAACACGATCTTTGCCCTGCTCTCATTCGAGTGCCTTCTTTGAGCTGGGTGAAGAGATTTGCTTTGACAGTCCGCAAGAATGTGGCCAGTCCAGCGGGGTTGGTTTTGATGACCATGGCCTTGATGCTAGTGCGTTGATCCAGTGGGGTCAGTAACTTCCATAAATGGACTGAGCACCTTTTATTTTTACAAAAGGATTGCACAATGTCTTATTAAATAAGAGTGCAGCCAAGGGATGGAGCAACCGCAGTCAAGACTGGATATGCCATCTACTTTTGCACGCATGCATGTTTCTTCAAAGTAAATAACACTTGACAAGGCAAAGTTTGGTTTGAATCATCAGTTCTGTTAAAGCACAGTCAGGTGAAAGACATCCACCAGTAGGTATTGTCCGAGTCACCTGGTTTCTTTAGGATAACTTGTAGGAACAAAATAAAGGAGGTGGCATTTCTAAGAGGAGATGGTGGTGTGGTGGCAATGTAACAGGATTAATAATCCAGCAATCCGGGCTACTGTGCTGGGGACATGATTTAAATTTCACTCTACTGGTGGAATTGAAACATCAATTATTTTATTCAAGGCTGAGATGGGCAGATTTTTAATCAGTAAGGGAATCCAGGATTTTGGGGAAAGACAGGAAAGTGGAATCAAGGATCATCAGGTCAGCCGTGTTCTCGATTGGCAGAGCAGACTCAATGGGCCGAATGGTCAACTTCTGCTATCAGGTCTACTGGTCTATAACTGTTCTTCTTTGATAAAATGTCGACTGAATATTTTCTGGATCACATCCTATTTACCTGCAGTCTGCATCTTCTCTCAGTACTTCACTGCCTGGCTGATGTTTTAGTAATTTGGGCTTGATTTTTAAAAGCTTCTTTCAATGGGATAATTTTAATTTTGAGCTATCATTATATTTATTTTCCATTTAAAAAAAACAATGAAAGGGAGACTTGTGTGAATTTTAAAATGAGCACTCCATTCAATATCAGGTATATTACATAATTTGACCACCCCCAAATAAACCTGTCCCTCTTCTACATTCCCCCCTCACTGACCAAAGATTAAATAGTTTTGCAATGTGTTGGTGAGATGTCCTTGTGAAGGCTCAGACTTGTCTAATGTTGGGACTCCAGTAAGGAGGAGCTTCTATTTAACACAACAACCTAGTCCTGACTGAGTGCCATTTGGGAGAAACCCCTGTTTTGTAAAAGTGTAAAACTAATGCTTTTATTCTAATTTTTTGTGTAAGATTGCTGAAAAATAATTGCTTTCAAATAACAACCTTCTCTCTTTTTTTCAGATTGTGACTTGCAATTCCGACCATTCTATGAAGAACATCTACATAAAAATATTGTTCCGGATTTGACCAAATTAAGAGTGCGTATTGTTCCAAAAAGTATGATCAAATATGCAGTGTTAATTTTGCAATGTGAATTTCATGTCCTTTTTTTTTAAAAATATGTGTGAATGCTAATAATGTTTGTCTTTTCCAAAGTGAAGATGAAAAGGCAGCTTTCTGTTAATCTGCCAATCGCAGCTGAGGTTTTAGTAATGCACTGATCATTACCAGCCGGCTTTAATCAGAATTTGAACTTTTTCTACACATTTTTTGCGTAGGATATGGGTGTCACTGGCAAAGCCAGCATTTAGTACCCATGCCAAATTGCCCATGACCTGAACAGCTTCTGGGCCATTTCAGAGTACAGTTAGAGTCAACCACATTACTATTTATCTCGATACACATGTAGGCTAGACGAGGTAAGCACGTCAGGGAACCAGATAGGCTTTTTAAACGCAATCAACAATTGGTTTATGGTGCGCAGTCATCATCACTGAGACCAGCTGTATATTCCAAATTTTGGTAATTGAAACTAAATTCCATTAAGGATTTGAACTCGTAACTTGGGGATTGCCATTCTAGTGATTTTTATCATGATGCAAAAACGTGGTAAAGTGTTAAAACAATAATGCTATGGAAAAAGAATTGATAAACTTGTCAAAGGGGATTTTGGCGAAAGTGCTTACAGGGGATCTGGCAAACGTAATAATCTTAGAGGTTTAACATCTTAGATAATTGAAAGGGTTAATTTGCGAAAGTCAGAAAGAAACCGAGCCAAACGGATTTGGAAATGTAAGAATTTGAGACTAATACAGAAGAGTATTATTGGGAGGGTGGAAGCATTAGAGGTTTGTAGATGACATATGCAGTGGGAGCAGTTTGTAAACAGCAGATGAAATGGTTGAAGACAGAGTCAAAATATTTGGAAACCAGCACATGTACTCTGAGGCCTGTGGGATTCAATTAACAACAATGGGATTGGATTTATCAAGGAAATATTGATAAAACTCTTCATTTGTTTTTATGGAATATGGGAGTCGCTGATTGCGCCAGCATTTATTGCCTGTTTCTAGTTGCCTTGAGAACGTGCTGGTGAGCTGCCTTCTTGAACCGCTGCACCCCATGAACATAGGACCATAATGCAATTAAAGAGGGAATTCCAGGTCAATATTGTCCCAACAACACTGAAGGAACTGTATTTCCAAGTCTGGCATGGAGGGGAACTTGCTCTGACTGCATTGCCCAGTCTGCCAAACTCTACCACACAGGGGGCAAGGACAACAATCTCAAGGGGCGGCACGGTGGCTCAGTGGTTAGCATTGCTGCCTCACAGTGCCAGGGACCCAGGTTCAATTCCACCCTTGGGCAACTGTTTGCACATTCCCCCTGTGTCTGTGTGGGTTTCCTCCGGGTGCTCCGGTTTCTTCCCACAGTCCAAAGATGTGCAGACTCGGTGGATTGGCCGTGCTAAATTGCCCATAGTGTTCAGGGATGTGTAGATTAGGTGGGTTATAGGGGGATGGGTCTGGGTGGGATGCTCCGAGGGTCGGTGTGGACTTGTTGGGCCGAAGGGCCTGTTTCCACACTGTAGGGATTCTATGACTTTATGAAACATCACCAGTACATTTCCAAATCACAAACTGTCCCATGTGAGGCTTAAATCTGGATCAATTTCATGGACTCCGTTATCTTACACAACGTAACTGTTATAGGAGCAACACCACAAGCAGCTAAGTGAAGCAGGCCCACTACTACCTTCTCAGGGCAGCTAGTCTGAGCAATGGATGCAGTCTTGCAGCACTTTCCACAGTCTTTATTTATGAAAAGGTTGCTGTTTGTGACACCTTCCTGTGTGAATGCCATGTTTGCTGACATAATGGTGACCATTCATTCACTGGCTAGGCCAGCATTTATTGCCCATCCCTAATTACCCAGAGGGCAGTTAAGAGTCAACCACGTTGCTGTGGGTCTGGAGTCACGTGTAGACCAGTTCAGGTAAGAATGGCATATTACTTCCCAAAGGGACATGAGTGAACCAGATGGGTTTTTCATGGTTGTCATTAGACTCTTAATTCCAAATTGTTTTTATTGAACTCAATTTCCATCACCCACCATGCTAGGATTCAAACCAGCCCCCAGAAAATTACCTAGATCTCTGGATTAAAAGTCTAGTGGTAATACTACTAGGCCTCCAACGTCCAAGTACAGAGTAAAGTCCCATATAAATAAATCTTCAATTTCATCAAACTGTGCTACACTAGCAAAATGAAATGGGAGCCGGTTACTGGTATGATTACTGAGAATAATTAGCAGACATGGCAAACTCAGGCTGATCATCAGGAAAAAGAGAAATAAAGACATCTTTGCACCGGTAAAACACCTTTCCATATTCAGTAGAATTGCTGAGATATTCCAAAGTGCTTTATATTGTCAGTTACTTTTCAAGGGTAGCGAATGTTGCTTCGTAGAGCATATTATCACTCTCTCCTCAAAGATGAGCTACTCAAAACCAATAACCCACAGTCAAGATCTGGGAGGTAGCTATGTAGCTGATTCCATGGCCTTATAGTGGGATTCATGTAGCCTTTGGCCCTGTTTTAACCACTTCAGGAATTGTCGCTGAAGAAACCGACTGCTCCAAGACAGCTAGTGAAAAGAATGCAGTCTTTGCAAGTGGATTGTATCGGTCTAATGCCGGAAACCCCGACAACAGGTAACTCTTACATTTTGTGAGTAGCCAAATGATTTTGTTAAAGTGTGAACAAGATGCAATGTTAATTTTTCATGTGTCTGTAATAATTCACTTCTGAAGAATTTTATGCTGAATCAAAGGTTAATTGTTTATTGTGACACCTTGTTTTTAGACACCAGATAAAAAAAGTTACTGAGTTCTCTGTCTAACCATGTCGGCCTGTTTTTCCTATTCCGATTCCTTCTCATGCTCCAGTTTCCATCTCCTCTCCCTCTCCTGAAGATGCTGCATTCAATTCACCCATGCCAGGGACTTGCTGGTACCTTGAGTGAATCCATATGATGAACGGCAGCGGAGAGTGAAAAAAAAGGCGGACTTGCATCAATGTCTGGCCTTTCACACTATCAAGGTGGCCCCAAAAATGCTTTTCAGCCAATGAAATGCCTCTGAATTTGTAGCCTCTGTTGTAATTTGGGAAACCTTCCACACAACAAACTCCTACAGAGAGCATTGCAATGATGGCCAGTTAATGATCTGTGATGCAGATTGACGCCAACAGCACAAAGTTCAGTTCCCACATCAGCTGAAGTTACCATGAATGTTCCGCCTTCTCAACTTCACCCCTAGCCTGAGGTGTGGTGACCCTCAGATTAAACCACCACCAGTCCTCTCTGTCTAATGAGAGAGCAACTCCAAGGTCCTCTAGGATTATGGTAACTTTACCTTATCTTAATATTGGCCAGGACATAAGCAGGTCTGCTGTACTCATCTCCAAAATATTGCCATGGGAGTATTGCACGGTTTAAACTCTCATCCAAAAGACATTATTTTTACATTGAAACACTGCCCCAGTTCTGCATGGAGTGTATTGACTCCTGGGATAAAGTGTCCAACATGGGATTTGAACCCACAACTCCAGCGAGACTGCTGCCAAGTGAGTTATTGCAGGTCCTTTCCTTGCTTGTTGTCTGTCCATACCTATGTTTCAAGCACAGCCACTGAATAATGATCAAGAGTGGGCACTCTGGCCAGTTTTCTCTTCCACATCAGGGTTAGTAAGGGCAAGGTAGCATTCCCACTGTTGCACTGGCTGTAGTCAGTAAACCCAATGCAGTCATGGTGGCTCAGTGGTTAGCACAGCTGCCCCACAGCACCAGGAACTCGGGTTTGATTCTACCCTCGGGCGACTGTCTGTGTGTAGTTTGCACATTATCCTGTGTGGGTTTCCTCCCACAGTCCAAAGATGTGCAGGCTAAGTGGATTGGCCATGCTACATTGCCCGTAGTGTCCAGGGATGTGTAGATTAGATGCGTTATAGGGGATGGGTCTAGGTAGGATGCTCTGAGGATTGATGTGGATCTGTTCTGAGGAAGGGTCACCGGACCCCAAACATTAAGTCTGATCTTTTCTCCACAGATGCTGCCAGACCTGCTGAGCTTTCCCAGCAACTTCTATTTTTCTTGGTGTGGACTTTGTTGGGCCGAAGGGCCTGTTTCCACACTGTAGGGATTCTATGATCTACGATCACTGGGGAACCCACTCATAATCTTAGCAGTTGAACCACTGGAGAACCTTTGATCACTTCCTATAATGAGATAGAGCTCTACAGAAAAAGGCCCTTTGGCTCATCACATCCACACTGGACAAAAAAAACTATCTAACTATTTTCCAGCACTTTGCCCATAGCCTTGTATGCACATCTGAAAACTTGTTAAATGTTATGAAAGTTTCTGTCTTTACCAACCTGACAGATAGTGAATTCCAGATTCCCTTCACCCTCTGGGTGAAAAAATTTCTCAAATTTCCTGTAAACCTTCTGCTCCTCTACTTAAACCTATCTCCCCTGCATAATGATCCCTCTATCAAGGAGAAAAGTTTCTTAGCATCTGCTGTGTCTATGCCCCTCAAAATTTTATACATATCAATCTTGTCCCCCCTCAGACTCCTCCGCTATTAGGAAAACAACCTTAGTCTGTCCAATCTCTCTTCATAATTGAAACTTCCAGCCAAGGCAACATCCTGGTAAATCTCCTCTGCATCCTCTCCACTTCTGTCACATCCCTTCTATAATGTGGACTCTAGAACTGTACTCAATACTCTAGCTGTGGCCTAACAAGCTTTTATACAGTTACAGCATAACCTCCCTGCTCTTAAATTCTATGCCTCAACTAATAAAGACAAGTATCCCATATGCCTTCGTAACCATTTTATCCACCAGACCTGATACCTTAAGAGACCAGTGCTCAGACACACCAAGTTCCCTCCGTGCTGCCTCGTTTGACCTGCCCTAGTGCATTGCCTCACATTTATCCAGATTGAATTCCATTTGCCACTGATCAGCCCATCCGACCAGACCATCTATATCCTCTTGTAGTCTGTCCTCCTCACTATTTGCCACCCCACCAATCTTTGTATATCTGCAAATTTACTGACCAACCCTTCTACATTCAAGTCTAAATAATTTATATAAACCACAAAGAGCAAGGGCCCCAACATTGACCTCTGTTGAACCCTACTGGATCCTGACTTCCAGTGAGAAAAACAACTCTTAACCGCCATCTTAGGTTGGGGATCAATGATCGTGAGCATAGATTTAAGGAAAAGGGAAGGAACTTTAGAGGGGATGTGAGGAAAAGATCTTTCACTCGGAGGATGGTGGGAATCTGCAATTCACTGTCTGTGAGGGCAGCAGAGGCAGAAAGCTTCATAACATTTAAGTTTATTTAGATGTGCACTTGCAATGCCCAAGGCATACAAGGCAATAGGTCAACTGGTGGAAAGTGGGATTAGAATAGTTAGGTGGTTATTTTTGACTGGTGCAGACTCGATGGGCTGAAGGATCTTTTTCTGTGCAATGGATCTCTTTGACATTTCTTTTTCCCTCAAGGAAAAAACAGCAGAAGTACTAACAATCTATTTTTAAACTTTACAGACGATCCAAATTCCTTGCATAGCTCCCAAGGTATCCCTGCGAATGGCAACACTCTGGAAACAGAGTTTACATCCTGTAAGTTAAGTGAACCTGCTGTGAATGAGCCTGACAGTGGTATTTGGCAGGAAAACGACGATCTGCAGGTCAGAAGAAAACTAAACGAGGAATTGAATTACCACATGATGGGCAGCCGCCTGGACGCTTCTGTTTCTCAGCGTAGGATCGAAGAGATCTTTTTGGAAAGAAGCAAAAGAGTTTCCAACGAGCCGGATTTCACCAACCATTTTCCTTGCGTGCTTCCTTCTCAGCGCCTGCCAGACGTGCCTAGTGCAGCGCAGTCTATGGACTTGTACGGTTCTGAAGAGTCAAACTTTCGTCAGGAGCTCCACAAAACAGGGGATGCCTCGGGAACTTATTTGAACTATGCACAACCTGTCAAGGAAGAAGCCGGTTGGCAAGATGCCAGTAAAATAAGTCCGTCAGGAATTCCTACTGGACAGGGGGGTACTCTGTACAGAACTCCAGTCCATATGCCTGTCACTGAGACTGGTATCCCACAAATTAGACAACCTGGTATCTGGACTCCATATCAGCACACAGGTAATGTACTGTCGGTTCAGTTTGTTTTAAGAGTTGCCATTTGTGTGTTTTTGATTTGTTATCCTGCCTGTTAAAAGCCTCTCACCGGGTCAGAAATACCGTGGACCTAATTTATGAACATTTGACTTGCGAACATTAGTACTTACGAACACGACTCGTGATAGGGGTTTAATTTTAAAGATCGTTTCCTGTACTGGCAAATAGCTATTTTATATTGTTCTGCACTGTGTTCTGACTTGCATACAATTTGGCTTGCAAGTCGTCTGTAACCTGGGGATTACATGTAAATGGTAATTGAATGGTTGCCGATATTTGTTGGTCCTGGACAGAGAGCCTGCATTAGTGCTACTGGGCTTTCAGAAGTCTCTTTTCCTGAGCTTGATGGCACAGAAGCAGGCCATCCAACCCGAACAGGCCATGCGAGAGTTCATATTCCACTTGAACCTCCTCCTCTCTTGTCTCACCTAAATTCATTATTGTAACAGCAGTCATTTGTATAAATGATTGGATGTGAATATAGAAGGTATGGTTAGTAAGTTTGCAGATGACGCTGAAATTGGAGATATAGTGGACAGTGAAGAAGGTTTTCCAAGAATTCAACAGGACCTTGATCAGGAGCAAACTACTGTGGGTGCTGGAATCTGTACTGAAAACAGAAAATGCTGGAGATTCCAGCAGAGATCACAGAGAATGTAACTGGCAAAGATAAAAGAAAGAGAAGGAATGGGTTCATAATTTGAAGGTGAACTCGATATCGAACCCAGAAGGTTATAAAGTGCCTAGATGAGATGTTGCTCCTCCAGTTTTCACTGTGATTTGCTGGAACATGACGAGTGGGCACGCAAGCAGGAGCTGTGTCAAAATGACCGGCTATGGGAAGGTCGGGACTTTGATCACATGGAACGATGGGCCGATGACTGGCGGATGGAATTTAGTTTAGATAAATGTGAGGTGTTGGATTTTGGTAAGGTAAATCAGGGCAGGACTTATACAGTTAATGGTAAGGTCCTGGGAAATGTTGCTGAACAAAGAGACCTTGAAAATGGAGTCGCAGGTAGATAGGGTAGTGAAGAGGGCATTTGGTACACTTGCCTTTATTGGTCCGTGCATTGGGTATAGGAGTTGGGAGGTCATTTTGTGGCTGTACAGGTTTTGGTTAGGCTACTTTTGGAATACTGCATTAAATTCTGGTCTCCATCCTATAGGACAGATGTTGTGAAACTTGAAAGGGTTCAGAAAAGATTTACAAGGATGTTGCCAGGGTTGGAGGGTTGGACCTATAGAGAGAGGCTGAATAGGCTGGGGCTATTTTCCCTGGAGTGTCAGAGGCTGAGGGATGACCTTATAGTGGTTTATAAAATAATGAGGGGCATGGATAGGGTGAGTAGCCAAGGTCTTTTTCCCAGGGTAGGAGAGTCCTAAACTAGAGGGTTTAAGGTTAGAGGGGAAAGACTTAAAAGGGACCCAAGGGACAATTTTTTTCACGCAGAGGGTGGTGTGTGTATGGAATGAGCTGCCAGAGGAAGTGGTGGAGGCGGTTGGAATTACAACATCTAAAAGGCATCTGGATGGGTATATGGATAGGAAGGGTTTAGAGGGATATGGGCCAAATGCTGGCAAATGGGACTACATTAATTTAGGATATCTGGTTGGCATGGACAAGTTGGACCGAAGGGTCTATTTCCATGCTGTACAACTCTATGATTCTAATCCCTTCACCCTGATAGTGGTATTGGGATCCATGCGATAGCACTCTCTCTAGTTTCTTCTGAAGTTTCTTTTGGATTTCTGGTAACTATCTTACATCGATGGCCTCTAATTGTGTTCTTCCCTGAAGAGGAGCAATTCTCTCTGTATTGACTCAAAACCTTCCATGATTTTAAAGATTTCAATTAGGTCATCCCTCAGCCCACTCTTTTTTTCAAGGGAATAGCTTCATAACTTTAAAGGTACAATAGCATAAATGAAGCACGACGCAATGTCATTCTCAAATTTATTCCAAAACAAACCTTACCAAGTTAAAATATTCCTATGTGAAAAGGAATGCATGGAAACCATTGCTGATTTCCCCCAATATCAATATTCTAGAGTGGGGTGGGGTGGTCACTGGTCCGCAGCTGTTTCCTATGTTCTTAAATCTCCCTCAAAATAGCTTCAGAGGATTGGAGAGAACTGGACGAGTTACTGTAAATACAGCAGCTATAAGAGTGGGTCAGAGGCTAGGAATACTGCAGTGAGTAACTCACCTCCTGACTCCCCAGACCTGTCCACCATCTACAAGGCACAAGCCAGGAGTTTGATGAATACTCCCCACTTGCCTGGATGAGGGCAGCTCCAGCAACACTCAAGAAGCTTGATACCAGCCAGGTGCACCCAGCTTAATTGGCACTTCATCCACCACCTTCAATATTCACTCCGTCCACCACCAATATACAGTGGCAGCAGTGGTACCATCTTATCAAATGCACTGCACCATTCGCCTTCGTCAGCACCTTCCAAACCTGTGACCACCTGCACCTGGAAGGACAAGGGCAGCAGATGCATTGGAACATTGACTGCAGGTTCCAAGCCATGCTGTCCTGGAAAGATATCACCGTTCCTTCACTGTCATAGGGTCAAAATCCAGGAACTCGCTACCTAACAGTATTGTGGGTGTACCTACACCAAATGCACTGCAGTGATTCAAATAGGCAGCTCACCACCATTTTCTCCAGCAATTATTGATGGCCAACAACAACTAAGTAGAAAACGCACATCCAATGGGCAAATTTTAAAAAAAATTGACTTGTGTTGCAATTAGTTTTTAAAAAAAGTCATGGAAATACATACCGGAGAGACAGCGTTTTAAATTATAGTCAATTTGCAATAGAACGGTGACTGATCTGTTAGACTATTAAATCTATTGTATGAAATCTCAACGCTTACATATTGTTAACCCCATCCTTATTTATACATTGAAAAATGTTTATGAATGCTTTAGTTTTTAAGCGATTTTAATAACGCAGTCGTTTGCTCAGGAGACACCTTACTGCTGACCAGAATGAAATTACATAGATACAAATATCATGGTGGGAGGTAGGCCACTGGTTAATCAGCATCAAAAGGAAAAGACCTGTATTTATATAGAATCTTTCACAAACCATCAGGCAACCCAGAATCACTGCTCCTTGTACTAAAATACATTTCCTTTAGGGGGAGCATTCTTTATTTCAATTCCATTTCCATGACTTTGTGAACTTCCTGTAGCTGTCGACCTCCAGGTGGGTCTTTAACCTCAAGTAGGCAGCAGAAACACTTTGACACCACTATCCTGGCTAATTATCCGTTTGCCTACAGAACACCAGTCATTGTATGTCCAAAGTCCATTGTGAGTAAACTATTTTCAGGCATTCCTAATCTATATGGGTTGTATAAAGCTAATTTTTAATACCTGTAAAATCGATGTCTGTGCATTCTTTTTCTTCCTTTTCAAGTGACTTTGTGACCATTTAACACCTATTTGCACTGTAGACCACACTCTACTGGTTCAGGATAGCTGTGTGGTTATGCCAGTGGATAGGCTCGGCAGGACTTTGTGGCATACATAGTTAAAACATGAGCAATCCATGTGGTATATGTTGCTGCGAATCAATATGTGGGGTTGGGCACAAAGGGAATCGAGAGATTTAGGAACTGGGCAGGAAGCCATGATCTTACTGAATGGTGGAATGGACTTAAGGTGCCCTCTGGCCATTTCCTAATGCTGTTTTATTTTTAAAAGATGGTATAGATATTTGAAAAAAAATTATTCTGGGTGTGTGCGATTCACTGGCTAGGCTAACGTTTATTGCTCATCCCTAATTGCCCTTGAGAAGCTATGTGGCAGGCTCCTTTGATGAAGTGGAAATTGTAATACCTGGTAAATTAGTCTGAGCTAAGAATGGCTAACCTCAGCTTAGTGTCCTGCTGAATGCGTGTAAATAACACATTTAGACGTTTGATGGTGTTGGTGTCAAAGGCTTGGTATCAAATATTTTATTCCCCGATTGCCAGTAATATTTACTGTAACATTTGGGCACATAACTGAAATAATGGTGTATTTACAAGCTGACTCTCTCCCAAATCGTTCCAAATGTTTTTTTTTGTTGTCATTTTTATTTCATGTTCAGGAAATAAAACTGAATCCAGTAACTATATTGGGAACGTTCTTCAGAATCTTCCAAGCCAGTTAGTGCGGACTGAAGCCAACAAGATGAGTTATTTTGGCCAAGGTAAGGCTTTGATTCAGATAATAGTCTTTAACCATCCGACACAGAAAACTAGAGTCACAACAAACTCATTCTATGTTCTTTGTGGGAACCAGAATTGGCCACCAAGGCAGAATGTGGAAAGCGTAAGACATCGGAACAGAAATTAGGCCATTTGGCCTAAACAGGATGAGGAAGTGGCCAGATGTCACCTTAAGTCCAATCCACCATTCAGTAAGATCATGGCTGATAAGTTCCTCAACCCCATTCTCCCACTTTCTCCCCGTAACCCTTGATCTCTTTGATAATCAAGAACCTATCTATCTCGGTCTTAAATGTACTCAATGACCTGACCTCCACAGCCTTCCGTGGCAGTGAATTCCATAGATTCACCACTCTCTGGCTGAAGAGAGCTCTTTGATAATCTGTAAAATTTACTTCAGAGCAGAGTTTTTAGGACGGTGCCTTTTTAATGTGTGTGCACGCGTACTGATGTACGGAGTGTTAACGGGCAAACTGTATTTTTGGGACTGTTAGGCAACATGATCCATGAGTTAGCTGTATAATTAGCAAACAGTACACTGTGGAGACTGAGCAGATAGGGAAGATGGGAAATCAATCCCTCAGATTTCCCTGCTGCGTGTCCTAAAGTGATTGAAGAGAAGCATCAGAGGGCAGCTAGGCTTATATTGGAATGATCATGGAATTTCAGGATTTGTATGATTTTATGGAAATGGAGCCCAGTTAAGCGATGCCTCAATTTTACAACTTTCACCCTTATTTTCAAATCTCTCCATGGCCTTGCTGCCCCCTATCTCTGTGTATTCCTCCAGCTCTTCAATATTGAAATACCCATTCCTCTAATTCCAACTTCTTGAGTTTTCCTTATTTCAATCACTCCACCATTAGTGGACGTGCCGTTAGAAACCAGGGCCCTAAGTTCTAGAATTCCTTTCCAAATCTCTCCTCCTCTCGACCTTGCTTTCCTCTTTTAAGACACTCCTTAAATCTGACCTTTTTGACTTTTTTTTTGGGGTGATCTGCCACATAATTTCCAAGGTGCTATATTTTGTTTCACAATGCCCTCCCACCATGAAGTGCCTGGGATGTTATTAAAGAGGCTATAAAAATGCAAGTCTTTTTTGTAATGATGTCATGACACAAGAGCGCCACAATGTGGCGCCACATAGTCTGGACAGATTGGTTTAGTTCAGTTTGGCAAGTTCCCAGTTCTCAGCCACAGGAAATGAGAGGAAGGCACTGAGTTGAACGAGGCAGTGCATTTCCAGAACAAGGCAGTGCATTTAGCAATGAACAGGTTGATAGCCCAAAGCAAAATATGTTCAAGTCTTAGCAGCAAGGTGTCCACCTAGTCAATTCGAAAGGGAAGTCAATAGCGAAGGAAACAAAATGAGGTTACAAACACACAAAACCAGAAGTGGTCCCTTTCCAATCACTAAATTTAACACTGTTAGTTCTGAAGGAGAGTCAAGATGTTAATTCTGTTTCTCTCTCCACAGATGCTGCTGAGTTTCTTCAGCATTGTCTGTGCATGTTTCATAAAATCATAATATATTAGATATTCTCTAGTCAACCTGTTCAGACACACCTCTGGAGCAGGTGGGACTTGAATCCAGGGTCCTCTGGACCAGAGGTAGGAACACTGTCATTATGCCACTAGAGCTACAAGGTATCAATGTATTTAACATCATGTCCTGTAAAACCGTTTAGGGAACCATTACCCAGCAGTGATTTGTCCCAAATTGGCCAATTATTGAGCAGAGTTAAGGCTCACTGTCCACTTAGGGACATTAGGCTAGATCTCGAAGGTGGAGGATCATCAAAACAGAAAATAGGAGCAGGAGGAGGCCATTCCACCTTTCAAGCCTGATTATTCAATATGATCATGGCTGATTATCCAACTTAGTAGTACTCTGTTCAGGCTTTGCCCCATACCCTTTAATCCCTATAGCCCTAAGAACCATACATGTCTCTTTTTGGAAACAATAGGAGGCCTCCCAGCACTGAGGGAGCAGCAGAGAGAGAGCATCTCTACCTTGAGGTGACATCTCAAAAGACTTAGCAATCAGGTCACTGCTGTGGAGGGGAAACCAGACAATTTGGAGTTGGAGTGCAACGCTTGCCTGAGATGGCCTAGGTCTCAGTGCCTTGGGACCACAGTGGCTGGAAAATTAACAATTTTTGGGCAATTGACTTTTAGTATCCCTCTAAGAGTAAAAGAGGCCATTGAGTCCACACCAGCCCTCTGAAGAGCATCGCACCCAGACCCAGCCCCCTACCAGATCCCTGTATTTCCCATGCCTAATCCGCCGAACCTGCACATCCCTGGACTATGGGGCAATTTACCAAGGCCAATCCACCTAACCTGCACATCTTTGGTCAGTGCGAGGAAACCAGAGCACCCGGAGGAAACTCACGCAGACACAGGGAGAATGTACAAACCTAACATAGACTGTCACCCCAAGGCTGAAATCAAACCCAGGTTCCTGGCACTGTGAGGCAGTAACTGTGCCATCATGCCACTTTAATTTCTATGAAATGGTTCCACTTGTAGGTGGGCACTCTGCCTCCATAAAAATGACCCTGGGGATCAAATGGTGCCAACAGCCTACAGTCATTCACTCATAACACCCACTCCCCATTCGGGTCTGTGCTTAACCACATCAGGAGATAAAACTCTGGGCCACAGTGTCCACTTTAATCTAAAACAATTGCAAAAACAAGTAAGTTTCTTGCTTAACCATGTATTCTTAAAGAAGCTATTATGTTCTAATCAGATATCACTTTTTTTTAAAGAAGGTATAGCAAACATCTCCATAAATAATGCCAGGGGAGTTCAGGTCGGCAATAATAACACGATGAATATTGGAAAACAGGTTTTCAATACAAAAAAGAAGAGTGGCTCCAAAGTTTCCAGGCAGATACAAAGTGCTATGCAATTTAATATTGATGGTAAGTCAGAATTTTATACTTGCAGGTAAATCAATTAACTGCCTATTGTTGCAGAGAAAGGAAATGCAGTTAAATTAACAATGGTGCAGATTTTGAGGTTGTAACAGCTCAGTAATGGAGCTAACTCAGAAGAACCCTATAGTGTATACAAATGCACAGGTCAACATGGAAATTTGGGAAATACTGTCCAATATGTCTCGTTCACCCAAAAGCTCCTCAACACAAGGATTTCACTGAGTGACACAGCATTCAGATAAACGAAGGGTGAGAAATTGCTGTACATTTTCACTGGATTCTCACAAAACACTCCAGAAAAAAGTAAGTTCTTGTTCTTTCAAGTTAAGCGACATTCTAGTAATGTAATAAGTCTTAACTACTACCACAAACCCTCACTGCCTCTGAAAACATAATGTGGAGGTGCCGGTGTTGGACTGGGGTGGACGAAGTCAGAAGTCACATAACACCAGGTTATAGTCCAAGAGGTTTATTTGAAACCACAAGGTTTTGGAGCGTTGCTCCTTTGACAGGTGGTACAGAAACTGAGGTCTTGTGGTCAAGCCTAAGGAATTGGGACTTTTTGATTCAGAGGGTAGATTGATCGCTTGTGCATGCATTTTTATATCTTGCATAAAACCCACCTTGTTAACATCTCACTGCCCCACTCCCAGTTATTGAGTCTTTTCTCTAATAACTCACCATGTGCTGATTCTGCTTCTGCACCAACGCCACAACTGAAGGAATCTTAGATGCAAACATACCAAATAGGTGCGTTTGTAGCCTCTTCAGCCTCTCAAGCCTATTCGTCATTCAGTAAGATCTGTTTGTGTTTGGAATTCCACATTCCAATCTACTCTGATAACTCTTTAACCCCGTGCCTAACAAGAATTGATTCACCTCTGTCTTAAAACTATTAATGTGTCCAGCCTCTGCTTCCTTCTGCAGCAGAGAGCTCCAACATTGCATTATCCTCTGAGGTGAAGAACGATTCCCTTCCTCTGTGTCATAAAAGGGTGAGCCCTAATTTTAAAACAGTGTCCCCTAGGTCTGGACTCCTGCTCAAGAAGAAAGATCCTTTCCATATCGACCTGGTCAACAACAGGCATGACCTTACACATGACAATAAAGTCACTCCTCATTCTTCTAATCTCCAGTGGAAACAAGCCCAGTCTGTCCAACTCAACCTTATAAGACTTAAAATTGCATTGAATATAACAAATATCAAAACAACAGAGCAATGCCTGAGTGAAAATAATCTATAACGTGTGCTTCCAACTGTGGTTTATAAGAGGTCAACTGTGTTAAGGGTATGGAGTTATAGTCAGCCCATCCAGGCCTTGTTAACTGTCCATTGAGCAACGCATTCAGCTCCTATTCCCTATCTCTGCTCCTGGAACCTGGCAGGTTTCTTTCATTCAAGTATTTCGCTCCAGTTTCCTTCTCGTGGATATCGAGTTCCTCTATGCAAGCAAAAAGCTGCAGGTGCTAAAGATCTGAAATAAAAATGGAAAATGCTGGAGAAACTTGGCAGCATCTTTGGAGAGGGAAAGTTGTGGCTGGGGGCCAGGGTTAGGTATTGGGTGGGAATGGAATGGAATGAGGAGGAATATTTTGACCCTGGCATAGGAAATGGGAATGTCAGGGAGTTCATTTTGTAGGTGGTACACACTGTAGCCCCAGTGTGCCAGCAGTGTTGCTACCTGTTGCAGAATTTTCAGTCTCCTGTGGGATTTATATCTCCCACAGAGTTTCAGGGCAGCAGTAACTAACCCTCCTCAGGGTTTGGATGCTGGTGAGGGGGTTGGCTCAATATCATGTGGAGGTGGTAAGGCTCTCCATTATTAACTGTGATTTGATTTGATTTGATTTGATTTATTATTGTCACGTTATTCTAGGTACAGTGAGAAGTTTTGTTTTGCATGCAGTACAGGCAGATCACACGAAACAAAGTGCATAGGGTATTAGAACAGAGTGAGGAATATGATGTTACAGCTGCAGAGAAGGTGCACAAGGAGTGAGGCCAACATTAACTTTGAAATTTGAAAGGTCCATTCAGAAATCCAGTAACATGGGGAAAAATCTGTTCCTGAATCTGTTGCTCCGTATGCTTAAGCTTTTGTATCTTATGCCTGACACAAGAGGTTGGAAGAGATTATAACCAGAATAGGAGGGGTATTTGATGATGTTGGCTGCCTTTCCAAGGTAGTGAGGAGTTACATAGAGTCAGTGGATGAAAGGTTGGCTTGTGTGATGGACTGGACTGTGTACACAACTCTGTGTAGTTTCTTCCAATCTTGGGCAGAGCAGCTGACATACCAAGCCTGATGCATCCAGTTAGAATGCTTTCTATCGTGCATCTGTAAAAATAGGTGCTCTTACGCCACTCTTAGAGCGCTGTAAATGGTTTTTCCTGCAGGTTTGTTTCTCTTTTATTGAGTCCTATTGAAGAAAGTGACACTCACTCTTGGTTTATTGTTTCCTCCGTTCTCAGATAATACCCCAGTTCGAGAATCTCACCTGGACCTGCTCCGGGGAGAGCTGGGCAAAGATTGGAAACACTGTGCTCGTAAGCTGGGCTTCAGAGAGTCTGAAATCGATGAGATTGATCATGATTATGAAAGGGATGGATTGAAAGAAAAGGTTTACAAAATGCTACACAAGTGGCAAATGAAGGAAGGATCCAAAGGTGCTAGTCTTGGCAAGCTCGCTCAAGCCCTTTGTTCATGTAACAGATATGACCTGATTCGCAGTTTACAAAACTGTATCTAAATTTACTCTGTTCCAATGTAAGGCATCTGGCTGGAGCTGGACCTGACTCTTTGCAGCTTTGGTGTCATATTTGACCCTGAAATGAGTTTCTGGTCACATACCTCACTGTCACTAAGACCACCCATTTCCACCTCTGAAGTATTCCTTGATTGCAGTCCTCTCTCAGCTCATTCGCAACTTGCCGAAGCTTTTATCATCTCCAGACTTGTCCAATCCGAGTTCGACCAGCCTTCAACTTTCTACCCTCTGTAAACTCAAAAGTTGTCCAACCCTTTACTGTCTAAACTCGCATCAAGGCCTATTCCTCTATCATCGCTGTGTTCGCTGGCTCTTACTGGTTTCTGTTTAAGCAACGCCTCATTAGTAAAATCTCAGCCTTTGCTTTTGCCAAGCCTGCGATTACTGAGCACACGTCATAACATTGGTGTAACCTTACCATACAACTCCACTAGTGCAGAGACTGAGGTCTTGTGGTCAAGTCCAACAAGTTGGGACCTTTTTGATTTGGAGGTAAGAATGATCGCTTATGCATGCGTTTTTATATCCTTCGTAAATCTAAAATGCATTTCTATTCTCAAGCCCTTAGAAGCTTTGACATCATTTGCTGACCTTCTCTCTTCTCTCTAGACGTCGGTAATGAAGTTATTGTGTAGCAGCCCCAGTTTAAGGCCTTGTTCCTTTGGACAAATTCTCAGTCATTTTGTGCCTTTGAAATTGAAGAAACTGATCTTCAAAGGTGTGTTAATGCGGTCATCGAGCCAAATTTAGCTTCGCCTTCACACTCCCCCTTCACGTGGCCCATCTCACTGCCCTGCACCCTCGTCACTGTTTGACCTGCCACCACAGAGCAGGGTGGTAGACAGCTGTTTGTGTGACTGAAGGCTGGTATTCCGTGACATACAACAGGGTCGGTACTGGATCCCTTATTGGTCACAATGTGTATACGTAAATGATAAATGAGAAAATCAGAGGGATTAGTAAGTTTGTGAATGACAGTAAGATTAGACGGGGAGTTGGTCAGATGAGCAGATTAATGGCAGGTGGAATTTAACTCTGAAAAGTGTGAAGCGATGCACTTTGGAAGAAGGAACAAGACAAGGGAGTACTCATTGAATGGCAAGACAATAGGAAGCTCAGAGAAATCTCGGGATCCTTGTCCGCAGATCCCTAAAGTCATCAGGACAGGGTAATAGCTGGCTCAGAAGAGATATGGGACACTTGCCTTTTTCAGTTGTAGCATAGATTATAAGAGCTGAGAAGTTATGTTGGAGCCGCACAGGGCTTTGTTTAGGTCACAGCTGGAGTACTGTGTGCAGTTCTGGTCTCCACATGATAGGAAGGATGTGATGGGGTGCAGAGGAGATTCACCAGGATGTTGCCTGGGATGGAGCAGGTTACAAATGAAGCGAAGCTGCATAGGCTCAGGTTGTTTTCTTTAGAGCAGAGGAGGCTGAGAGGGGACCTCATTGAGGTGTATAAGAATTATGAGGGGCCTGGACTGGATGGATAGAAAGTAGGGGCATAATTTTAATGTGAAGGGCAGGAGGTTTGAGGGAAAAAGTTTTCACCCAGACGGTGGTGAGAATCTGAAATGCACTGCCTGGGTGATCAGTAAAGCAGGAAACCTCTCAACTTTAAAAAGTACCTGGATGAGCAGTTGAGAACAATCCAGGCTATGGGGCAAATGCTGGAATATGGGATTAGTGTAGATAGGTTGGTGCAGACTGGATGGGCTGAATGGCCTTTTCTGTGCTGTATGACTGTCTGTCTCTCTCTCTCTCTCTCTATTACTCACTCACTCACTCACTGTCGTGCTCCCTGAGTGAGGCACAGCAACATCAGGAACACAACAATGGTATCAGCAGTGATGTCAAGCAACAACAATGTCCTATTTGAGTGCACGTTGGTAGAGGATTGTATTTTCTTTGAAATCCTACTGGTGGCATCATCCCTGGCTGTCTCTGTAATTTTCTTCAGCCCCATCACCCTCCAAAAGATCTGGTTGCTCAGTTCTCAACTCTTGAGCATCCCTGATTTTAGCTGTCACAACATTGGAGGCCTTTGCTCTAGCCAACTAGGCCCCATGCTCTAGAATTCCCTCTCTGCTTCTTTACCCTTCATTCCTCCTTTAGGACGAATCAACAAAAGTCCTCCTGATTGACCCCTGCCCTAAAATCATGTGCCTTGGGACCTTGTACTACATTCAAGATGCTATATAAATGCTTGTGTTGGGGATGGCTGATGGTATGGTCGTGGAACACGTTAAGACTTGCCTTGCTGTTCCATTGTCTAAACTCTTGAACTTTTGGAACTTTGAATAGGTCTTTGGACCCTGAACTTTTGCAGTGTTTGTCTTTGATATGGAGAAATGGTGAATAGTTTAGTCTATTGTATATAGACAGATGTGTATATCAAAGACGCAAATGTCATTTTATATTTGGGAGATGACACTCTGACTCACCAAAGACAGAGCAGATTCAGGCCTGCTGGTTAATGATCAGGTGTTTGAAATTAGTCTGGGCCTGATTTTGAGCTCAGCCCAGTGATACAAGCCTACACAGGTAGGCCAGAGGACAATCATCTCGACCACCAACCCCCTCTCCAGGATTGAGGTCCAGGTCGTGGGCCTCATTGGCAGCAGCAGACCTCAGGGCTGGTTCTGGGAGAAGGCAGTTGCTAAACCTATGGAGTCAGTGGGAGGGCGCTGGGGTTAGTCTCGCTCCTGGTTCCACAGATTTTTCTTTAAAAGTAATCTAAATCGTCATCGTAACCACTGATTATTTGGGCATTGAAAACAAGAGCAGGTGGAGGCCTTTCAATCCCTCTGCTGCTCAGAAAGGTCATGTCTACATTTCTGCTTCAGTACCACTTGAGAATCCGTGTGCTGTTCATCCATGTCTGCTATTAGACAATCAGTGCTTTAATGGTGCATCAGCAGGTTTTAAGCCTTGAGCAATATTGCCTCCACAGACGCTTGACAGATGATCCCCGTGAATTTAGTGATGGGGCATAGCTACTTTCTCAATGGGTCACTAAAGCACACTAAACTACAACTGTGCTGTCTCCATAATCCTTTCATAACAGACGCAATGGGTGTGTCTCTCATTATGTTCCACTTATGAAGGGAAAAAGAGTGTGTGGCAGCAGAGAACCTGCACTTATCAGATTAAAGGTTATTGTGTGGGACAGCCAGGGCAAAAGGCTGTCTTGCCTTCAAGTTGTTTCTCCCCCACATCTTTCTAAAAAAAACATTAGATATTGTAAGGAAGATCCATGCCTTTCCTGTATTTCAGACACACGTCTGGCTGGTCTCCAACATTCTAACTTAAATAAGCCTGAGGCCATTCAAAACTCTGCAGTCTGTGTCCAAACTCATACCAAATACTGTTCACCCCTGTGCTCACTCACTCACATCGGCTCCCACTAAACAGCGACTTGGTTTTATGACTGTCATCCTTATTTTCAAATCCCTCCAGGAACTGTGTGTTCCTCATTTCTGGCCCTTTGACAATTGCCCAGTGTTAATGGCTCCACTATTGGCCTAAACACTGGAACTTGTGCCCTGAACTCCTCTGCCTCTCTTCCCTCCTTTAAGAGGCCCCTTGAAATCAACCTCTTTGATCAAGCTTTTCAAAATTTGACTGAATAGCTCATGTGGCTCAATAACAAACCTTGCTGCAGTTACATAGCGTTTTGGTAAGTATTTTGTACAATTCAGATGTTTGCACTCAAGTAATATCCTTTCTTTCAGAGGCAGTGCAACGAAAGTGCATTAATCTGCTTCTTGGGATGAGGTAGAGGGGAAATTAAATTGAATGGGCTTGTACGCACTTGAATTTAGAGGTGAGCACTTTGAAACACACAAGATTCTGAAAGGGCTTGGTGCAGAGAGAGATCGATTCCCCGGCTCCAAAACCAGGAGTAGTAGTTCATTAGTAAAGCAGTGGCCATTGAGTGAGAATTGAAATACTAATGCCTGAAATCCTTCACTCCCGTAGAAATGTGAATGATCAACCATTGAGTGTATTCAAGACAGAGTTCAATAGATTTCTGAATTCTAACCGTATCAAGGGTTGGGTTGGGAGAGGGGAGCTGACCTTGAAGATCAGCCATGATCGTATGGAATGGTGCAATAAGATTGAGTGACCAATTGGTAAACCCTGCTTCTATTTCTTATGGTAACCACACGAGCTGATATTTTTGTGCATTGTGTATATATAAAAAATATATACATACTATTAATCAATTCACCTGAATTTTTTAAACAGAATTCTGGACAGTTTTGTTCAAAATGTAATTGTTTGAAGTACTTGAAAATATTTTAATACTATGTTTGATTATAATAAACATCATTGACTTACACTGTTATAACGTTTTTAACAATTCTAACATGAAGACGGCTTTGAAGAGTTTCTCTCCGCTGTTACAGTTTGGATGGATTAAAGTTTTACTGTTGTCTTATGCAGATGACTATATTTTATTGGTCACAATCATCACTGCAGTTATAGTGTAATACAGCATATAAACAGACCCTTTGGTCCAACCAGTCCATGCTGAACATAATCCCAAACTAAACCAGTCCCAACTCTTTACTCTTGGCCCACATTCCTCCAAACCTTTCCTATTCATGTATTTATCTAAGTGTCTTTTAAATGTTGTAACTGTGCCCACATCCACCACTTCCTCAGGAAGTTATTCCACGCGCGAACCACCCTCTGTATAAAAATAATTGCCCCTCGTCATTTTTAAATCTCTCTCCTCTCACCTTAAAAATACATCCCCTAGTCTTGAAATTCCCCCATCCTAGGGAAAAGATACCTACCATTAACCCTACCTATACGCCTTATGATTTTATAAACCTACACCACAGGAAAATACCTTTTGGCCCATCAAATGTGTGCTGGTCAAAACCAACCACCTAACTATTCTAACCCCATTTTCCAGCACTTGGCCCATAGCCTTGTATGCCTTGGCAACGTAACAGCACATCTAAATACTTCTTAAATGTTATGAGGGTTTCTGCCTCTACCACCCTTACAGGCTGCATTTTCTTTTCCTTTATTCAATCATGGGATGACGGTGTCCCTGGCTAGGCACCATTTATTGCCCGTCCCTAATTGCCCAGATGGCAGTTCAGAGTCAACCACATTGCTGTGGGTCTGGAGTCACATGTACACCAGACCAGGTAAGGATGGCAGTTTCCTTCCCTAAAGGACATCAGTGAACCAGATGGATTTTTCCTGAAAATCGACAATGGTGATCATTAGATTCTTTATTGTATATGTTTTATTAAGTTCAAATTCCACCATCTGCCATGGCGGGATTCGTGGGTACACCAGAATGTTATCTGGGTCTTTGGATGAATAGTCCAGCAATAATACCACTAGGCCATTACCTACTGTGTCATGATGTTCCAATTCCTATCAAACAAACTGAAGTAAGATTACATGGAGTTTAATACGAAACAAAAGTAACATTTACCAGTCACTATAAATGAACTTATTAGTGGTTTATAAATGATAATGATACAACATCCCATGTCAGTGTTAGACGCTGGTACATGGGACATTAAAGCAGATAGTTAAGCTTACAAGGGGGACAAGTAAAAGTTCTGGCTAAGGTGATGAGAACTGGCCCAAAAATAAGATGCTTTGAGTTTTATTATGCCTGATGTAGAATAGGAAAGGATGATCCGCTATAAATTCACCTGTTGAGCTGAAACACCGAAACGACAGAGTGGCCTCTGTGCTGGCTGCTGCTTCACTTCCTTCTTCATTCACATCCACAAAGGACTTGTGAATAACATTGGACAAACACAGGTCACGTGTCCCTGTCATTCCCGAGAAATTGGCGCTCCTCCTATCGAAGGCCTCTGACATTCCCATGATGGCAAGTGTAGCCCTGAGGTCGTAGCTTCCTTCCAGCTTGAATTTGGGCAGGTTAACAAATATTTCTGAAGGATCCAGATTTTTCACGCTGGTCCATTTCAACAGCTTGTCGTACGTGAGACTCTTCTGCAGCTAAACACAGGAAAACAAATATCAGTGCAATTAGAAATAACTTGGCCTTTTACAGGACAAGGGTGGCACAATGGCTCAGTGGTTAGCACTAACAAAAACAGAAGTTGCTGGAAAAGCTCAGCAGGTCTGGCAGCATCTGTGAAGAAAAAAATCAGAATTAGCGTTTCGGGTCCAGTGACCCTTTCTCGGTTAGCACTGCTGCTTCACAACGCCAGGGACCCAGGTTTGATTCTACCTTTGGGCAGCTGTGTGGAGTTTGCACATTCTCCCCATTGTCTGTGTGAGTTTCCTCCGGGTGTTCCGGTTTCCTCCCACAGTCCAAACATGTGCAGGTTAGGTGGATTGGCCACGGCAAATTGCCCATAGAGTCCAGGGATGGCCAGGCTTAGTGGATTAACCATGGGAAATGCAGGGTTAAAGGGATAGGGTGGGCCTGGGTGGGATGCTCTTCAGAGGATCGATATGGACTTGATGGGCTGAATGGCCAGCTTCTACACTGCAGAGATTGTATGATTCTAACACCACCCTGTGGAAATGCTGGCCTTCCCTACGTTCAAAAACATCCCATTCCTTTCATCTCAGAGTGCATAACGTAGCATAACCCTCGAGTGAAAATCTATTTTAAAAACCTGCTTCTATTACACTTGATCTGTTTAAATTAAATCACATAGCAAACATTACCCTTTAAAATATGAAGGATTGCTACAGAATCAGTCAGCTGACAAATGAGTTTATTCCCTCCCTTCTCTTGTTTGAGGACAAGGAAAACGTTTTGTCTAATGCGATGAGAATAAATGCTGAGAATTTGAGATATTTTAAAACAATCTGTTCAGAAATGTTATTACACACCCGTGGAGAAGTGGGACTTGAATCTGGGCCTCCTGGTCCAGAGGTGGGGACAGTACAGCTGTGCCACAAGAATTAGAATTTTATTGGTTCCCCCAGTGAGGATCTGTGGTCACATTTTCCTTTTCCTCCTTAAGAAAAGATATAGCGGGAGATGAAGGAAGTGTTTTTATATTATAGGTTTATTTTTCTTCATTTAGTCAGTCAAAGCACTCTTTTTTCCCCCTACAACTTCATGACAAGCCACAAAAACACAGGACGATGTCAAACGCGTGCACACACATGTTCTTGCCCTTGTTCTGGCCGGTTTGGCTTTGCTGCCACAATTGTTAACAATCTCCAAGGTTCCTTTCACAGCACCTTCCAAACCTGCCAGAGGGCAGCAGACACATGGTAAGACCACCACCTGCAACTGCCCTTCCAAGGCGCACATCGCCATCCGGAATTGGAACATTGTCGCGGTCTTCCCATTGTTAAACTGTCTTGGAAGCCACAGTGGGTGGAGTTATAATACAGGAACTAGAGCAGCTCCTCATCACCAGGGTAATTTATATTTAGATTTATTTAATATTGTCGCTTGTACCTAGGTACAGCGAAAAGTGGATAATGTTGCCACGTTCCAAAGCTATCTTGGATTACAATTATGAATTCGCAACAGGTGTTGGCCTCACATCACAGGAATGAATTGAAAAACATTACCTTTTCTAATCCGCCAATTTCATCAGGTAACAGGATGATCATACTCAGCTCGTCCTGAGTATAAGGCAGCTCCAGGACATTGGTTGCAACCTCTTCAATGTACGCTGTGTTAAATGTTCCTTTCTGACACATCATTTTCACTGGTTTAGATTCATTCTGATAAAATGAATTTTTTTTTTGAAAAAAGACTCCCATTAGTACCTAATGATAACAACTCAAACCTTTGCCGGAATATTTTTCTGTCAGAAGACAGTACCTTGGTGACAATGAATGGCCTCTCCTCGGTATTATCTTCATCAAATTTCTTCTCCCAATTGCCTTTGAAGTAGACGGCATTCACGAGAACAAGCTTTGAATCCGCATCAACTGTGCCTTGAGCTAACAAGTTCTGGATCTTGCCTAAAATTAAATGATGCAAACATTTATTACAGCACAAGAACTGGCCATTCGGCCTATCGAGTTCATGTCAGTGTTCATGCTCCACACAAGCCTCCTCCCACACCTCTTCATCAAACTCTGGCTTTCTTTCCATCTCATGTAATTATCTAGCTTATGCTGTCTGTTCTGTTTGCTGTCACTACTCCTTATAGCAGCGAGTACCACATTCTAACCGTTTTCTTGTTAAGGAAGATTCTCCTGAATTGCCTATTGCTTAATAACCGTCTTATAGACCCACTCTGATCTCATTCACAAATAGACAGGATGTTTTCATGTTCATTTTATCAAACTCTCTAATTTTGAAGGCCTCTATCAAGTCACGGCTCACTGTTCTTGATCTACCTCACTGCAACGCTTCACCTCACTGCCAACAAGCTCCCCGCTGGAGTGGACCTAAATTACAGAACCCGCGGGAAATTTTTCATCCTCTGTCGCCTTCAAACCAAAACCAAAGTCACTCCCAACCAGTGTCATCGAGCTGCAGTACGCAGATGATGTTTGTATATGTGCAGTCTCAGAGGACGTGCTCTAGACCATCGTCAGCACCTTTATGGAGGCATATGAGAGCATGGGTCTCACCCTTAATATCTGCAAGACGAAGGTCCTCCACCAACCTGGCCTGGCATTGTGGAGCAAACCCCCTACCCAAACATCAAGGTCCACAGGGAGGCCTTAGAGGACACTGACCACTTCCATTACCTCAGGAGTGTCCTGTTGGCCAAAGCAGTTATTGATGAAGAGATCCAGCATCACCTCCAATGTGCTAACGCAGCCTTCAGCTGCCTGAGGACAACAACATCAGATCTGACACCAAGACCATGGTTTACAGAGCTGTGGTGGTTCCAGCCCTTGTTCATGGCTCTGAGACGTAGACTGTTTACAGCAGACACCTCAAGGCGCTGGAGCAGTAGCACCAATGCTGCCTGTGCAAGATCCTGCAAATCGCTGGGAAGAAAGACGCACCAACACCAGTGTACCTGACCAGGCCAACATCCCCAGCATCGAGACACTGACTACCCTTGATCGGCTGCGATGGGCTGGGTATGTCGACTGTGTGACCTACATGTGACTCCCCAAGCAGCTGCTCTACTCCCAGCTTCGAAATGGCAGGCAAGCCCCAGGTGGACAGAGGAAGGGCTTTAGTGATGCCCTCAAGGCCTCATTGTGGAAGTACGGCATTCCCACAGTCACCTGGGAATCACTTGCTCAAGACCATCCAAAGTGGAGGTGGAGCATCTGGGAAGGCATTGTCATCAGGAAAAAATGGAAGACAGGTGAAAACAGGGAAAAGGAGTGCACTGCCACACCAACGCTCCATCCACCCCTTCCCATGACCACCACCTGCCCCAGGTGTAACAGAGCCTGCGGTAGCCCTATTGGAATGTACAGCCATCTGCAGACTCCCCCTGAGAGTGGAAGGGAGTCATCCTTATCTGTGAGGGACCGCCAATGATGAATGAACTATGTCTAACCTTACTGCCTTGTTTTTCCATTCTCAGCTTCTTAAAACAAACCCCTATGCTTTGTTTTCTTTCTTTAATGGCCTCATAGACAGATCACTGACTTGTATGATTTTGGTCAATCATTGGATCCCACTGCAGCTGTACTCACTTCTAATACTTGGAACAAAACTGCAATTGAATGAACAAAAACAGAAGTTGCTGGAAAAGCTCAGCAGGTCTGGGAGCATCTGTGAAGAAAAAAAATCAGAGTTTCCGTTTTGGTGACCCTTCCTCAGAACTGTGTTCCTGATTTACAGCATCTGCAGTTCTTTCGGTTTTTATTGCAATTGAATGAACCTGGCTGGGAGCTTGACAGGGGGTTTAGGAGCCCCTTTGTAACTGTAGTGGCTTTCTATTCAACCAGGGTTAGTGTCCCACGTAGAGAAGCTGGGCAGGTTGATGTGCTGAATCTGTCAGAAGGGTAGCATTTCTAGTAAGACTGGCTGAACTGTGCTTCGATTTCTGTAGTTACAGAAACGGAAGTAAAAGCAGGTCATATTCCAGCAGGTGGAAGATGGTGACCCTCAGCTGCAGTGTAAGTTGGCTCAGGACACCCAGCTGAGCCTCGCTCACTGTGCTGGGATCACAGTCCCCCTCCCTCAGGCTGAGTCTGTCCTGTCTGGCCCTGTGGCCCACATGGCAGTGAACTGGAGCCACTGCTGTTGTTCCCTGTCGGAGCTGCAGGGCAGAGGTGCCACTGTACAGGCTGGAAGGCAGGGAAGTGTGGCTCAACGTGGTTGAAGTCCAAGACAAATGACAGGTTTCAAGAGGCTGGAAATCACCAAAACACCTTCAACATTAACTCCCTGCATCACCAGTGCACGGTAGCAGCAGCATGTACCATCTCCACGATGCACTGCAGTAACTCACCCCCAGGATCCTTTGACAGCATCTTCCAGACTCATGACCACTTCCATCTAGAAGGACAAGGGCAGCGGATGCACCACCACCTGCAAGTTCCCCTTCAAGCCACTCACCATCCTGACTTAGAAATATGTTGCTATCCCTTCAGTGTCGCTGGGTCAAAATCCCAGAACTCCCTTGTTTAACAGTACTGAGGTACCTACACCACGTGGACTACAGCGATTCAAGTAGGCAGCTCACCGCACACAGATAGGGGTGGTCAATACATGGTGATCTTGCCAGCAATACCTACAGCCAGTGAATGAATTAGAAACACCAAGAGCAAAAGCAATCTCTCAGAAGGATTTCCAGCCTCTTGCTTAGACAGGGCTGCAGCTCCATGGCCTCCCCATCTAGCAGCTTCACAGAGGGGGTTCTATTCTGCTGTGCTTTCACCCAGAGGACCCTTTGAGAGTTGCAGACAGCGGATTGTTAAAGCCAGAAAATTGGGTACAACTCAAAGGAAATGAGCTGCCTGACAGCTGGTCTGTAAACCCAACTGGGTCAAGCTTGCTAAAGGGTGACATGATGGTGGGTTCCTAACACAAGTGTCACTTTTTGGGGCTTTAACCACTCTTTCTCCAAATCCCTTCGTTCTCACACACCATACCACATTAGCATGGACCCAAGCCAATCTCCAGTTAAATCTGTGTCCTTCGTTTCCAAAGGAATACCTGCCCTTTGCACTCTTTCTGCTAGGGTGTATATAAACCTTTTCTTAAGAGGAAATAAATGTTAGATTCATAATTTAATTGAATCGAAGATTTTAGGACTGCTTAGCGACAGTTCATTGACACACCGACACAATCATTAGCTTTAGTGACTCTATGTAATAAATAGACATTTTACCCTCTGTCTGCCCTTCCACCCAAGCGTTGATGTGGACTCTGGCCTCTTCTGATCTTTCTGCAAAATCAATAGCAGCGAGTTCTGCTTGATAGAACTTTGACATGGATTCGAGATACTCCTGTAAAATCAATACACAATGTTCTGAAGGGAAGATAATACATGGAACACTGTTATCTCTGTTCTGTGTCAGGATTCAGTGAGCGTGTGCACAGGATAAGATAAACAGCCTTACATTTTGACATTCCATGTAAATTACGATAAAACATGCTTGCACTGTCCTCAGCTCAGATAAGAAAGGTTTGCTGGATATGACTATATTTGAGACATTACCTTATTGACTTATTCACTTCATTTGTTACATGCAGTAACTGTAAATTTAAACTTGCACCAGTAGAGACATGCAAGACATTTGCAATAAAATTAGATTTTCATTGCAACGGTTTTTCCTTTCATCCTCAAGTTATGCCATTCCATCCCTCTCATGCCACCCCCCACCTCAGCCTCTTCCCTATGCCATCACCAACGTAGCTCTCTTGTCCCATTCTATCCCCATCCCTGTTCTACACCCATCTTCCCTCCCCCCACCCTTTACCATGTCTCCTCTCCCCCCTCCCCAACCCCCTTCTCTCTCATGATGCACACCACTGCTCATTATATTTTGTGTATAAAACTGAAGGGGGGCACCTGACTGGGATATGAATTTTGCTGCTTTGATCGCCATCCTTAAAACAAGTTAGGCAGGCTTGGAAACTGAAACTTATTAAACCCGTTTGATTGAAAAGCTTCATCAGAGATGCGACTTTCTCCCAGGTACAGTCCATGTATAAATGAACTGAGGTGAGTTTCTCACTCCATTGTCTGCATTTAACGGAGGTGACACCAACAGCGGTTGGCCAATGGGAGTGCATCAGCTCTGCTGCACTGCAGCGCCTCCCAGGAGGTTCTGCCGGTATGGCACCCACCCAATGCCAAAGATCATCACTGGATCCCAGCTGATATTGGTCGGTTGGGGGCTGGGGGACGGGGGACGGGGGGAGAGAAAGAGAGAGAGAGAGAGAATAGGACCCCGGTGAGGGAAACGTGTCAAGGTCACGTTAAAGATAAGGTCTACTAATCAATTGATCATTAGAGATTGACCACTCTGTGAGTTTAGTTGATTTATAAACAATAAAATGTGTTCCAAGTTATGAAGCAGAGTTCACAAACCCACAGCAGCGTGGTGGAGTTGCTATCATTGTATACACGCAGCCCAATGATGTCCTCTCTCTTAAAGACACAGTCCACATTCAATTGACATCAAGGTTGGCTCTCGGGAGTGTCCGGACTTTTCCCTAAATCAGACACACCAACCCCACAGGGTTAACCTTGTGCTCCCTGCATGGCATGTGACCTGTTGCCCTGCAGGTAAATTGGCAGCAGTTTGCATTGACTGGTAACAGACCTTCCTGCCCTGGACTTAATTGGTACAAGAGTGGGAGGGCTCTGACCTTTGCCCTCCCATCTGAATAAATGACAGCTCCCCCCGCCAATCCCCTGCTCCCAAACCCATCACAGAGAGGGGCACTAAATTCTGTCCCATATAATTTCAGGGTCAAACAGCCCAGATAAAGTGCAATTTCCTATTTTATCTGAGCCCTTCTCCTAAAAATGAAGCCTTTGGGAAAAAGAGATCTGTGCGTGAGAACAGCAATTACTTAAGCAAGCTGCCCCTTCGTTGGATATTCAGCTCCATGAGTTCCACTGTGCAACCCACACAACAGATAAAGCTATAACAAAGGTGAAGATTTCATTGGGTTTTTGCTTTTCATTGAACTTCCTGAAATACTTAACAGCCTATGGAGAACATTTGAAATGTTATGCAGAAAACGTGACTCAGTGGTTAGCATTGCTGTCCTCACAGCTCCAGGGAGCTGGGTTCAATTCCAGCCTTGGGCAACTGTCTGTGTTGAGTTTGCACATTCTGTCTGTATCCTTGCGGGTTCCCTCTGGGCGCTCCAGTCTCCTCTCACAGTCCAAAGATATGCAGGTTAGGCGGATTGGCTGTGCTAAATTATCCCATAGTGTCCATGGACGTGGGTTAGCCATGGGAAATGAAGGGTTACAGGGATAGGTGGGGGGGTGTTGGTTCTTGGTGGGATGCTGTTTGGAGGGTTGGTGTGGGCTGAATAGCCTGATTCCACACTGTAGAGATTCTATGAATTTGCACACAGCAAGCTATGTGCAAAGATAATCTACTTTTATGATGTTGACGGAGATAAATATTGGCCAGCACAGCGGAATAACTCCCCCACTCTCCATCAAAATAACCCCAAGGGACTTTTTCTGAACATTCACCTGACCAGGCCTCAGTTCAATGTCTCTTCTGAAAGTCAGAATGGGGTCATTCTGTTTTTTCACTCCCAAAATGAGAATTATAATAACTGAAAACTTTTCCTTTTCTTATCTAACAGTCCTCTACTACATCTTACACAGTGCAAGTCGAAGCTGTTATCTCTGTACAGGCCATTTGCCACCTTCAGCAGATTGGCAGTGTTGAGATTCTTCATATCTGACTGCAACTTCTGGAATCCAGCACAAACATTTCCAACGCCACCAAAATGCAGCACCTGCAAACAACAACATGCATAACAATCATTGCTAAAATTTAAAACACGTCTCCATTCCAGCAGTCCTCTGAATATATTCATAACCGATACAGTCTCTCTTCATATGTCAGCCCTGCCATCCCAGAAATCAGTTGGGTAAATTTTCCTTGCAGTCCCTCCATAGCTCAAACATACTGTCCCAGTGTCAGGATTCACAGTTGGACAACATGATCAGATCATTCATTCAGAACTACCTTTCCAACCTACTTTGTGATAGTCACATATAATCTAAATGGGAATGAAGATGTAATTGATTTTGATGAGGGTATTCATTAATTAGGTCTACATTTGAGTGGTTATCATCACCTAGTATAGAGTCATACAACATGGAAATAGACCCTTTGGCCCAACTCGTCCATGCTGACCAGGTTTCCTAAACTGAACTAGTCCTATTTGCCTGCATCTGGCCCATATCCCTCTAAACCTTTTCTATCCATGTACCTGTGCAAATGTCTTTTAAATGTTGTAACTGTATACAACTCAACCACTTCCTCTGGCAACTCATTCCATATATGCACCATACTGTGTGAAAAAGTTGCCTCTTAGGTCCCTTTTAAATCTTTCCCCTCTCACCTTAAAATTTGGACTCCCCTACCAAGAAAAAGACCGTGGCTATTTACCTTCTCTATGCCCCTCATGATTTATAAATCTCTATAAGATCACCCCTTAACCTCCTACGCTCCAGGGAAAAAAGTCCCAGCCTATTCAGCCTCTCCTTGTAACTCAAACCCTCCAATCCAGTAACATCTTTGTAAATCTTTTTTGCATCAATTCCAGTTAAACAATATCCTTCCTGTAGAAGGGCAACCAGAATTGTACGCAGTACTCCAAATGTGGCTTACCAATGTCTTGTACAGCCCAACTCCTACTTTCAGTGTTCTGACTGACGAAGGCAAATGTACCAAGTGCCTTCTTCACCAACCTGTCTATGATGCTTCAAGGAAGTATGTACTTGCATCTCTAGGTGTTTCTGTTTGACAACACTCCCCAGGACCCCACCATTAACTGTATAAGTCCTGTCTTGGTTTGGCTTACCAAAATGCAACACCTATCTAAATTAAACTCCATCTGCCACTCCTTGGCCGAGTGGCCCAATTGTTGAAGATCCCATTGTACTCAGAGGTACCCTTCTTCACCGTTCAGTATACCACCAATTTTGGTGTCATCCACAAACTTACTAATGAAGCCTTCTATATTCTCATTCAAATCTTTTACGTAAGTGATGAACAACAGTGGACCCAGCACTAATCCTTCTGACACACCGCTGGTCACAGGCCTCCAGTCTAAACAACAACCCTCTACCACCACCCTCTGTCTCCTACCATTAAGCCAATTTTGTGTCCAATTGGCTAGCTGTCCCTGGATCCCATGTGATCTAACCTTACTAACCAGTCTACCATGTCAAAGGCTTTGCTAAAGTCCATGTCTGATTTCATTTATCTTCTTCGTCATCCCTTCAAAAAAAAACTTAATCACGTTTGTGAGACACAACTTCTCATGCACAAAGCCATGGTGACTATCCCTAATCAGTCCTTGCCTCTCCAAGTGCATATAAATTCTGTCTCTCATAATCTTCTCCAGCAACTTACCCACCAGTGACACAAGTCTCACCGGTCTGGCGCAACATTAGCAACTCTCCCGTCTTCTGGCACCTCAGCCGTGGCTGTCGATGATACAAATATCGCTGCTTGGGGGTCCCACAGTTTCTTTCCTAGCTTCCGACAATGTCCTGGGATACACTTGATCAGGTCCCAGGATGCACCTACCTTTATGTTTTTTAAGACCTCCAGCACCTTTCTTCTTCTGTGGTTCCACACATAGACAACCTCATTGATCTTTAGGAGGCCCTCTTGTCTCCCTCGTTACTCTTAGCTCTTAATATACTTATAAAATCTCTTTGGATTCTCCTTAAGCTTATCTCCCAAAGCTATTTCATGTCCCCTTTTTGCCCTCCTGATTTCTCTCTCAAGTGCACTCCTATACCCCCTAAACTCTCAAGGGATTCACTTGGATTCCAGCTGTCTATACCTGACATATGCCTCCTTTTTCTTGAATAACGTGTAATGAGCTCCTGGGTGCTCCCGCTCTCCATGAAGAAACCTACTGGAAGCAATTCTGAAGAACAGAATTAATCTACATTCAGAGAGGCAGATATTAATCAAGGACAGTCAGCATGGTTTTGTTAACGGGGAGGTCGCGCCTAATCAACTTGATTGAATTTTTCAAAGATGTGACCAAGTGTGTAGATGAGGGCTAACACAGTGTGGAGCTGGAGGAACACAGCAGGCCAGGCAGCATCAGAGAAGCAGGAAAGTTGACATTTCAGGTCAGGACCCTTCTCAGTCCCGACCCAAAACGTCAGCTTTCCTGCTCCTCTGATGCTGCCTGACCTCCAGCTCCACACCGTGTTATCTCTGACTCCAGCATCTGCAGTTCTTGCCATCTCTGTAGACAAGGGCAATGCTTTTGATGTTGTCAAATTGGACTTCAGCAAGACTTTCAATAAGATCATGCATGGGAGACCAATAACCAAGGTAAGAGTTCATGGGATCTAAAGAAATTTGGCAAATTGGATCTAATCATTGGCTGATTGGAGGGAAGCAGAGGGTGAAGGCTGGTGGATGATTTTCTGCCTGGAGGTTTGTGTCTAGTGGAGTCCCACAGGGGTCAGTGTCGGGGCCTTTGCTGTTTGGTGTTTACATAAATTATTCAAACTTGAACATAGAAGGAATAAAACAAAGGATTGTGGATGCTGAAAATCTGAAGCAAAAACAGAAGTTGGTGGTAAAATCCAGCAGCGCTGGCAGCATCTGTGGGAAGAAAGCAGCACTTTGATGAGAATCCCCACATTCAATGTTAACGTGCTTCCTCTCCACAGATATTCCAGATCTGCTGAGTTTCTCCAGCAATTTTTGTTTTTGATGTTGAATATAGAAGGGTTGATCAGCAAGTTTGTTGATGAAAAATAACTTGTTGGAGGTGGTATATAATCAGGAGAATAGTTTTAGATTACATGAGGATACAAACAGGCTGGTCAGATGGGTTGGTCAGTTGTGAATGGGTTTCAATTTGGATAAATGTAAGGTGATACACTTGGGCAGGACAAACAAGGCAAGGGAATACATGATGAAAGGTAGGACCCAGGGAAGCACTAGCATCAGAGGGAACTTGGTGGGTATGTCCACTGAGCAGAGGTGGATAAAGTGGATAAGAAGGCATATGATATGATAGAGGCTTTGCAGTGGGGTTCTTGGAAGCCTACAACCCAATGGTCTCAATGTGGACTTTACGAGCTTCAAAATCTCCCCACCCCCAACCTCATCCCAAGACCAGCACCCCCGCTCATCCCCACCTCCTTGACTTGTCTGTATTCTCTCCCACCTATCACCTCCTCCCACCTCACTGATCAATCCCCACCACTACCTACCTACACTCACCTTTACTAGCTTCATCCCGCCTCCTTGACCTGTCCATCTTCTCTCCCACCTATCTGCTCCACTATCTACCTGCTATCACTGCCCCCCCCTCTCTATTTATTCCAGAGACTCCTACCCCTCCCCCATTTCTGAAGAAGGGTCCTGATGAAATGTTAAAGGGTTAATATTTGTTCTGCTGACATGTAAGAAATTAGGTGCTAAGCTGTGCTGTGGGTGCCTCTGTCTCGCAGACAAAATGTGGTAATCTAATTATGAGACAACAAGGTGCAGGGCTGGATGAACACAGCAGGCCAAGCAGCATCATAGGAGCAGAGAGGCTGACGTTTCGGGCCTAGACCCTTCA